>NW_006283588.1:4325152-4362663 GCF_000327345.1 Myotis davidii
AAGGGAGAGAAAATAGGAGAGGGAGAGGGAAAGGAAGAGAGAAAGATATATATTGATTTATTTTAAGGAATTCACTCATGTGATTGTGGGGCTGTAGGCTGGCAGGGTAAAGACCCAGGGAAGAGCTAATGTTGCAGCTTGGGTCCAAAGGTAGTGTGAAGGTAGAATTTCCTCTTCCTCAGACCTCAGTCTTGTTTCAGCTTTCACCTGATTGGATGGTGCCCACTCATTGTATGGAGGGTAATCTGCTTTATTCAATGTCTACTGATTTAATGTTCATGTTAATGTTAGTCTTATTTAAAAATACCATCTCAGTGAAAATCAGGCTGGCATTTGACCTAATATTGGGTCCATGGCCTGGTCAAGTTGACACCTAACGTTACCATTGCAACCACCTGGTTTAGGATGGCTTGTTAGGGAACAAAAACTACCTGACTTATTTTGTAACCATCATCTCTTCTGACCTCTCAGCTCGGCGTCTTCAGAATTATTTAGCAAAGAGTTGCAATATTTACTGATTCCAAAAGGCAAAATAATTCTTTTCTCCATGAAATTTTAAGCTTTTAAATATATATATATATTAACATGGCAAGTAGTTAAAAATGTTGACAACAACTTTCTATAGACAAAATTCTTCTCTTTGTGAGTGTAGTTGGACGGTACACTATTCAAGAGCAGATCAAGATAGTGTCTTTCCTGAAAAAAAAAGAAGGATTGGGTTGTCATGCTTCAGTATCCTTCTACTGATCATCTGGTAAACACTGATTGACCTGCTTACCTATTACATGCTGGACCCTGGGCTAGACATCCCCGTCCAGCATTAATCTCTGCCCTCTCAGTACTAAGCTAAGCTAAGCATCTACCCCACCCCCCGAGGAGTTCATTCTTTTCTTAAAGCAATTTGCTGTTTTTTATGTCCTGTCTCTAGTCTGTGTGTGTAAGTACTTCCACTAGAATAATATGCATTGGCTGTTTTTGTGGAAGAAATGACTCCCTTTTCCCCTCACGCCACAAACAGTGTAGCATTGAAGAGGTCTGGCACAGGCCTTCCTGCCAGCTCTTTGTTTCCTCATTTCGTTCACAGACCTCTGGAGGCAAGGACTACAGGCAGCGCATTGTTTGTGTCTCTGCCTTTTGGCAGCAAAAAGGAGTTTAAAAGTACTCCAGTGAGGGCATTTGCCGTGCCCTGAAATAAAAGAACAACTAGACGAAAGTGCCACCCACTTGAGATCTGCACAACTTCCCACGACAGCGAGATCTTGGCCTTTGACTCTTCTTCAATCTGAAACCAGGGAATCCGCCTTCCTCCTTGGAAATTGCTCATTTGGCTGTAAATGTTCTAAATGCATTCTGATATTTTTGAGGACAAAATTTATGTTAGTAAGTACCATCTACAGGAGATTTAATATGTAGTTTCAGTGGCTAAACACGTTGCAAACATTATCTAATGTAACCCTTTTGGCAATCAAGTAAATTAGGCACTAGATTCAGGAAACTGAAGCAAAGAGATTTACCTAATAATATGTCTAAGGATATTCAGCTAGTAAGTGGCATACTGGGCATGAACACCAGTGTCTATGTGACACCAATGCTGATGGTGTTGGTCACTACATTAGATAGCTCCGTTTCAAAACACCTTCGCAGTGAAAACCAGACTGGTAGTTGACCTAATATCTGGGTCCGAGCCTGGCCAAGTTGATCTATAAAGACTAATAAACCAGAGCACCATTTGCAGCTGACGACCCAGTTCTGGCTCAGAGGTTAAGGATGAAGGTCCCAGACCATGACTGCCTCAGATTAATTCTTTGCTGCTTTATTTATTCGCTGTTATTTAATTGCCCTGGGTCTCAGTTTCTTCCTCTTTAAAAGGGGGAGGATAATTTTGCCTTCCTCTGGAGTTGCTATAGGGATCAAATTGGTTAATACATATGAAGTACTTCGAACAACACTTGACACATCCCAAATGCTCGCTGAATGTTACTCACGCTCATAAAAATGTATGCAGCTTTTCCATCAGGATGTCAAGTTCTAAATTCCCTGTTCAGCTAAATCAATAACCTTACATGTATTTGCTAATGACTTTTAGATTAAGGTTGAGATTTCTATGTGATGCCAAAGGACAAAAAAAGTCAATTTGGAAAACAAGTCAAGCCAATTGCCAATTCAATGAAAATATTGGTCAGACTCATTATATGATGTCCTGAGGAACAAAAGCAGCCACTCTTTTGGTAACAGTTTCATAAGAGACTTTCAATTGCTTGCACTTCAATTTATTAAGGAAAAGGAACACCGGTGGGAAGGTTAAGACTTTGTCAGTGTGGTTCCATACCATGTCCTCTCTAAGGGGTATTTGAAAGTCTTGGGGCAAAATGTGGAGTGGTCAAAATGACACGAGTCAAGGGTAGTCTTTTTCCAGGAGCCTCTGAGGGCATCTCTGGCAAACCATCAGTGATTTTATGGTTAGTTTTTTTTTTTGGTTGTAATTAATGAATCAAAGTTTCTTACCTCTCGCCTGAGAAGGTAAGCCTTGCAAATGGATTTAATATCTAAAGTAGAAACACAGTGCCAACTGGAATTTCAGCTTTTTAAGGAATGTTCTATATATTTACAAATGTTTCACATTATTATGTGTATATACTTTCAAAGGGTTGGTACAAAATCTTGACAAGTTTTTATTGATTTCAGAGAGGAAGGGAGAGGGAGGGAGAGATAAACATCGATGATGAGAGAGATTCATCCATTGGCTGCCTCCTGCACACCCTCTACTGGGGATGGAGCCTGCAACCTGGGCAGGTGCCCTGACCAAGAATCGAACTGTTTCCTGGTTTATGGGTTGATGCTCAACCACTGAGGCATGCTGGCTGGGTGGTTGTTACAATTTTAATAACAAATTTTCTTAATATTCTAGAATATTGTGAATATACAGAGAAGCATAAAGAATAAAATAAAAATCATGGAGCAATCCCACCATACTATATTCGCTCATTTATCTTCAGTAAGAGCTTGCTGTTTTACAATGTTTGTATATTCCGGTGATGTCTGAGGATGTAGAAGAAAATGAAAATTTGATATTTCATGTCAGCCCCAACAATGGCATTATTTGGTACTTGATACAACTTATTTTATCCTAGCTTTAAAAAATATTTTAGTTTGAGCTGAAATAAAGTGGAAATTTATTAACCTGAAAGAATACCTCTGAGAGTTGTAAGTCAAAAGAAGGCTGTTATTATCAAACAATTTAAGTAGTAATAATGTGATGATGAATTTCAATTATGCATCAAGATCGTGATGGTGCTACCTTTTGTCAGGCAGTTTTGTTGGAGGTGGGAATTTTTGAGGATTGACAACCTTGTGAAAAAGCAGGGGAATGAAGCTGGAAGATGGATCTAGGAGTTTAGGTGTCCCTGGGCACAATCTCACAGCCTGTGGGGAAATGTCTAACCACCCCTTTGGAGTAACCCAGCCTTTTATGTAAAATAAAAGATGTGCTTCCCACTAATGGATGGAAATGTTGGAATTGGCTGTCTAAGTAGAAATAGCAGTGATGCCACAGCTGTCATCTGAAACCACACCTGCCCTGGTACCTGATTAATTCTCAGTGAACTCTTCCCTTGGGCTAAACAAACCAGTATCATTGTGCTTAAAGTTAGGTTTCAGAAAAAGAATTCACTTCATATCTTTTTCCCACAGACTAAAACTCTCCTGGAACTCCTTAGAGAAGCCTAACAACTAAGATTTAGAACAAGGCAAGATGGTATCAAACATCCCCCTTTGGGGGAGTCTGTGATGAAGCCGATGATGCCAGCTGGCAGGTACACCTTACGCCTGCCTCCCCAGAGCAAGCCAAAACCTTTATTTACCACAGTGATAACAGACCAGCCTAGCCATTATGTTTCTAGGATATCCTGGGAGTTCAGGGCCGGTGTGTTCTTTGCAGCACACCTCATGTCCGTGCTTTGGGACGGCTGAGGTACTCACAGAGGCGAATAAATTACATTGTCAAGTTAATGGCCTGTACCTGAGGAGAATGAGCTGGAAGGTCAGGGCAACAGGTGTGAGCTATCATTGCATTCAGTGGGTTATGCTTCCTTACACAGTGCCTTGAGACGGAAACATAAATTGCTGAATACTAGATGTGACAGAAGATAACTTACAGCTTTTTTTGTTTGTGGAAGGAGAGGAGAACTAGACCATGAACACATTTTTTTCTACGAGTGCCTCTAATTCTTCCAGTCATCCTGACACACGGAAAGAAGGAAGGGGGAAAGGCAGGGACAGTCAGCAAAGAGAGCATGGTCCTCCGTTCCAGTTGACTGCTCAGCCTGTGTCTTTAGCTACTTTTCTATTCACTGGATGAACTACAGCGTCCTAGGAACTAGTTGGTAGCAAGTTCAAAGTAAAGAATATTAGCTCCGTGAGGCACCAGAGGTAATACCTGGTTTGACAGTTGACAAAGAGGCAGGTTCTGACCTACGGGCTACTGACCTCAGAAGCAATGAATGACTGCCTGACGGACTGAGTCTCCTGACCTCCACACAACTGGCCTTTCTGTTATGTCCTCTCATCTTTCGGGGATTCTGAGCAGGCATGGATTTGTTTTTCAGTTCAGTTTTTGTTTCCTCCAGCTCTGTGACTTCTATTTGGGACTTTGTTATATTTTCTGTCTCTTTTTTGAAGTTCTCACTGTATTATTCATCCATTCTTCTCCCAAGTTCTGTGAGCATCTTTATGACTGCCACTTTGAACTTCTTATCAGGTAAATGACTTATCTCTGTTTTATTAATTTTTTTTTCTGATGTTTTATCTCATTTTTTTTTTCATTCTGAACATATTTTGTTTCTTCATTTGGTTTGAATCTTTGTGGTTTCTATGCATAAGATAAAATAGCCACCTCTCCCAGTCTTGAGTATTGGACCAGGAGGTGAAACTTATTGTTCAACCCTGCCCTCCCTCTTGGTTGTCTCTCAAACCACTGTGGTCGTCCAAGCAGCCTATGATATTTTTAAAAGCTCACAGTAGTTCAGGGCATGCCAGACCTGTCAGGTGCTCAAGGGGAAGATCTCAGCACCCAGTAGGACCATGCGGATTGGAAGCCAGACCCTCAGGCAGCAGCTTTGAAAGCATGAAACTATATACACCAGTGTGAGCCCCTCTGGCCACGATAGCCAAGCGATCTGGAGATGGCCCTGGGTGGCAGTTACAAAAAGCAGGACAGCATGGCTCAGTGGTTGAGTGTTGACCTATGAACCAGGAGGTCATGGTTTGATTCCCAGTCAGGGCACATGCCCGGATTGTGGGTTCAATCCCCAGAGCGGGGCATGCAGGAGGCAGTCGATCAATGATTCTCATCATTGATGTTTCTATCTCTCTCTCCCTCTCCCTTTCTGAAATCAATAAGAATATATATTTTTTTAAAAAGCAGGGCTCCAGACGAGTGTATAAGCTCCTTTCTGGGAAACACCAGCAAGCTGTGGAGAGGCAACGGGAAAGTGCAAGATGGCGCCTCCCACCTGCGTTGCTGAGAGCACGTAGCCTAGGGGTGTGTGCCAGGCCTGAAGCCTGCCCTCAGGGCGAAGCTCCTGCACCAGCAAACTGGCCTCTGTCACAGAGATGCTGGGGCGGCTTCGCCTGCTCTGTGCAGTGCCCTGGGCGCGGTAGTCGGCCAAGAACTCTCACTCTGATTGTCCTATCCCCGGGGACCCAAGAACACCAGCTCCCCTGGCCTCCAGCACCAGGTGATTAGAGAGTGTCCCTTGAGCTGCAACCACAAAACCCGAGGCCCTGGATGTCTCCGCAGGGGCAGCAGGTAAATGTGAGCTCCCCTTGGGCGAGAGCGGAGGTTGGGGCTGTGCAGAGGGAGAGAGAGGACGGAGTCTGCTGGTTGGAATAAGCAGAGGGGGAGCCTATAGGTGTTGCCCGCTGGGAAACAGACAAAAAAAGGAGATGGCACCTGCCAGCTGGACCAAGGCAAAGGGGGAGCCTGTAGCTGGTGCTGCAGGAAAAAGGAGAAATGAAAGGAAGATGGTGCCCCTCTACCAGCAGGTCTCTAGGAGGGTCTCAGTTGGATGCCTGCCCTGATGCTTTAAGATCTGCAAATGAGCCTCTTCACACACAGTCTAGGCAGCATGTGGGTCGTGAGCACCACTGGTTCCAAAAGCTAGATGTTTTAGGGCTCACCTTTAAGGTGCAGCTTTTAAAAGTTGGGCTGCCGGATGTGGAATTGAACCCTTAACTCCTCGGGAGAAGGTCCAGGTTTTGAGTTCTCTCCTGACTTGTGGGTCACCGCATGGGGTGGGCTTTATGGTGAGATTGTGTCTCGGCCTCTCCCATCCGCTTCCATGTGGGCTCTCCCTCATAGGCCAGATGTAGCTCAGACAGTTTGTAGGTTCATTCCAGGGGGAGTGGTTCCACATGTAGCTGCAGACTCGGTGTGTCTGTGGGAGGCAGTGAGCCCAGGATGCTCCTATGTTGCCAGTGGGAACTGGAACCTACCAAGGTATAGGAATGGATTTATAACAAGTGTCCATTATTTTGTACACATCTATATAGTCAATTCAAAAACCTTGAAACTTAAGAAATTCACTATTCCAGAAATTTTTTTATGACATAATCAAGGCAACTAGATAAACCTGAAAGTTTCAAGATTATGAAAGTCTGTATGTAGACATCTTATTGGGAGAATCATTTCATAATGAGTTAAAGGAATCTAGGATGTTCGGTGCCTGTCTCTAACCTTTTGTGATTGGTTTTATAGAGACAATTATATTTTATCCATTTTTGTACCATTTTCTGAGGGAGTAGCTTGCAAGTGGAGAGGATAAATTTGATTCTAGTCCTGCTTGCTTTTAATCGTTAAAATTAATTATTTAAAATTGATTCTATGGGGCAGATAAAAACAATACTGATTTTCTGAGATCAACCCGTTTGTGTAGCATATAGCAGTACTCTGCCGTTAGAGAAGTCTGCTCACCACTGGGGGCTGGGGACATATGTTTCAAATGTCAGCAAGAAAAGAAGAGAGAGAACAAAAAGGAAAAAAAATAGCTACTAATCTCTTGAGCAGTTTCCTTTTGGGGAAAAGTTAGCAGCTGCGTGAGTTTTATGGTCTCTCATCCTGCACGCTCAGGGCCGGACATTCCTGGTGTTCACCTGAATTTGCACGCCCCTGGTTCAGCGGAGCCATGCAACTCCGTCATTCCTAGCAAACACGGAAAAGAGTCCTGCGCTCCCAGGGAAGTCCTTGTGGTATGCAGATTCCCAAGGTCTACAGACAATACTTTTTTTAAAAAAAATTTCTTTATTGATGAAGGTATTACATATGTGTCCTCATCCCCCCCATTACCGCCCCCCCCCATGCCCCACCCCCTTGTTGTCTGTTTGAGAATCTAACATGCTGATTGGGAAACCGAAAGGCAGAGCTGCCTGCAAAACACAGAGATGCAGGCTTCTGGGAGGTGCTGAGTGTCAGCTCAGTGACTCCTCCCAGGCACCTTCCATTCATTTGGCTGCAGCACCTGGCGTATTTGTTTGTCCTTTATGAAGAATTTGCTGCCAACATGGAGAGCAATTAACGGGGCTGGTGACAGTCCACATATGTGGAATTCGAGGACTTTTGCAGATTTTATAGATTTGATGCAGCTCCACAGCAAACTATAAAATTATTCCTGCAGCCCAGAAGGCTGTAAAAGTTAAAACACAAATATCTGAATTACGGCGCCTAGCGAAGCACACACGCAGCGGTGAAGTCATCATGTACAGCGGCATCATTTAACATCCCAGTGGTTCATCTGCATAAATATTCTTATCAGCTCTTTGTGATAATAATGCCTGGAAATAGACTGATAATTTTATTTTATGAAGGAGAAGGAGATCTGTACGTCTAAGATAAAGAAGTTGGCATAGTCGATGAGTTCTACCTCATAAGTTATATTACTTATTCTTTTTTGGCCCCTGTTTTATTTTTGAACGTGTGCTCTGTATATGTTGCTAGCAGTGGGTTAGAAACAGCAGTTTCTGCCATATGTCTATATGTTTTCTGTGCATTTGAGGCTTTTTTAGTTGGTATAGTAAAGTTTATAAATGTCATTTATAGTTCTAGCTCACCGATCTAACATAATACAATGCTCTGTTTACTTAAAATGCTTTAAATACTCTGCTGCCTAAAGTAATATTGCCAAATCTGCTTCCCTTTTGTGCAAGCCTGGTTAGTTAAAATGTACCTGGCCCTTAATTCATTGCCTTCCATTTTAGCTTTCCGTATGTTTCCAGTAAGAAGCATCTTATTGAGCTGCAGTGTTGTTGGATTTTTTTTTCCCTAGCAGAGAAAGGGCTTACTTTTAGGAAGTGGTGCACTCCCAGAGACATAGCTGAGCTAATGCTCAAAGACCTGGCTACGCTTTGGCTTCCAGTTTTGGGTTACGCAGGAGAAAATGGATTTTGTTTTCATTCGACTTAAGATGCTACAAACATGGATAGAGAAATTCAGACCTTTAATGCCCGATGCCAGATTATTTTAAGCTGTGTAAACTCATGATCCTCCATTGTCTCTCTTGCACTGTGGCTTTAGGAGTAGAAACCTGAGGGTGGTGCTAAGAGGTTGAGGAATGGAGCCAGTATATTTCTGAGCTCCATGTGCAGTGGTTCTCAACCTTCTGGCTCTTTAAATATAGTTCTTCATGTTGTGACCCAACATGAGGAACTATATTTAAAAAAATAAAATTATTTTCATTGCTACTTCATAACTGTAATGTTGCTACTGTTATGAATCATAATGTAAATATCTGATATGCAGATGGTCTTAGGCGAGCCCTGTGAAGGGGGAGTTCGACCGCCAAAGGCGTCTTGACCCACAGGTTGAGAACCGCTGACGTAGAGCCTTAATGGTGATTAGAAAGAAGCCAGGTTGTTTTGCCCCCTTGTTTTGTCAGCAAGATATCACACACCCTTCAGGTTCTTGAATGTTCACACTCTTGTGTGTTCACACTCACTTCACACCTTCTCATCTCACATACTGCCACATACTTAACGTTTTCTGTTCCCATAGCAATAAACACTTAGCATTTAAGGGTGACTTGATGCATTCTGTGTCACCTGCTGAGCCACATGTTAAGTGCCTGCAGGCAATCAAACCCCTCAAGGCCCCAGGTTGGAGGGAAGTTGGGAGTGATTTTGGAGCTTATGTCTTGGAGAAGCTCATGCACATTTGCGTTTGTGACCTTGTCAGCAGAGACGTTGGTGCACGAATGAACCAAGAGCAAGATGAGCACCTATTTTGTCCCTCACTTACATCACTGGTAAGCAGTGCTTTATCATCTATGTCATGGCTTAAAACATTTCATTTCTGTGTCATAAGCCCAACTCTGTACATTTTAGGTTACACATTTAAAAAATAATATTTATATTTATTGAGGGGGGGATACCTGTTTGTGTCTGCTGCTGAAAATAATTACAGCAACAATATCAGGGACCATTTATTGAGTTTCTTTAATAGTTTGACCATAGCCATATACTAGGATACATATCAGTAATTCTGACAATATAAGACAGACTTTTTCTAGTTGATGATGAGGAAACTGAGGCTCATAAAGCTAATGGAGCACCAGGACACACATTTGGCCCAGTGTTTGGCTCTGAAGTCTTCAGTCTTTGTGGTTCAAAGAGGGTCTCATTTGAGTCCCTTTCTGTCATGCACAAGGTTAGGGCATGGCATGGGCTAGGGCAGCCGTGGGCAAACTACGGCCCGCGGGCCAGATCCGGCCCGTTTGAAATGAATAAAACTATTGAAAAAAAAGACCGTACCCTTTTATGTAATGATGTTTACTTTGAATTTATATTAGTTCACACAAACACTCCATCCATGCTTTTGTTCCGGCCCTCCGGTCCAGTTTAAGAACCCATTGTGGCCTTCAAGTCAAAAAGTTTGCCCACCCCTGGTAGGGAATCTCCCATACTGGGGAAGGCTGACACTTATAAAGCCAGAGAGGAGAGAAGGCTGGGTCTCCCAGGCTCCCACTCCCCCATGGACACAGTCCGGGTCTCCCAGGCTCCCACTCCCCCATGGACACAGTCCGAGGGTTGAGGTGCTTTGCTGCCAAGTGGCGTGGATTTGCGCTCAGTCAGGGCATGCTGCCTTGCTCACAGGGCCAGCCTGAGAGCACACGTGTGGATGGGGAGTAGTCGGGCTCCCTGAGCGGGAGGCAGCCTGGATGTGGGGTCAGCTGCTTGGGAGCATTGCCTGGGAACATTAATTGCACCTGGAGGTCTCTGGCCTGTGGGATGTAACTTCAGGGATGGAGGGACTAGGCCGCTACCGGAAGCTGAGCTGGGGTGGCCCCTGTCTCCAGGGAGAGGCAGAGAGGAGAGCGGCTCCGCAAGCACTTGTCCAGGCGAGTCAGCCCTGACAGCGAGGGCCACTGTGGGGGACTTTGCTTAGTGCTCTGCGCTCGTTTTACAACACCTTGCTTTACAACATCGCACTGCTTTCATGCTGTTTGGTAAGTTGGTTTTTAAAGATCTCAGCAGGAGAATGTGCATTTTTGTGGAAGAAATGACCAACCAGTATCAAGCCCTCCATTTGTAATAACAACCTTGCCAGGTTGGAATTAATTGGCCTCCGGGGTAGGGTTATTTAGAATAAAACCAGACAAAGTGCTAAATAATACACTGTCCAGCATAATCTACTGCTCTCGAGGGAGAGGGCTGAATGATTCAGTGTGGGTTTTCCATCTTCTGTTTTAATATCCTGCTGTCAAGATCAAACCACCGAGCTCGCACACTGCCTCAGGGCGCTCCCCACTGCTGCCGAGGTTCCTTTCCGGTGGTCCCCTTCCCTCCTGCGATGCCATCCCGAGGAGCTTAAAGTGCAAGCCTGGAAGTCTGAAAGTCGTTCTGATAGTGTTGGGAAGCGAGGGGAAGAGGGTCGCTCCAACGAAACGCTCCAATGAAATGAAATTGAATTTGGGCCACAGAGAGACCTGTGATTAGCACCCTGGCCTGAGCTTTAGGCGTTTGTTTTAATTGGGATCTTTCTCTACACGTACAACACATCATTCGTATCAGCGTGGCTCTCTGTGGGGTGGCGAAAAGGTAGAATAAATGAGTTTTTTAGTTCAACATTCTAGGTGTTTTCAAGATTTGTTATGTAATGAATGTCTTCATGGCCCTCCCCTCTTTTATGGAAGGAGTTCAATTTCAAGTGCACTGACCCCAATGGTTGGCAAACTCATTAGTCAACAGAGCCAAATATCAACAGTACAATGATTGAAATTTATTTTGAGAGCCAAATTTTTTAAACTTAAACTATATAGGTAGGGACATTGTTATTAACTTAATTAGGGTACTCCTAAGGCTTAGGAAGAGCCATACTCAAGGGGCCAAAGAGTCGCATGTGGCTCGCAAGCCGCAGTTTGCCGACCATGGACCTAGGCATTCAAAATTCGGATGAAAATAGTGTCTCTGGTGATTTCCTAGGAGGGAAGAACTTGTACTTAGCCAAAGGTGGTGTGTGTGTGTGTGTTGGATTTCTGTGGGGCAGGATGCTATGTTCTGGCATGGAACTTGGGGGGAGGAAATGTATTATCTTGCAGGTACTGGACACAAAACCAATTGATCTTTGGTCTAAGTGAGCAACTAGCTCCTCCTCCTCATTGTCCTCCTCCTTCTCCTTTTTTGTGCCATAAATTTGATGCTGATGTGAGTAGATTGGGGCAGAGAGAGGGGAAAGGATGGTAGCTGATTCACCATGTTTTCCAGCAAGTGGCCCTCGCCAGTCGCACTCTGACAAGTTTAATAATTTACACCATTTTATTCTTTTTATCTGCTATTTTAAGGAAACACTTGAATATGTATTTTGAAACATCTGGGGTATTACCAGATATTGGGATTGGGTTGGAGATGTTCAGACGCATATAGACTTCCCCAGGCGCCAGTGTTCAGGAGGAAAGAAAGGTCACGGGATGATTCTCATTCCTACTGGAAGATCCTGGTGATGCTTATTCAGTGATCTGAGGGAAGGGCCTGCGCCCTTTGCCCTTCATTAGGAAAGTAGGACACAAAATCAGGCTCGCTTTCTGTGTGAAAGGACAGGTTTTCCAGTTCATTCCCTTTTTGCTGTCTGTGAGGCTCATTCTGATATGTGCTTAAGCACTGACAGCTTTCTGTTAGCTTTTATAAATGGCTGATAACTGAATGATAGCGTTCCAGCTGCCCCAGGGTAGACTACTGAGCAAATTAAAAAATTAGTCTTCTGGTCTCATCTTTTGCGGGTAAAACCAAGTGCTTGTGAGAAAGTGCAATTACAGTGTGATCCAATTCTGCTCTCTCTGATAATGTTTCACATCGATTACTTTTAGAACAGTTTTATATTTTATAGTTACAGGAATATTGTGAATTTAGAGTACAAAGTTCACATATACTCCTCCCTAGGTTCCCTATCAATAGCATCATACATTATTACATTAATTATTATGGTGCCTATATAACAGTTAATAAAGCAATATTGATACATTATTATTAAAGTTCATATATATTTTTTAAATTTACCTAGTTTTCACTGAATGTCATTTTTCTGTTTCAGGCTCTGATCCAGGTGCTATATTCCATTCAATGGTCATGTCTTCTTAGGTTCCTCTTGGCTCTGACAATTTCTCAGGCTTTCTTTGCTATGGATGGCCTTGCTGGTTTTGAGGAGGACTGATTAGGTATGCTGGAGGGTGTCCCTATCTCGGAATTTTTCTGTTTTATTTTTTGATCGGACTGGAGTTATAGGCTTTGGAGAGGAGAAGCTCAGAGGTAAAATGATTATGTCATTGTGTCACATCAAGGGCACAGTGCATACTAACAACATGACTTCACTGTTGATGTTGACTTTGATCATCTGGCAAAGGTAGTATTTGTGGGATAAACTTAGTCTTTTTTCTTCCTTTCCAGAGTGCACTCTTTGGAAGACAGTTCCTTTGCACAGCCCAGGCTTAAGGAGTAAGGAGTTATGCTCCACCTCCTTCAGGGTAGAATATCTACATAGATTATTTGGAAATTTTCTGCACAGGGAATTATCTCATTTCCCATTTAATTATTCATTCTGTCATTTATTTATATTGGCATGGACTCATTATTTTATATTTTGAGTTATAATTAAGTATTATTTTATTGATCAAGTTAACCTAGTTGTGATCATTGGGAATTCTTATGTCTTTTTGACATATTCATATCAGTTTTTATTTGAGCATTTCCTTAATCTCTTCTACTATAAGGTGATCATGGATCCTGACCCAGCCCTAAAATCAGCCACTTCTCCAGGAAGCCCCAATTCCTTCTATTGGAGAATGTTATTAGAGATCAAGATCTGAGTTCTGGATATACTTATGACTACTCGGTTATCATTGCTTCTAGGTACTCTCAGCTGACAGTGCAAGGGAATCTACTATGTGTGTATACAAAACCATGTATGATCACATATCTACATATAATCATCCATATCTATATTGAGCTAAATATAAGTTCATACTGATGCATCCAACTCTAATCCACTACTATATGAATTACTCTAGATTCTTCCCCATACTTTTCTATGAATTCCCACTCCAATAGTGAGAAACCTGGTTTCTACCATCCATGATTTATTTACTTAATGGTTCAATTCCAATATATTTGCATAGTGTAATTAAAATTGTTAACCTGTACCCCTGTAGGAAACAACACAACAGAATAGAATAGAATACAATGTTTTTGTGCTATTTCTTTTGCCTTTATTCTTATAAACTCCATTCATTTCCCAAAATACTTAGGTCAGCACCATTTCCCACCCCACCCCCATCCTCTTCAATAAGGTTGTTCCATTTATTTATATTGCACTTAGATTCTTTTATCACAGTCTGAACTCTACTAAGGGATCTGCAAACCCCTAAATTATTTGAAATGTTTGCACACGTTAAGGTTTGCTCTTTGTTCTGTAAAGTATTATGAGTTATGACAAATCAAAATATCATGTATCTACCATTAGGTCATCATGCAGAATAGTTTCATTGAGCTAAAAAAATCCCCTGTGATTCACCTCTTTAACTCCCCAGGTAACTATTGATATTTTTACTGTTGCTATAATTTTGTTTTTTCCATATCTGAAAAAAGGGCTTCTGTCTAAAATATACATTGTCATATAATTGAAATTATATAGTATGTAGCCTTTTTAGACTGGCTTTTCCCACTTAGCGATATACATTTAGTGTTCATACATATCGTTGATGGTCTTGATCACTCATTTGTTTTTATTATGGTATAACATTTCTTTGTATTGAAACTCCTTGTATAGATGCTTGCTTATCCATATTGAAGGATATCTCCATTGCTTCCAGGTTTGGGAAATGATGAATAAAACTGTATTAATATTTACATGCAGACCTTTGTGAGGACTTAAGTTTTCAAACCAGCTGGGTAAATACCCAGGACTGTGATTCCTGGATGATATGGTAAGACTAAGTTTGACTTTGTAAGAAACTGCCAAAGCTGCCTTCCAAAGTGGCTGTACCCTTTTTGATTTCATCGGCAGTAAGTGAGAGTGCTTGTTGCTGCACATTCTCGCCAGCAATTGGTATTGTCAGTTTATTAAAACCTATGCCCATTCTAATAGGTAGGTAGTGGTAACTCATTGCTGTTTTAATTTGCAATTCTCTGAAGACAAGTTATGTTGACCATCTTTTTCACATTTATATTTGGCATTTGTATTCTTTTTTGGGGAGGTGTCTGTTCAAATCTTTTTCACATTTTAAAATTGGCTTGTTTATTTTCTTATTGTTGAATTTTAGGAGGCCTTTGTATATTTGAGATATAAGTCCTTTCTCCCAGGTTGTGGCTTGTTTGTAATATTTTTTCAATGTATTTTCACACTCCACTGGGACCCTTGAAGAGGAAAAGCAATTAGTCAGCTGTAAGAACTCAATAATGTATCAGCTCCCCCACCTAGGAATCCCCCTTTCATTTGTCTTCTGGAGGCACTGCTTTCTCCCCCCACGGTGTGAGAAGGATATTATGAGAAGCTATCAGGACCCGAATAAGTAAAGAGAAAGTGCATTTAAAAAAGTTTCATTCTCACAATGATCCTGTGATGTAGGTAAGGCAGGCATTAGCACTCATATTTTATTATCACCTTTGATAGGAAAGTTTCTAGATGAAGAAACTGGAGCTCAGGAAAGCTACATGAATTTCCTACAGTCCCACAGTCAGCAAGAGATGGAAGCATGACTAGACTCCTAGCTTCTATCTCCTGGCCCAAATTCTCATACCTGCATCACACCTATGAAATCGTAGCAAGAAGACCTTTTGTGTTTTTGTTTGAAGTGCAAATGCAGTGATGATCCATTTAACAGTTTATTTGTTTGATGCATTTGAGCCTTGGTGTATTAAATAAATGACATGGAAAATGGGATGAGTTAAATTGCATGCATGTGCCTTCAACTCTGCCTTTGCTTTCTTGGTGTTTTGTAGCTACAATGGATCCTTCATATTCTATCATCTGATTCTTCTAGAAAATCCTTTCTAGTGGAGAGAGTCCTTGGTATTTGCTAATATTTTCTTTAATAATTTTGGAGGAAAGTATCGGTTATGAACCAATTTGAAAGTTGAAAGGCATTTTAGTGCAAGATTTCTCAATCATGGCACTGTTGAATTTGGTGCCAAATATTTCATGTGAGGGAGGCTGCTGGTGCATTGTAATGTGTTTAGCATCTAGGACTCTGCCCATTAGATGCCAGTAGCATTCCTCCCAGTTGTCACCATGAGAAATGCCTCTAGATATTGTCAGAGGTCCCCTGGGGGCGGGGAACTACTCCTTGCCCGGCTGGTATGGCTCAGTGGTTGAGAGTTGATCTATGAACATGGAGATCAGGGTTCAATTCCTGGTCGGGGCACATGCCTGGGTTGCAGGCTTGATCCCAGGTTGGGGGGAGGGGGGGGCGGAATGCAGGAGGCAGCTGATCAATGATTCTCATCATTGATGTTTTTATCTCTCTCTCTCTCTCCGTTCTTCTCTGAAATCACTAAAAAAAAGGAGCACTTCTCTAGTGTTTAAATGGTTTGATGATAATGGTTTTAAGCAGCAGGTCATATTAGGTTAATGTCAAGAAGATAAAACCTTTGTAAGTAAATAGAATTCACTTTTCTATAATTGTATTAACTTATTTGTATAGTAATTTGATACAGCAAAAGATACTTAACATTATATTTCAAAGTTGACAATAAAATGAAAGGAATAGGGCTGAACTATGGGAGAGGGAGAAAAGATGAAATAGAGGTCAACTACATGTTAAATACATTTTTGGCAAAATGGAATAACTCTGTGATCCAAGGCAAAGTTCCTCACACGACCATCATTTTTCTTTTGTGTTTTCATCGTAGCATCATGAAATTTTATGGTCTTTGAGCCCAGATAGATTATGGTAGGTAGTGCTGGAAGAGAAAGAAGAGTGAAGCATTGTTGATGGATGCATGGTCCATTTTAACATGGTCTATGAGCCTGAGTACTGTACTATATATGGCTAATGATAGAAAATCTATAGTTAATTATAGCATTAATTATAGCATAGAAGCAATCTAGGACTTACACATAATAACAAATGGAAATTGACTTTAAAAATTATCCCTCTGAGCTAGGGACATGGATGATTATAAGGGCAGGGCTAGGACAATTCATGATGAGCATGGAGCATTTTGTGGTCCCAAAAAGTAAGGGAAAAAAGGAATGGGACATGTCAAAGGGACACAGGAGCCTACTTGTAAGAGGCCAAAGCTAGAACAATTCAAGCAATTAAATAAATGATAAATGCTACTGCATCACAACCCCTAAGATAAAAAAATTCCCATGAGTTCATAGTGATATAAATAAATGATTGAGCCCTGGCTGGTTTGGCTCAATAGATAGAGCATCAGCCTGTGAACTGAAGGGTCCTGAGTTGGATTCCAGTCAAGGGCATATGCCTGGATTGTGGGCTCGATCCTCAGTGTGGGACGTGCAGAAGGCAGCCCATCAATGATTCTCTCTCTTTATTGATGTTTCTCTCTCTTCCTCTATGAAATTAATAAAAATATGAAAATAAATAAATAAATGATTGAATGAATAAATAAGTGGTAGAGAAGTGATACATTTTCCAAATAGTAAATATGGAAAGAATGGGGACAATGGAAAAAGACCACTAAAACACCTCAGTTATAACTGCTGCAGGGGAGATTCATGGATGAACGCTAAATGTAGTAGCTGAAATACGAAGGAGCAACAGGATATTTGCTCAAATATTCTTCCCAAATGTTTATTCATTGCGGTAGTGAACTAAACCCGTGTCTATAAATTCCTCATTACTGGAGAGGAGGAGGAGCGCCCCTCCTGTGGTCTTGGCTCAGTTTAGTGACTGCTTGTAATGGGACAAGCATATGGGAAAGGAAAATTAGTGACCCTACAGTGAAGAGCCCTGGTGTATAGAAACTGACCAAGTGATAAGGTTGGCATCACCAGCAGTAAGTCATGTACATGTCATGTACCCTCTGCTATGATGCAGTGAGAAGGGGAATTCATCTCTGTGGTATAATCCCCTCCTCTCCCCCCCAATTCATTACAAGAAAACATCAGCAAACTCAAATTAAGGGACATTCTACAAAATATCTGATTACCTCTCTCCCCAAAAGTCAAGGTTATGTATGAGTCACACAACACCGTTTTCTGTCCGTGCTGAGGGCTTGGATCCCCCTCACTCACCCGCAGGTTGGGCAGCCAGCCTTCCCATCATTCTGCCCGTGACATGAGTCACAGGCCAAACGTGTCCGTTAGCTGTGGCAGGTCGCAGCTCTCTGTGCTCAGTGGTGTGAACAACGTGGACTTGGAGAGGATGGTTGAAAGCAATCATGGGAAGTCTCTCAGTTCTTTCATGGAATGGCATTAGTCATATTTCTGGCTTTTAAAATGCTGGGGGTAAGGGAAACATTTTCCTTTGTTTCAAATACAACACATTTTCTGCAATTCAATTAGGGAAAGCTCTTCCACAATTCCCATTTTTATAAATGCGTCCATTTGCTTTGCTGTGCTGAGAAGTTACATTATCCTTGTCTAGCAACGACTGTGGTTCTTAGCAACAGCGTTAATGATATAGCTTTGCTAACAAGTCACTGGTTAATGCATTGTCTGAGCAGCCTTTTCTCTCTCCCTGCAGCGTAGTCTTTTTTTAAACCATTTTCGTAGAGGAGGGGCACAAGTTTTAGTGGAGTTGTGGGCATGCACATTTAGGGAGCAGTTGGCAGGCCTGTGGGCTGGGTTTCACCTGGTAAGGATTCTGCTTCTGGGCCTTGGGGGGGGGGGGCATTGAATACCTTTGAAAACCTGGGCTGGATCTGAGGGGATATGGAGTGCCCATGAAGGGGAGAGAGCAAACCTGCCCCCTCACCGCTTTGTCTACATCCTCCTCCCCCTTCTCTCCACCTATATTACTTTTAAAAAAGTATTTCACCCTCTTTTTCTTTTTCAAAACACAGCTCATGGGGATATAATTATATACCATACAGTTCATGCATTTGCAGAGTGCCTCAACAGATTCTACTGTTTTTACAGATATGTGCAACCACCACCTCTCCTAGCTTAGAACATCTTAATTGCAAAAATTAGCCTTTAGCGATCACCCCATTACTCCCGATCCCCGTGGCACCAGATCTAAGCAGCACAGATCCACTTTCTGGGGTATAGTTTCTCTGTTCTGGACTTTTCTATGAATGGAGTCATATACTTGGTGGTCTTTTGTGACTGTTACTGTAACTTAGTACAATACTCTCCAGGTTGACCCATCTTCTAACACGTGTCAGTACTTCATTCTTCTTTTCTTGTCACTGAATAAGTTCCCATTATATAGACATGCCATATGTTGTTTATCCATCAGTCACCTGTTGACGAACATCTGGGTCATGGCCATCTGCTCGCTATTGTGAATAATGCTGCTATGAACATGGTGTGTGAGTATTTCCTTGAGATTTCTGCTGTCAGTTCTTTTGGAGACATGGGTAATCAGGGCATTTTTATTTAAAAATTCTTAGTAGCCACATTAAAAAATTCAACACAGAAACAGACGGAATTAATTTTATAATAACGTATCCAACAGAGTAACATTTCCCATGCAACCAATTAAAAATTTAAAGACATTTGCATTCTTTTTTCCCTTTGAGATCCAGGGTGTATTTTGCACTCTTAGCACATCTCATTTCGAACTAGCTCGTTCCAAGTGGGCAATGTCCACAAGGGCTTGAAGGCTACCCCACTGGTCAGCACATGTCTAATCACGGAGGTGCTTGGGATTCAGGAAGAGCTGACTGTATCATGATAGCTGCGTCTGATCTGCAGATTGTTCTCTTTCTTTCCTTGAGAAGCACACGCATACACACACACACACATACACGCACACACACACATACATGCACACACCCACACACATACAGCTCTTGGCAAAAACTCCAACCGCCAGATCCACCTGACCCGATTCTGTAAGAAGGGCCATGTGATCCGGTGCTTGGTATTATGAACTAAGCTCAACTTGGTTTTCTCCTCAGAAACGTTTGCTTCTGAAATACAAAATGTGACCCAGCGACATGCCTTTGCATGCTTGTGCTCAGTCGCCTTGAAAAGCGTCAAGGAATGATTGACACCTTGCTGTTACCACTTCTGTCAGCTCTAATGGCTGTTTTATTTATAGCTGGTGACAATGCATTTTGTAGGATGGGCCGGTCCAGATGGGAGGGCTTGATGTGTGAGGGCTAGCATGACAATTCCAGCCCGTGTTTTTATGGGGCACGGTGTGCATTTTGAATAAATGCCTGGAACCATATGCCATTGGGGATATAGCAAAAGAAAAGAGAGCTTCTTCTAAGACAATTAATATACGATTAATGTGATAGTTATTAAGATATCATTGTTCATTTTCATGTGAATTATTTATTCAAGCACTTAGTTAAGAGAGGATGAGGCCATAGCGGATGCTTTCATCTACAGCCAGTCTGTGACCATATCTTGGAATGCATCTTGTGCTAGCGAGGTCTTTTACAAACAGCCTTCTGGAACAACAGAGGATGGTAAACTCCTAGCTTTGAAGAGACTGTGGCTCGGGCAAGCTTGCTCAGACTCTCTGGGTCTCCATGTTCTCATCTACAACAAAAAGGGTTGAAGTGAGGTGAAATGTCTATGAAAGTATCTAGCACTGTGCAGACACTCAGTAGGCTGATACTTGCCCCCCCCCACAACCCTGACCCCCCAGAAACCAAGGTGCTGGGGGACAGTTGTGTCCATCTCTTCTTAGAGGGAGGGGCATGGGGTCGCGATGAACATTTTTAGTACAGCAAAGAAAATGCCACTGAGATAAAGACATCTTTACATTCTTTAATAGACCATTGGGGTCAACTGGGTTTAAAATTCACTGGACAACACCTGTGCACTATCTTAATTACCTTAACATTCTAACAGCATGCGATCTGGTGCTTCCGACATTGGGACCACCAGGTTTTGAACACCGGTGACTTCCAGCTCACAGCCATTCATTTGTTTCCCTGCAGACTGGCTATTACCATCAGCATTCTTCTGCCCCAAATGAAATCATTTTCCCTGACACTGGGACGGGGCAAGATGGCTTTGATTCTGAATCACTGCAAAGAACAACTTTTATGTGTTGAGCTGCATTGAAATTCTATTCACTGAATTTTATTTTATGGTTAAAAAAAGGCAAATAACAAGGCAATTTAGCAGTGGAAAGAGACATATGAAAATGATAAATTTAGCTGTGTATCTCTCTGACCTAATATAATAACATTTCAGTTTCAAAAGCTTAATTATTTCTCAGAGAAACTTTTTACTTTGCTGATACAGCTCAGTTAAAAATTAAAATAGACCCTTGGGTATACCCAAGATAGAGCAACATTATTAACCATTGTTTATGAATTGCTTTTTAGGGTTAAAAAAGTTTAACATTTTTAATAGTCATGAAAATAAAATAGAAGTTAACATTCACATACTAAATCACCTTTTTAAATTGTGGGACTTTTTTATACATGAGATAAGTTGTCTGCAGTTTTTGAAACATCTTTAAACAGAATTGCTTCAAGTTTATTTTTCAAAAAATACTTTGCTGGCAAGTAAGAAATAAAGTTCACTTACTTGGGGATACGTATGAATACTGAATGTTAAATGTTTATTTTGGAAAGATAGAAATGGCATTAATGTGTGAATTGCTGTTCAGTTCAACATTTTAAACAAATTGTTAAAACAAATTATTCAAACATACTGTGATTTTCATGTTATAGCAAAATTTTGTCACGTCTATATAACTCTCCTTATAAAATATTGATATACAGATTGTATATATTATAAAGTACTAGAGGCCTGGTGCATGAAATTTGTGCACTGGAGGGGGGTGAGCCCTCAGCCAGGCCTGCACCCTCTCACAGTCTGGGACCCCTTGTTTTTTACCGCTTGCCTGCTCGCTGCTCCTTAGTGCTGCTGTGGAGGCGGGAGAGACTCCCACCACAGCCACTGTGCTGGCCAGCCATGAGCCCAGCTTCTAGCTGAGCAATGCTCTCCCTGTGGGAATGCACTGACCATCAGGGGGCAGCTCCTGCATTGAGCGTCTGCCCCTTGGTGGGTAGTGCACATTATAGCGACTGGTTATTTGGTTGTTCCATCATATTGGTCATTAGGCTTTTATTTTATAGACTAGAGGTCCGGTGCACAAAAATTTTGTGCACTTGGGGGTGTCCCTCAGCCTGGCCTGTGCCCTCTCACAGTCTGGGACCCCTCGTGGGATGTCCACCTGCTGGCTTAGGCCCATTCCCTGGGGGATCGGGCCTAAGCTGGCAGTCAGACATCCCTCTGGCAGCCCAGAAGCCCTCGGGGGATATCCACTTGCTAGCAGGGAGCAAACCTAAGCTGTAGTCGGACATTCTTAGCGCTGCTGAGGAGGCAGGAGAGGCTCCCGCCACCACCGCTGTGAGGCTGGCCAAGCCCCCAGTGGGGACCTTCATCCCATGGGGGTGTGGCCAGCCTGAATGAGGGGCTGAGGGCCATTTTCAGGCGCCCCACAGCCCCTTTAGGGTGGGGGAGCCCCGCTGGGGTGCCTGGGTGAGAGGCTGATGGCTGTTCTCAGGCTGAGCACCCCTCCCAGCAACCCAAGGTCCCGGCTGGCTGGAAGCAGGTAGCTAGGATTTATTTATCTTCTATAATTGAAATTTTGTTGCCTTTAGCGGAGGCCACAGCTGGCCAGGGCAGGCGGGAAGCTTGGCTTCCTCCATCACCAGGGCAACCAAGCCTCCTGCTTGCTTCAGCTCTGTGGCTGCTGGCCGCCATCTTGGTTGGGTTAATTTGCATATCGCCACTCTGATTGGCTGGTGGGTGTAACAAAGGTATGGTCAATTTGCATCTTTCTCTTTTATTAGATTAGATGATATATAGTATATATTATGTAGCATTTTATATGCTAAATATACACATTAGTTTACAGGAACTGCTTTTTCAATCAGAATGCCATGTTTTGTTGAGATTTTTATATAAACTCTACCTTTTGACTAACATTTACCTGTAAGAAATGAGACAGCACTTTGGACAAACAAACGTGGACAAAATTTTCTCTTTTGTTTTCTACCAAGCTGGTTTAGTTGCAAATATACAGTTTTTGAAACCAACATAGATATTTTAGCATAAATTTTATTTTGATTTAGACCAAGTTGGGGTTTTCTCTGTTCCTTACATTGGAGTTGGGAATTAAGCCTCAGGAATGACCTTATCTAATTGGAAAAGTTATCATAGAGAATAAAATGTGTCAGCAAGAATAAAACACCATGAGGGAGTATTTGGGGAGGGTGCTTAATCAACTGCATTGCCACCTAGGGAACATCTGTATGGTGCGACCATGGGAAACCACAGCCTGGATCGCATCTAGTAATATTTCACAATGAATCAACAACCACAGTCATAAAGAGAGAGAACCAAGTACATTAGAGCGTCATGCTCTAATAGTATCTGCTACACCTACCTGGCGGAACACACTAGCATTTCAGTCATTGCACTTACAGGTAAATATCATAAGGGAATGCTGTCCCTGCCTCTCTCTTTCCTGCTTTGCTGGACCTGCCACCTACCCACTATCTTGCAGTGATCTTCTAAGAGCCCATCCTGGGCACTAGGCTCTGTCTCTGGCATCTTCCCAGTTTGCTCGCCCACTTGCCTTCATGGTCTAATGCTCCTCTGGACCGCCTATTGCCTGGATTATAGTGTAGAGTTCAGAATACAGCCTTTAGGCCATAGGTTCCATTCGGGTAAGTTCCTTAGCCTCTCTCTGCCTCAGCTCCTTCATCTTGGAAACAGGTTAATTCATTATATTAACTCATCAGAACGCTGGCCCTTGATAAGAAAGCTTACAGATCCTGGGTCTTTTTATTTGCAAGAGATGGGTAAGAGAAGAAAAAGCAGAGAAAATTTGAAGGTAATGGGATTAAAGGACTTTTTAGATGACAATTATGTTGTTTCCTTTGAAATTATTCATTTTATTAATCAATTTTACAAATGTTTACTATTTAACACCAGCTCTTTACCGGACACGGTGTTGGCCTCTGGGTGTACAAAAATACCCAGGTCCAGGGGCTACTATTTTCATGGGATTGGGGGATGCGAGCGATATATGAACAACTAGGTATAAACCAAAGTGTTGTGAGTTATATATCAGGCAGGGAGGAGACACCCACAGTAGGAAAGTTCTGCTTGCCACACAGCAAGTTGTCAGAGAGGGGGAGACAGTTGAAAGGTGGGTAAGTGTTCACTAGGTGAGCTAGTGGCAAGGACTTCTGGGCAGAGTCTTGGCATATGTGGAACATAAGAGGTTTGAAAGGGTCTGGCCTCTTTGGGAATCAGCAGGTGGTTTGTTTGTATGGCTGGACAGCAAGGTGCACATGAAGGCCCTTTGGGATTCAATGGAGAGCATGTAGACCAGGGCCTCGGAGTCAGCAGATGATTTCAGACTTTATCCTGCAAGTACCAGGGATGATGCCAGTGATGCAATGGGATCATAGAAACCAACAATGAATGCAGTTTTGCAAAGTTATCTATGTTGAAAAACAAAGCAAAGAAAGGAGAGATGAAAGCCTTTATAGGAATTTCCTGTCTGAGAGTTGTGTGTGATGTTGGCAAGAGCAGAGTGAGTGGAGCAAGAAGGCAGATGGCAGGTCCTTGCGGGTTGGGCAGTGAGTTGGGAGGGAGACATTGGAACCATTGCATGCAGACACATGGCAAGAAGTCGAGCGGTCAAGTTTCAAGAGCGATGTCTAAAGTGAGGTTTCTCAACCCAGCCTTATTGACATATCGGGCTGTATAATTCCTGTCGGGGCTGTCCCGTGCATTGTAGGATCTCCAGCAGCGTCTCTGGGCTCTTCCCACTAGGTGCCAGACGCAAGTTATCCCCTAGTCACGTCTCTCTAGACATTGGCAAGTACCCTCTTGCAGGGGAGCGGGGTGGCAAAGTCACACTGCTTGATAACCACTGGCAAAGAGAGACACAGGCCTGAGAAAGGTAGTTTTCTATTTTAGTTTGGAGAGATAGAATCATTCTTGAGAACTAAGAAGAAATGGTGGGGCGGGATGAAAAGAAAGGAAAGAGGTGGAGAGTGATATATATGGGGTGTCAGTGAAGGACTCTTGTGTCCAGTGAACGGGTCATGGTCACCATGCTCTCAATTTGGTGGCTCTGCTTAAACCTCTGAGCACAGGATGTAGATAAGTAGGTGCTAAATTTCACCCTAGTCAGTGGTCAGCAAACTCATTAGTCAACAGAGCCAAATATCAACAGTACAACGACTGGAATTTCTTTTGAGAGCCAATTTTTTTAAACTTAAACTATATAGGTAGGTACATTGTTATTAACTTAATTAGGGTACTCCTAAGGCTTAGGAAGAGCCACACTCAAGGGGCCAAAGAGCCGCAGTTTGCGGACCACGGTGCCTAGGTGGTCAGAAGTCTCATTTTTCAAAGTGTTTGAAGGCTAGCCAAGCCACCTTTGTTTTTTGCTATGACCTGGGCCCTGCAGAGGATCTGCAAACTCCTTTATCACGGCCACTGCCCTGACCTCAGGCAGGGTGACCATTGTACCTGACTGGACCTGGTGGTTGCTGATGAAAGGCTCCTGTGAGTAGTGGGGCCCTATGGGCAAACGGAAGGGGATGGAGAGATCAGTGGAGAGTAGGACTGGGAACAGCCAGGAAGATGCTGAAAGACTTGCCTCCGGCAGCATTTAGTGTTACACCAGTTTGGGCTGCAATAAGCTGTCCAATGAATGCAGATCTGTCCATTGCTCCCCAGTACCTTGTGCTGTGCTAGCTGCTGGCAGAAACATTTTAATAACTGTAGCCTGAGAACAGCTTTTAGAATCAAGATTTAAAATCCGCTGTTATCCTTACGATGAGCCAAGTTGTGGCTTGTATTTTTGCTTGTGCTTGAAATGATCAGAAAGATGAAAGGCTTCTATGTGCTCTTGAGAACAGACGAGACAGGGAGGGTTAATTTTTCCCGCTTAATATCGATATTCTCTTGCTATATGGAGTAAGCTAAAGCTTTTATTTGGACACTAATCATGCTTCATTCCTGTAGCATTTCATTTTTTCAAGCTGGCTAGATTGATCTCTAATCATTCCTTTGATGCATCAGATTTTAAAATAACTTTTTTTTTGTCTGTAAGTGATCTTAAATTGTTTTTGATTTATATTTCATATCGTATGGAAACGTTAAAAGAGAGCTTAAGAGGTTTATGTGGCTAGAGAGACATTTAAATTTTCCCCTTTAGTGTTTAAATGATGACTGTGTAGCTCCAGCCGCTGGTGTTCCCACCAGGCATTCGCCGGGTGTGCAGACTGAGTAACATCCATTCTAAGGGTTAATAGAACATGAAATAACTGGCATCTGGGAAACGTCGGTGTAACAGATAATTGCTTACTCACCTTCCTGCTGGACATGGGGAGTTCCCGTGCCACAAAATGAAACCAGATGAGCAAAGCAGGGGCCCAGGGTTACATAACTGATGCGTGCTAAGAGCAGCGGCAATAAAACCTGGAGGTTACAAGTAGAGAGCTGGAATCCTTCAATGAGCTGGGAATTAATTGGTAACAAGGGGATGGAGGACATCTGCCATGGAAACCTCAGCAAATAGCAAGAATTGAGGGAAACAGCATTTTACATAGTGAGAAGTCTAACCAGTCAACTAATCCGAGGATATGTAAAATGTCGACTGAGAGAGATTTCCATAGTAGGAGACCAATGTAAAAACATGTTTTTTTGGTTTTGTATACAATTTTATTATTATTATTTTAAAAAATCATTTGTATTGATTTTTTAGAGAGAGAGGAAGGGAGAGAGGGAGAGAGAGAGAAACATCAATGAGAGAGAAACATCATTGATCGGCTGCCTCCGACCAGGAATCCAACCAGTGACCTCTTGGTTCCTGGGTTCACGCTCAACTGCTGAACTGCACCGGTCAGGCTACCCAGTTTTATTTAAGCAGAAGGATCAGTCATGATTTTTCCAACCCTCCTTATCTCTTTTAAGTGCTCTACTGCTAATCAAAATGGTATAAATAGGAAAGCCAGAATCCTGTAGATTTCCGTCCCTACCAATGTCCTTTGACTAAATTTAAAATAACTCAATGTTCTTTATTCCAATTGGCTTTCTAAGTCACACTCCACTCCTGATTTCTTCACCTAATCCTTTATCTCATTCTTATTTACCAACTTTCCTGAATTTAGGTATCTAAATGTGTGTTTCCATATATTTGTCTGGATTTCCTTCATATCCTAATTTTCTTTAATTCTTGCATAAAATATATGAACTGTAATTTCCCTGGTTTTTCAAGGGATAACATATGCCTAAGCAGAAATGTGGTGGTTCTCCTGGGAGCATTTCTTTTTAACTTGGCATCTTTGATCAGAAATGGTCACATGGAATTAGTTCCCAGGCCCCTCCCTTCCCTCCCTCCTTCCCACCCTCTTTCCTTTCTTGAGCTCTTACTGCACACTGGAGTCAGAGTGTCTAGTGCGAATTTTATTCCTTTTTCTTTGGCAGGTTTTAGAATTTACCTTCCAAGGAGCCAATCTAATAAATGAAAGAACTTAATCAGGGCAATGTTAAGGAGAACAGCAGTATAATGGGAACACCCTCTCCCACCCCAAACAAAAACAACTAAGAGACAAACATTTGCTATCTTACTACTATGAATTTACAAGAGAATTAAGTCACTAAATGGTAATGATCTCAAATTATATCTTTATCTCCACTATAACAGAATACAGAAATCAAATCAGGTCATTGGGATGGTAGAAAAATAAGAATCAAATACTACTTTTGCAGAGTTCTAAGAATTTTGTCTGTCTTGTTAACAGCTATAGCAGTAGCTCCTAGAACTTGGCCTGATGTAGAAGATGCTCAATAAGTATTCACTGAGTGGATGCAGGCCAGACAATGGGAATGGTGATTCCTTTATATAATTTTCTTCCATTTTGCTTGGCTGCCTGGGAGGAGACCAGGTAAAGCGGACAAAAAGGGAGACCCCAGGTTAGAGACTGATAAAGAGGTAGGGAGATTTAAAGGGCAACATTGATTGTATTGCTTTTCAGCACGCAGCACTGAGGCTCTTAGGGTCCTGGAGGCAGTTTGGGAATGAGGTTCCGAATGGGAAGACCAGTTGGTAGCCTCTACCTTGCAAGTTAAACACACTTCAGCCAGTTACTGACCTCTTTCTATCTCATTACTAAAATTAGGGTACACTCAGCTCACCATGTGATTATTAAAATCAAACGAGAAAATGAATTTGAAAGCACTTTGAAGACATCAAGGTAAAAATATTGTTATTCATAAAATCAACCGAAGGAGACACCTCCATTTGCTTTAGAAGAGTGATTTTAAACATGGACCCCAATCACAAAATTAAGGGCTGCCCTTTTTAAAGAAGAAAAAAAGCTTTCATTTTTGTTTGAATCAGAATTAGCTCCAGGCAACCTTTCTTTCAAGAAGCTCAGCAGGGAGAACATTGGACAGAAAATATTTCTCATGAAAAAAGGCTGGGTGAATTAATTAGCACAAATTTGGTGAGTTTTTTTGACAGTGTGGATTAGTCACAACAAAGCTAATAAATTGATTTACAGCTTATGTGAGAATATTCAATTTCTTATTAAAAATGTACACGAATAGCCAAAAGTAGGTTTACAGTTGTAAGTGAAACCCAGAGTCTATTCTTGTATTATTGTTTGTTAATTACTAGAAGCCTGGTGCACGAAATTCATGCACTCAGTGTGTGTGTGTGTGTTTCTTCCCAATTAGCTTGCAAATGATGAAATTTGATAAGTTACCCCATGTGAAAAAGGTGAGCGCTCTCGGGGGGATAACCGACTGCCGGCTTAGGCCCGCCCGGGCCTAAGCCGGCAGTCGGACATCCTTAGCACTGCTGAAGAGGTAAGAGAGGCTCCTACCACTGCTGCTGCGCTCACCACCTGTGAGCCCAGCTTCTGGCTGAGCAGCGCTACCCCTGTGGGATTGCACTTTCCACCAGGGGGAAGCTCCTACATTGAACATCTTCCCCCTAGTGGTCAGGGTGCATCATAGAGACAGGTCTTTCTGCAGGTCATTCCACTGTTTGGTCAATTTGCATATTAGGCTTTAGTTATATAGAATTGTATTATTTTCTGTACAAACAACTGTAAACTTATTTTGCCCACTTCTGTATTTTACAGCGCAACGAATAAATACTGTTTCCCATGACAAACATCTTTTCTAACCTTTGTGGTTATCAGGGAGCCATATCTCACAGGGCCAAGCCTCATGGTTAAATGTTATTTGACTGCTTTTCTGAAAGATTAAAACAGAAACAGAAAGGAAAAGAAACAAAGCAACAATAAAACAAGCCACACTCATTTCTTCTTCTTGAATGAGAGTAGTCATAGAGAAGAACTGTAATTATAAAAAAAAAATGAGCCTGTACAGTTTTAAGCTTAAAGCAATTCTTTTCTGGTTGATGTCTAACAGTTCATTGTCTTAAATCACCAGAATAGAGTTTCAACTTTCTCTCTTTTATCTTGCTGAGAAGGGCTATGACCCAGACACCACTTGAATTTCCAAGTAATTATGGTCAGTACGTATAATGATTTTCTTTTTAGTTTTCCCATCAAATGTCATTGCGACACATCATCTTCTTTTCACTTAACCCCAAACATATTCAAACTATTGAGGCTTCTAACTCTAATGCCACACTTGTTAGGTTTCTTTCACACCTTTACAATGAAAGCTCTGGCAGTACCGTGAACATTTTGTATATCTGCTATTGTTTAAAAAATCTGTTTAATGGAATGTGTAGTTAAATGGTGAAAGAAGAAGTCTTGGTGGACTTGTTCCTTTTACTTTTTGAAAACATCAATTTACAGTATTTTTGGAGTTACTTTCCTTCTTATTCAATTTAATAGTTAATATTAAACCCCCCCAGAACAGTCAGGACTTCTTTTATAGGATTATAGAGGCCGGTAAAGATGTTTGAGACACAGCTCTCTACTCCAGCAGTCTTCAGACCAATCAGTGAAAAGCTTTACATTTGAAAAAGGGCTAGACTTGGTACAGACTATAAAGTCTATGGAAACTCATAGTAGGGAGTAAATTTAAAATCCATGACAATAGCTTGTGCCAAATTCATTGACACCTTGCCAGCATTCTGAAAAGACAATTAATTAAAGAGATATATAAGGATCAATGACAAAATTTTCCTTAGTAGATTAATACTTAAAGGAAATTTAAAATAAAATAACCATGAATAGAATTTTTCAGTTAAAGAGACTCTTTGAGACTGTATAGTCCAATGCTTTAATTCGAAGACAAAGACAAAGGCACAGAGAAGATTCTAACCGAAGGTCACATGGAACGTCAGAGGCTCTGAAGCAAAGCTCTTTAGTTTCCCCCTGGTGTCCAGAAAGGTATTAGTGATATTTCTCTAGAAATAAATGAGAAGGGTTGTTGGTGGGACTCTCTCTCCTCGCCAAGGCAATAGAAAAATCCCCCAGCTTTCGTGGAGTTCAACTCTGGTGATGCTAAATTGATGTTTTCCTATCAAATATCATTTGTAACATGTGGTTTCTTTTTTATTGAACTCAAGGTACATTGAAAAGCTTGAGATATTTTTGAGATTATGGGATATATTATGGGATACTAAATATAACATAAATAACACAAATATGTTGATGTGGGGTAGTTGGCATGATAGAAAGAACCCTCCCATGATGTATGTATTCCTGCTTTTAAGTCACAACACTGGTGTCCTTAAGAATGCTTGAACTCAGTTGAGCACAAATATTAATGGACCATCAAGTATGCACAATGCATGTGACCAATTAGAGCCTCAGGGCAGTCAGGGACAATAAAGGATTGTTGAGGGCTCTTAGTAGATCACATTTGCCTTTCTTTGGATCAATGCAACTATCCGTTGCATTTTGAAGTAGAAGTAGGTAGATAGCCGTAAGTGGGGACAGCGAGCCAGACATCTTTAAGTCTCTCTCATCTTCACCTACATTTTACAGGTGTAATCTGCAAATACCTTACCTCAGCTGCACCAGGGTAGTCCCCCTGCATGTCCTGGGGTTTCACTGAGCTAGGTTCCTGTGGGAACCTTCCTGGCACTCACACATACACGCATCTGGAAGTACAAGGACATTATCCCTTGGGGCAGTGGTTCTCAAGAATGACACATGAGAATCACTTGGGGATAATTGAAACATACAGATTCCTGGGTCCCCCCGAAGATGTTCTGACTAATTGCTCTGCTTAGTAGTTTGCATCTGGAGTTTCGAAAACACTCCATATGATTCTGAAAAGCAGCCAAAGTTGAGAATCATTGCATAGTTAGGGCCACTTGACCAATGGTAGATAGAGCTGGGTGGAAAAGTCTCAGCACATTCTACCCAAACAGCTTACAGTACACAAATGCCTCAGGGTCCCAGTGGGATTGAGCATTAGCTCCCCACAGTGTTTATCAGTTAGATAATGCACCTTTGAACTGATTTTTCCTTGTTCCCTATTTCACTCTTCTAAGACTCCACTAATATTCTCAGGGATTAATTAAAAAGTAAACTTTCTGTACCCAGACCTCATCTCAGGCTCTACTTTTGAGAATGAATCCAAGGTAATGTAGGCAGAAAAGCATAGAGCTTGTGGCTCTTATGGGAGCAGATGGAAGAAGTAGGTGTTTGTTCTACATGATGAGCAGATGCAGAAGAGCTCTCTTTGCCTTGCCTCATAATGTTTCTTCTAATCTATGTTTAAACACCTCAAAGGCAGGTATTCTGAGACAATCCTATATAATAAAAACCTAATATGCGAAATGTCTGGTCGTCTGGTTGGCTGTTCAAACAATCAAAGCGTAATATGCTAATGATATGCTAAGGCTGCTCAACTGCTCACTATGATGTGCACTGACCACCAGGGGGCAGACAGTCAACTAGTCGACCAATCGCTATGACATGCACTGACCACCAGGGGGCAGATGCTCTGACCGGTAGGTTAGCTTGATGGTGGGGTCCGGCCGATCAGGACTGAGCATGATGGGCTGGATATGCCCTGGAGCCCTCCAGCGGTCCCTCCCTGATTGGCCAATCTCCTGTGTTCCTCCCTGGCCCCAATTGTGCACCAGTGGGGTCCCTTGGCCTGGCCTGTGCCCTCTCTCCATCCAGGACACCTCGGGAGATGTCAGAGAGCCAGTTTTGGCCTGATCCTGCAGGCCAGGCCGAGGACCCCAGTGGTGCACGAATTCATGCACTGGGTGTCTAGTCAATTAATAATGTCATAACATTATTTTTATGTTGACTGGATTATGTCAACATAAAATTATTTTTTGTTGTTGAGTCCTAGTCCTTTTAGGTAATCTATAGTGCTCTCCTAAATATTCCCTTCATTGATGAACTCATTTTAATGTATTTGTAGATTGTAATTGGGATAGAAGAATGCTTTGCTATTAATTTTCCCTATTTTAAATGTGCCAATTCACACCTCTTCTTTCACATTATCATCCCCAATTATACCTTCCTGTAGTTTCTTCTTCTCTTTTCCAGTCCTTCTTCTTGGGATCTTTCTCCTCATTTAGCCTAGGACAGTGATCGGCAAACTCATTAGTCAACAGAGACAAATATCAACAGTACAACGATTGAAATTTCTTTTGAGAGCCAAATTTTTTAAACTTAAACTATATAGGTAGGTACATTGTTATTAACTTAATTAGGGTACTCCTAAGGCTTAGGAAGAGCCACACTCAAGGGGCCAAAGAGCCGCATGTGGCTCGTGAGCCTCAGTTTGCCGACCACGGGCCTAGGAGATATATATACTTAAGAATTACTTACATTTCAATAAGGTCTTACTTAAAAAATAAAGTTAGAATGTCTATAGTGAGTAATGTTGAAATAGTATTTATTGGAACTAAGTATACTACATAAGACTTTACAAAGTTATGTAGAATTCTGAGATGCATGTGCTTAGTTTTAAGTGCTTTTTTATGTCAACTTTACTGAGACATGATTTACATATATTAAAATATACCCATTTTGAAGGTATAGCTCAATGAGTTTTGATAAGTGCATATATCTGGCTAACTGGCATGACATTCAAGGTATAGAACATTTCCTGTCCCTCTAAAAGTTTCCTATGTTCCTTTGGAATTAATCACCTTGTCCCCAGCCCCAGACAACCACTGACTTGTTTTATGTCAGTGTCAAGTTCTTTTGCCTGTTGTATAATTTAATATGTTTGGACTTCTACAATCTGTCTCTTTTGTGCTTGGCTTCTTTTACTCAGCATAAGCTTTTGAGATTCATCCAAGTTATTTATTTTATTTTATTGTTTCTTTTATTGCTGAGTAGCTGATGCACAATTCACCTGTTGATGGACATTTGGATTGTGTCCAGTTACTAGCTGTTTTGAATATAGCTAGCTGATCTGAACGTTCTTATACTAATCTTTGTGTAGAGATGTTTTTATTTTCTCAGGTAAATGACTAAGGAAGGGAGTTGCTGGGTCATATGGTGTTTGTTTTTTTTTCAATTGGGGGGTTATTTTATTTTATTTTTTTAAATTGTTTTATTGCTTAAAGTATACAAAGAGTATTATATATGTCTTCTTTTTTTTTTCTCCCCTTGACCTTCCCCTACCCTCCCATAACCCCCATATGGTGTTTTTAACTTAATGAGGAACTACCAAACTGTGTTTCAAAGTAGTGTTGACATTTTGCTCTGCCACCTGCAAAGTATGCGTTTTCCAATTGCTCCATATCCTCACCCAAACTTAATATTTGTAGTCTTTTAATTTTAATTATTCTTGTCAGTGTGAAGTTGAATTTCCTCATAGTTTAAATATAAATTTCCCTAATGACTGATGATATGGAGAATCTTCCATGTGGTGATTGGCCATTTGTATATCCCTTTGGGTGTAGTGTCTGTTCAAGTCCTTTGGCCATGTTTTATTTATTGTCTTTAAGGTATTTGTATCATCTAAATAGTTTCATTTATTGTCATAAAGTTGTTCATGATATTCCTTATTAGCTCACTAAAATCTATAGCATCACCGATGATGTTCTATTTTTAAAAAAATCTTCACCCAAGGATATGTTTATTGATTTTAGAGAGAGAGAGAGAGAGAGAGAGAGAGAGAGAGAGAGAGATTGATCAGTTGCTTCTTGTACATGCACCAACTGTTGATGGAACCTACAACCTAGGTATGTGCCCTGACCGGAATCCAACCATAACCTTTTGGGGCATGGGACTGTGTTCCAACCAACTGAGCCATCCAGCCAGGGCTGACATTCTATCTTTTATTCCTGAGTCGATAACTTGTGCCTTCTTTTTGTTTTTTTTCTTGATTGGTCTGACTAAAGGTTTGTAATTTTATTGATCTTTTAAAAGAAGCAGCTTTTGGTTTCATTGATTTTTCTCTATTCTTTTGTTTTCTATATCATTGTTGTTTTTCCCCCTTATCTTTATTCCCCTTTCTTCTACTTACTTGGGTTTAATTTATTCCCTTTTTTATAGTTTTCTTTTTAAAGATGATGACTTAGATAGTTGGTTTTAGACCTTTGTTTTGTAATATAAGTATCTAAAAATGTACACATCGCGGTAAGCACTGTTTTACCACATCCCACAAATTTTGAAATGTTCTGATTTTATTATTATAGGACTAAGAATATTTTCTACCTTATATATTTTTTTTTGCTCTGCCTCATAGGTTATTTTAAAATGTGTTGCTTATTTTCCAAATATTTAGAAAATTTAAAATAAATTAAAAATTTTTAAATTTAATTCCAGTCAGAGAACTAACTATATGATACCAATTATTTGTTGTTGTTAATCTTTACCTGAGGATATTTTCCCAATGATTTTTAAAGAAAGGGAGAGGCAGAGAGAGAGAACACATCCATATGAAGAGACACATCAATTGGTTGCCTTCGCATGCACCCTGACCAGGGCCAGGGATTGAGCTCACAACCAGGATATGTGCCCTGGGTCAGAATCAAACCCAGGATAGTTCAGTTCTCGGACCAACTCTCTCTCCACTAAGCCAAACCAGCTAGGGCATGATACCAATTCTTTTAAACTTATTGATATTTAAGTGCCAGCATTTGGCTCATCTTTGTGAATGTACCACGTGTAGTTGAAAAAAATGTGTATTGTGCTGACAATTGGTCAAGTTATTTTATAGCATTGAATTTTCATTATTTTTACTGATTTTCAGCCTACTTCTGTGAAAGAAGTATTGAAATTTCTATTTCTCCTTTCAGTTCTATTAGTTTTTGCTTCATGTATTTTGAAGTTATTTTATTATATACATATTTAGGATTGTTAAATCTTCTTAATGAATTGACCCTTTGTCATGAAATTTCCTTTTTTTGGTCCCAGATATTTCTTTTCCTAAAGTCAACTTTTTCTGATGTTAATAATATAATTCCTATTTTTTATTATTAGTGATTATATCATACATCCATTTTCATCCTTTTAATCTACCTCATATTTAAAGTGGGTTTTTTGTAGATAGCATATCATAGGTTTTTGCATCTTTATCTAATCTGATCATCTCTAGTTTTTAATTAGAGTTCATTATATTTAATATAAATTCAATAAAGTTGCCTCTAAGGCTACTGTTTGCTAGTTGTTTTCTGTTTCCCCATTTGTTCTTGGTTGTTTTGTTCCTCTTTTCCTTTTGAGTTGTTTTCATATTACATTTTATAACAACTATTGGCTTATTAGTTGTAACTTTTTTAGTGATTGTTGAAAGTTTACAATATGTGCCTTTAACTTTTCATAGTTTACCCTCAAGTAATACTATACCACTTCACAAAGTAGGTAAAAATCTTAGAAAAGTATACAGGCATTCCTACTTTTTATGGTCCTGGTATACATGCATTTCAGTTATGCTTTAGTCAGATAATACCGTTTCCCCAACAACACAGTTCAAATTTCACTTACCACAGTGTATTAACTCTGAATAATTGTATAAAGTACAAATTTGATGCTCATCTTTAAAACACAAATCAGCATAATTAACAGATGTGCATCATGGCTTCTTTAGATGCACACGTTGTTTCTTTCAAAGTCTGTTGGTGATTAGCCACCCTGCATCTGTTATTTCTTTCAAACACAAACAGCCAGTGTATAGTTATGTTGACTGCTAATCTCCCAGTTATAAGCTCATACAATTTAACTTTTAAAGTAGTGCTACTGTTGGATAATGGTTCAGGTCACCTTTATGCATTTGGAAACTTCCAAGAAAATGTGACAATTTGCTTTTTACTAACATACACATAATCGTCAATCCGCCCAATGGTCCAAGGAATAATTTGGACTTTTAAAGCCTACTATCTTAGATTGACTTTTCCACAGGCTATTGATGCTACAATGGAAGATCATACCATTTTTTTTAGCTGAGCATGGAAGAAATATTACTGAAAGAATGCAATTGATTCAGGCATCATGGAAGGAAGGAGCAATGACTAATATGTATGTAATGTGGCAGAAACTTTTATTGAACTGTGAAAATAACATGCAGAATTCAAATAGGATGTTAATGGAATTATTGGAGCAATAGCTGACCATGGAAATGTTGACCACCACCATCTGGGAGAAACTTAGCGAAAGTGGGCTTATTGACATAATGAGGAAAAAAGACTCTCGCAGAAAGAAGATATGCCTAAAGAAGTGATGTCAGCTAAAACTTTACATTAAAGGAAATCTTGAAGATATTTCACAATAGCAAAAGCACAAAAATGGAAATGTTGGAAGCTGATGCAGACTTTATAAAAGAGTTTGACTATTTTCCAAAGCATTGAAAAGATGCTTGCTTCATATGGTAGGTTATCCTTTGAGAAGAAGATGGCAAGTACAGTTCAATCTACTCTTGAAGTTTTCTTTGCAAAGGAATGAATCACTTCAATCCTTAATGTTTCTACCGGTTTAAATTATAGTGGACTACATAAATATTAGTTTCACCATTTTATTCATTTTCCTATACATTTTGATAACTGACATTAAGAGAGGTGTAACTGTTCTGACAGTGTTTTGAAAAGTCACACAACAATTGTAATCGTTTCTGTTGATTAGAAAGGTCAGTTTGTGTGGCATTAGCTTGCATGGTCATTTTAACAGTCTTTCAAGACCATACAAAGTGAGGACTTCCTATGCTTCCAACTCTCCTATTTCTTTGTGCTTGTCTCTGGCTGTTTCAATTGCTAAAACAAAATGACACAGACCAGGTAGATTACAAATAGCAGAAACTTATTGCTAACAGTTCTGAAGTCTGAGTTTACGGTGCCAGCTTGGATGGGTGAGGGTCCTGTTTTGAGTGGCAGACTTCTCATTGTATCCTCATAGGATGGAAGGGGCTAGGGAGCCATATGGGATCTCATACAAGAGCACCAAACCCATTCATAAGGGCTGTATCCTCACGACCCAATTACCTCCGCAACGTCCCATTCCTAATATCATTATTTTTGAGTTAGGATTTCAACAGATGAATTTAGAAAGGAAACAAATATTTAGACCACAGCAATGCTATTATCCAACATTCTACATCAAAATATTAATTTTCATAATACATCGGTATTACTTTTGCCTAAAACACCCAATTATCTTTTGAATAAATTAAAAAATGTGAGAAAAATAGCCTCGTACTTATCCGCACATTTACCAATTCTTTATTCCCTAGCATAGATTCAAGTTTCCATCTGGTATCATTTTCTTTCACCCTGAAGACATTCTATAATATTTCTTACAGTGTAGGTCTGCTAGTGATGAATTCTCTCAAGCATTTTAGTTGTCTGAGAAAACTTTATTGAACCTTCATTTTGAATGTAAATTTTATTGTTTATAGAATTCTAATATGACAGTTTTCTTTAGCACAATGTTTTCCTTTAAATATGTTGTTTTATGGTCTTTCACTGTTTCTGATGAGAAGACCGTGGAGATTA
>NW_006283588.1:4362698-4378333 GCF_000327345.1 Myotis davidii
TTTCTATGGTTGCTTTTAAGACTTTCTCATGATCACTGTTTTAATTAATGTGATCATAATGTGCATTTTTCAGATAAACTTCTTAATAGAGTATAGTATGAATACATAAAAATAAACAAGTCAAAACAGATTGATGAATTATCACCAAGTGAACATTTCCCTGTAACCACAATCCAGATCAAGATATAAAACTCACCTGCACTATAGAGGTTCATTGAAGTCCCCTTCCAGTCACCGCTGCTGCGATCCACCTCAAAGAAAGTCCTCTCCTGGCTTCACGCACTGCTGACTGGTTTTGCCAGAGTTTAAATTTTACAAAACTGAAATTATATTGCACATTTTACTTGTGGCTAGATTATTTTACTCTATATTATGTTTGTGAGATTTAATACATAAATATGTATTATTTTACATAATAAATATGTAAAAATAGTTTTTCATATTTATTACTGTTGTACAAATATACTCACACATATTTATCATTATATTGTTGATGGTTTTTTCAGTTGCTTCCATTTTTTACTTCAAATGGAATCCAATCAGGCTATTAACATTGTGGGTAGTTTTTATCGCGCGTTAACAGGTGGCGCGGGCCATTTTTGCTAATTTTTTGCGCAAATGGCAACGTTCAGTAAAATTACGATAACTTTAGTTTACGTATTTATACGTTACCCGCATTCTACCGCTAGTCTATAAAAAACATATTAATACGTGTCCCGCGCTCTACTACCAGGCAACGTAAAACGTATAAGTAAAACGTATAAATACGTTTCCCGCATACAATGTGTTAAGATTCACGTACATGAGTTTGGGTACAAATATATACTAATTTCTGTTGTATATGTTCTCAGAATTGAAATTGCTGGACCATACGGCATGAGAAGGTTCAATTTTAATATTGATAAAAAATATTGAAAATGGTTGCACCAATTTGGTTTTCACCAGTACTATATGACTATTCCAGTTGTTCCACATCCTTGCAAACACTTGGTATTTTCAGTAAGTTTTTGTTACGTTGTTGGGTGTACACTGTTATGCTAATGATTTTTTGGACTTCTCTGAAGACTGAGATTGAACCTCACTCTGCTCTAATGAGTGCACATGCTTTTCCTAACTTGGAACCTCTATTCTTCCTGGATTATATCTGGTTTCATTTTAGCAACCTTGGGTCACTCCCGTAATATTTTAAGAAGTTTAAGCCAGATATTAACGTCTCAATCACTCTTCATAGCACTACACTTTCCCTCTCATCTTCCTTTCTATTTCTTGAAGGTTATTCCTAAACTCCTCTCTGACTTTGTATGTTTTCATGTGCAGGAAGGGCAGGCAGCAGGTAATGAGGGCAGTTTACTGATATGGGTGAGAGCATCCTTACAGTCAAGGGTGGTTAGGCAGCTGTTTCATTTTTATGCCACCAGTGACTCTGGAAGTGCAGGTAGGTAGCTCTGTGAGCCTCAGTGGACAGATTTCAGAGCCTTATAAAAGGTGTAGCTCCGAGCTCCATCTCTCTTACCAATAACAGGCAGTTCCATCTATCTATCCTCCATGAAAGTCCTATGGCCCTCACTGAAGCCCTTTGATGAGGGAGACTAATCTACCAGTGTGCCCCAGATGTCTTCCGGGGCTATTCTGGGCCCGCCAATGACCTGAGAAACTCTGACACACCAACCTTTACTCTTTGGGATCCAGGCGTGATCCAAATTTCAAAGGCCTTTTGAGTGTGCTGGCCTTACACTCCCCACCTCTTGTACCATCACACAAAAGAGATGAAAGGGCAGAGGGCTATTTTCCGGCTTTCTGAATGCTCTCTCTCAATCTCTCTTTGTCCCTTATTATATCTTTCTGTGGTGGGTGAACGTCTAAACCAAATTCAGTCTGGCCCTGATATAGTGTGGGAGAGTCTGGCACTAGAAATATAGCCCTCTTTGAACTAGGCAGCTAAAAGATTATCTCTTCGATTTGAGCTGTCAGTTGTCTCCCTGATATTTCTCTTCCATAGCTCAGCCCTGAGACTGGGGGTTGGGGGTCGGGGGACTAGAAGTTGCTCTGCACTCTGGTGTGAACTTTGGCTCACTTTTGGCCCTTCAGAGTCTCTTTCTATTGCATAATTTTCCCACTTCGACTCTATTGCCAAGTGCCTGATTTCTATATATTCCCCACTTATATTGCCAAGGAAGAACCCCTCACTGGCTCATTCTGTGGCGGTTTGTGCAGACCTTTTAATATCAGGTTATCACCCAGGCTGCTGGTGACTCTGTGGATTGGCTGGTGTTCTATTCTGTTGTGGCCAAAGCGAGGAGGGAGCCAGGTAGCCCACAAAGAAATGAGAGCCCATGAGTCCAGCTGGGGTTTTGAGCCCTGTGACTGCTCTGATGCGCCATCTATAGCATGTCTCCTGTGTAGTGTTTCCAGTGGCAGTGATGGGTTTGCACTGCCTTTTGCATCTTGTGACCAACCGCATGAGGATGCAAAATCCGGGGGTTAGGAATGCAGTGTGAGAGACTGTGACTGGTCTTTCTCTGCGTGAAACTAAGAAAAACACAGCCAAGGAAACGGCATACTACTGCTTTTATTTTGTTTCCACGTAAGTCTGCCTGGATGATCAGAACAGATGGGAAAGAGGCATGGGGGGTGCGCAGTCATTCTGCTCCTGGACCTCCTAGAGATTTGAGCCTTATAGCGAGAGAGCTATCATCTCACTATCCTTCCTCCCAGTTTCCTCATATGGTGAGGTCAGGTAGAGTTTACCAGACGGGTTCATGAGTATATTGTCTATATATACATGTTTTTAAAAATACATTTTTATTGATTTCAGAGGGGAAGGGAGAGGGAGAGAGATAGAAACATCAATGATGAGAGAGAATCATTGATCAGCTGCCTCCTGCACAACCCCTACTGGGGATTGAGCCAGCAATTCAGGCATATGCCTTGACTAGAATTGAACCCAGGACCCTTCAGTCCACAGGTTAATGCTCTCTCCACTGAGCCAAACCAGCTATATTTTTGAATAAGCTTATATCCTGGTTGCAGACAAATTATAACTTTCAATTTTAGCAGCTGGTTAAGAATTTTTTTTTAATGAACTTGATAATGCTAAACTCAATGTCTTTTCATAGCACTGTCAGAGATTACTTGTATTGCTTTTATTTTTTGATTATTTATGGGCATCCTAGATATTTAGCACCATGTTATGTGTTTTTTCCCCCTTAGAAATGCTTGATAAGAATATTAAAGTTGACATTATTATGATCACAAGTATAAACAGGTATATAAAGAAGTTGCCATGGATTATTGCAAGGTGGCTGTTATTCATGATGCGTGAGCTAATGAGGCTGCAATTAACACTTGCGTAAAGAAGTGGGATAATGTCAGCCCAGAAACTATACAGTTTAGGAAGGTGTTTGGATTATTGAAAGAAGTGAATTTTTGTGAGCAGAATGGTAAATCATTTTTGTGCATCTTGGTGGAAAAATTAGGCTACTTTTCAGCACGATCCAGTTCCTAGCATTATCCTCACAAGGTCTTTGAGATAACACAGCAGTCACAGTTGCTAATAGGCCTCATGTCTACTAAATTGTTAGCAATTTATCTTGCTCAACTGATAGAAAAAGCTTCAAGAATACTTAGCAAAGTGCATTAGCCTCCTGTGCTAGATTTAATTATTTATTAGACTTTGCAGTGGGCACATACCCATATTAAAATTGAAATTAGGGATCTAATCAGACTCCACGTAGAGTTGACAAATGCCAGTATTGGGGATGTTGGAGATGGTCCACTTCATTCAATTTGTAAAAAAGAAATGAGACTCAGGGAAAGGGAGTGAGTTAGTGAAGGTTATTCATCAGGTTTGAGGCAGAAATAATATAATAATCTCAGTTCTCCTGCTTCTCAGTCCCAGGATTTTCCCACAACACTGGGCTATTTTGTTGCCAATTCCTTTATTTTGCTTTCTAGCCTATGTATTTTGCCATTGCAGTCTTAGTAAGAGTCTGTCCTTCACCCCAAATGTTTAAATTTCTGACCATTATTGTCTCTGTAAATAAATCAATGCTACTGTTTTTGGAAGAAGAACTACTTTGCTCATCCTGTGTGTTCCTCCTTTGGTCTCACATTACTGTCTCGCTCACAACCATTCTCACACCAGATGTGTGGGCTTTCCTCCCACACCAAGCGATCCTGTGACAGCATCTACATGTTCGTCAGCTCCCGTTTATTCCATTCTAACACTGTCTACCTGGAGATAGTCCCACAGGCTAAGGACTCAGTCCCACAAGACTGACCGTTCCCAACCTTTTAGATGCCAATCGCCTGTCTGAATTATTATCTTTGCTTCTGAGAGCATCAGCTACAAATTGAGGTTCCTGTGATGGTCTCCTCAGATTCCAGTATTTGCTAGAACAGCTCATGGAACTCAGGGGAGCACTTATGATTATCAGCTCATTATATAACACAGGATATGATAAATACACACAATCAGCTAGATGAAGAGGACGAGGTCTGGGGGGGGTCCTGAGCCCAGGCACCCTGTCACCGTGGAGTTGGGGTGTGTTATTCTCCTGGTACTTGGATGTGTTCACCAACCTGGAAGCTCCCCAGACCCCATGCTGTTGGGATTTTTATGGGAGTTTCCTCACATAGGCATGACCAACTATGAATCCTATTTCTAGCCACTCTCCATTCTCAAGAGAGTTGTGGGGTGGGGGTGGGGGAAGGGGATAGCTAGAAATTTCAGTCTCTTTTCTAACCATGGCTTGGCCTTTCTGGTGGCCAGCCCTCATTCAGGAGTCCACCAAGAGTCACCTCATTAGAACAACAGACACTGTTTTCACGCAGGAAATTGTAAGGGATGTAGGAGCTGTGTGTCAGGGATGGGGTAAGAGACCAAATATTGAACCAAAGGATGATCCCAGTGCTCTTATCACTTAGGAAATTGCTGGGGACTTAGGAGCTTTGTGCCTGTGCCAGGAACTGGCGGCAGAGATTTCATTTCACAGTTATAAATAATCATTCTATTATTTTGCATTGTCTTTTAGTTTTGTATGAAGTTAGCAATGAAAGTTATGGACCTTCGGAACATAACTGTAGCTCGTCTTCTAGGGCACAGCAGAAGGAGGCTAAATGATAGCTGTACTGTGAGTGAACAGACAATGACCCTCTGATGGACTGTTGCATAATATGACATTATCGAGCAGGTGGCCATTATCCATCAACCCTCATTTCTTTTCTTTTTTAAAAGGATGGATGTTAGGTCTTACCATACTTATATTTTAAACTTTATTTTGAAATAATTAATAGGTTTATAAAAACTTGGCAATAAAAAATGTAAAGGGATGCTTTATGTATTTTTGACTCATTTTCTCCCCGAGCTGACAAATTACATAACTATAGAACAATATCAAAACCCAGAAAATGACATTGGTTCAATTTACAGAGCTTATTCAGATCTCAATGTGTGTGTGTGTGTGTGTGTGTGTGTGTGTGTGTGGTATAGTTCTATACCATTTTATCACCCGTAGATTTGTGTCACCACCACTGAGTCAAAGTAAAGAACTATGCCATCACTACGGGCTCCCGCATGCTATCCCTCGGTAGCCACATCTACTCCCTTCCCATGTAGCACTTACCCTTGGCAATCACTCTCTGCTCTCTCCATCTCTAAAATTATATTGCAAGAATTCATATAAAGAGAATCATACAGTATTTTATGTTCTTTAAATGGAAGGAACAAGTCACAGTGATTTTTGTTAGCTCTGCAAAATATTTTTAATTTGTTTCAAGTCCTGTCTTGAAAAAAGTGCTTGGTTCCCCCTGCACCCTCTAACTTCCCTTTTTTGGTATCAGGAGAGAAAATCAGTAAGATGCAAAACAATATTCCATTTTTTTCTCCCTTGAAACATTTGTTGTTCCATTTTTCTCTTTCTCTCTGTTTTTTTATCACACAGAAAGTACTGCTAAGAAAGCTTAGTCTTTAATAAAAACCCAGATTAACTTTTTTAAAAAAATTATCTTATATGTATTCCTTTCTGGGACTTTATAATAGTTTATCAAAATGGAAATAGATATTCATAAAACAAAATACAAAATGAGCTTGCTCCACTCATGCATCATTTCTGAGAAAGTGCCCCCTCTTCCTAATGTCTGTGATTATACTTTGTATTAACTTCCTTTTTATTCAAATTCTGAAATTTTTACAAGTTTCTCTAACTAGGGTAATGAAATGTGACACCAAGTGATTGGTCACCAATTTCAATGGATATGAATGATTACTACCAGGAAGTTACTTATATAGCTACTGTGCTGTATTTAGGATCTTACTAGCTCTGCTGAGTTACAAAGGATTACCTACGTACTAAATGTAAACTTATTGATGCATATAGGAAGCCATTTGCATTAATATAATTAAGAGACCCTACCTAACCTCGATGAAAGTAACAGAGGACAGAGTCCTTATTTTAAAGTATATGAACTATTGGGAGTAATTACGATTAGTCAAACCATAATTGGATTTAATGAGACTGAATAGAAACCAATTAGACATAATTGGAAGTTAAGCAAAAGTCAATTAAATCCTTATAATTTTAACTTTATAAAAGTTATTGAATTAAATTACCAGGATTAATTAGCAAAGGAAATAAAGCCATGAAGTATATTTCCAGGAAATTGGTATATTTTTGAGGGAAAGATATTGTTTCACTTAAAGATTAGAGTTCAGCGAAAATCCTTTTAATCAATTTTGAAGCCTTAGTAGTTAAATAATTTCAAGTGAAGTAATTATGCCAATTTATAGTTTTATCTGAAGTTGTTTAAGGAATGAAGAAGTAGACTTATTTGATAGACTAAAATAGCATGTCCATAAATCTCAGTGAATTCAGGAGGTTTGGAATAAGGATATGGTTGCTTTGAGTCAATGCTCACTTCAGGGCACGTTTCATTGTGTGTGAATTACAGTTGACCTGTTGTAGAAATGGCAGGATTGAAAACACAGTCACCACTTTTCTCTTTAGAGACTCGCTCTGGGAAGCAGGCCTTATTCCTACTGCCATCCCCCCCGCCCCCCGCCCCAGCCCCCATCACACTAAAGGCCCACAGTCCACTTTTATTCCTAACATAAGTGAGGTTCTGTGCAACTGGTCACCTGGGAACACAACACTAATAAACTGTGGTTACCAAAACAGTCTCCACAGCAGAGCCAAGGTCATCAGAGGGTTGTGATGGCTGCTTCCTCCATGATGCTTCAATGACCTTCAGAAGGGTCTCCAGGCAGGTACTGACTTCACAATGTGATGGAATAAGATTGCAGTTTTGATTCAGTGCTGAATTAACTTTTTGTACTTTTGTAGGAAATTATCCATTTCATCCATGTTTTAAATTTTATTGCTGTAAAGTTATTCATCATATTATTACATTATAAATCTCTACAATGTCTACAGATATATCTCCTGTTTCATTCCTACTATAGTTCATGTCTCCTCTCTTTTTCTTGTCTTAACCCAACTTACAGAGGATTGATTATTTTATTAATCTTTTCAAAGAAACCACATTGGGTTTTGTTGATCCTTTCCATTAAATCTTTTCCTCTTTTGATTAATTTTTGATATTATTTTCCTCCTTCCCATTTCTTAGATTTCCTCTGTCTTTTCCCCCTCACTTCTTACTTGGGATGCTGCATTCATTATTATATTTTTACTGAGGTATAAAATGCATAACATAAAAATTATCATCTTAACCATTTTTAAGTATAGTAGTGGCAACTGTATGCACATTATTATACAACAGATCTCTAGGACTTTTTTTTCCTTGCAAAACTGAAAGTCTACATCCATATAAGAAGTCTTTTCTTCCTCCCTTCAGTCCCTGTCAACTATCATTCTACTTTCTGTTTTTTCAGACTGTGACTGCTAAAAAAAAGGAGTGTGACTACTTTAGATTACACATCCCATACTGTCATTCATATAGTATGATCTTTTTGTGAATGACATTTCACTTAGCGTAATGTCATCAAGCTTCATCCACATTGTAGCATATGATAGGATGTAATTATCTTTTAAGATTGAATAATTATCTCTTGTATATAGACACCACATTTTCCCTATCCATTTATCTGTTGATATTTGTCTGCCTTTTGGCTAGTGTGAATTCTGCTGTGATGAACATGCTTTAAGATCTGATTTAAATTCCTTTGGGTATATACCTGAAGTGGGATTGCTGGATCATTAATTTTTAACTTTTAATTTTCTAATCTGAAATTTAATAATTTAGTTTTCCTAGACATTCATTGTATTCCTAAATTTTGATATGTAGAATTTTTGTTATTTTTCTAAAAATATTATATTTTCATTATCATTTCTACTTTAACCCATTGGTAATTTTATTGTTTGACAATTTCCAAATGTAATTTATTATACAAAACCTGTTACTAATTTTTAATGTAATTGAATTTGGTTAAACTACATGTTTCTACATGATATTGATTATTTGAAATTAATTGAGATTAACTTAATAAACTCTTTCATAATTTTATGCTTTATGATGCAGGCATATGTCCATTTTCCTCTTTAATTCTGTCAAGTTTTGTTTCTATATTTGAAACTATACTTTTAGTTGTATATAAGTTTATAATTGTCATGTCTTTTTGGATAATTGGAACTTTTATAGTTAATTAGTGACCATTTTTATCATTCATCATACTTTTACCTTTGAATCTATTTTATCAGATTTTAACATTGTTATATGTTTTCTTCTAGTTAATATTAATATTTTTGTGGTGACTTTCTATCTTTTAGTTTTAATCTTTATCATAATGTTTTCTTTAAAGACTTTTTTTGTTTTTATAACAGTTTTAGCTTTACAATAAAATTGAGAAGATGGTAGAGAGATTACCCATACCCTCCCCCCCACTATGTATGCATAACCTCCCCCATTATCAACATCACTTATCAGAATGGTACTTTTTTCTTTTTTTACACCGAGGATGAACCTACAGAGTTACATCATAATTGTCCAAAATCTATAGTTTATTTTAGGACTTATTCTCGGTGTTATATGTCCTATGGGTTTGGACAAAAGCATAATGACATATCTATCATTATAATATCATACAAAATATTGGTCACTGCCCTAAAAATCTTCTGTGCTTTGCCTACTCATCCCCTCCACCTCTTTTTCTTCCTAGCAACCACGGATTTCTTTATTGTCTCTATAGTCTTGCCTTTTCCAGAATGCCATAAAGTGGGAATTATATAATATGTAGCCTCTTTTTAGGTTGGCTTCTTTCACATAGCAATGTTCACTTTTAAGTTTCCTCCATAACTTTCCTTGGCTCGATAGTTCATTCCTTTTTTTGTGTGGATGGACCACAGTCTGTTTATCCATCTACCCACTGAAGGGCAATTTGGTTGCTTCTGTTTTGGCAATTATGAATAAAGCTGTAATAAGCATCTGTGTGCAGATTTTTGCATGGGCATAAGTTTTCATTGCCTTTGGGAAAATACCAAGGAGTGTGTTTGCATAGTAAGACTATGTTTAGTTTTATAAGAAACCGCCAAACTCTCTTGCAAAGTGGCTGCATCATTTTGCTTTTCCACCAGCAATGTCTGGGAGTTCTTGTTGCTCCACATCCTTGTCAGCATTTAGTGCTGTCTGTTCTGGGGTTTTGCCATTCTAACAGTGTGTAGTAATATCTCATTGTTGTTTTAATTTGTAGTTCCCTGATGACATATGATGTGGAGCGCCTTTTCCTATGCTTATTGCCATTTGTATATCTTATTTGGTAAGGTGTCTGTTAAGGTCTTTGGTATGGTTTTTAATTAGGTTGCTTGTGTTGTTATTATTGAATTTTAAGAATTTTTTGTTTAGATCATCATGTTTTAAATTGGTTCTTTTAAACTATATGTAGCTGGCTTCAGCTTTTGAGTCTAGTCTTATTATTTGTGTATAAATGACCAGGTTCAGCCATTTAGATTGATGGTGATTACTGACAGTTAGATTTATTATACTCTCTTATTTAGGTCCTTTCTTTTGCCTCAATATTGTATGCTTCTCCATGCCTGCCACCTCTCTTGACTTCTATTGGACTGGTGGAATTTAAAAAAAATTCTTGATCTCCTTCTACTTCTATGTAAGGAAATAAGCTCACATGAGCCAGGGTTATCAGAACCAACAAATGCGTTCTGTTTTGCAGTTCTGATTTGCGGATGCTTGCTCAGCTGTTCTGAGTTGGTGAGAGGTCTGATGTCCCCGTTGTGAGTGTGTCACTCAAGAGAAGTTTTATATTTGTTTCAGCATGGTGTTCCCAAGCATTCCCTATCAGGGATTTCTTCAACATTCTTTCCTGGCTTCGGTTTTCTCAGACCCTGCTGAGGTATAAATTCAAAATCCCAATCTGTTTCAGGGTAGCGTTCTGGTTTTTCATTCTCAGGAGGAATTTTTTTCTTTCTTTAGGGTTCAGATTGAGGTGGACAAGCCCCCCTTCTAGCTCTCTACTGTCACCAGAAGCTTTTATTTCCTGATTCACGAGTTCTGCATCTATGCAGGAGTCGCACTTCCAATTGTCTATCTTGCAAGAGTCCAAAGCCTTGTCTTCTGTCCCCTGTGCAGCCTTGGGATCCCAGTTCCTAGAGTCTTGGCATTAACAAATGTTCCCAGAACAGTCATGGTTTCTGTGTTCATTGACCATCTGGGTTTTCTGCTTTGTCTTATGGTGGTTACCCCTTGGATATTTCTCTCACTCTGGTGGAAGCACAACTATGCATTTAAATGGATGTTTGTTGTATTTTATCTTCTTTTCTATGTGTTTTGCAGTGAGGGATTTACAAAATAAAGCCAGCTTACTGTTGGAAGAAGAGGTTTGTTTTAATGTACCTTGGAAATACCCATTTCCATACAAATACTGTCTGTATAAAAGCCATTCTTGCCTTTGAACTCTGGGGGCTCTCAAGAGCTCCTGCTGAGCCGCATGGGAATCTGTTCTAGGTGTACCATGTTCTCTCACACAACTGTACTTTGTTGAATGAGTTTTGTCGTTTTGATTGTTCCTTAAGGAGTATTGTCTTCTATTACCATCAGCACACATCAGTGTGACTCTTGCTGTCATTTATGTGACATTGGAATCAGCCTTAAATCCATGCTGTTCTAAGGTAGGACATAAAGATGATGAGATCTTAAAGGCCTTAATTAGGTAATGTATCTAGTGTTCTAAAGCAATTCTACATGCTATAGACAACTTCTGCATGACCTGAGGTGACCAAAAGGCTCAGGAGAGCAAAAGAAGCAGTTTCCTATGGGTGATTTATTTGGTTCATTACTTCTCCTTATTTCTGTAGTTCAGTCCATTTATTCTTTTGCAGGAACAACTTCTCTTCCCTCACTCCAATCATAAATCTCTGACCCTTTAAGGATAGGCACATGAGTCAACATTGGCCAATGACGGAACGCCACATCCCTGGCCAAAGATATGTCTGAGAGTGAGTAGGCGATTCAGTTCGACCAAACACAGGAAGAAGCAAATTAAGAGAACCGTTTCCTCTCAGTTTAGAAAGATGCTAGCAGAGAGCCTCTGGATTTATGTCTCCTGCTATAGGGGAAGAAGTGGGTTTCAGGTTGAAGATGATAAAGCCAATATAACAAGAAAGCGAGAATGAAAGACCTAGAGATACGAAGTCCTAGCCCCCTTTCAGGCCCTGGCCCTAGCTCGAGGTCCAGCTTTGCCCACAATCTCCCTGGAGTTTGGTTAGGGGAGCTGCCAATTCCTTTTGTGAGATGGCTGATTTTGGCTCTTGGTCTCTTCCAATCAAGAGTCCCAATTCCTTATCTTCTTCATCAAAGAAGTATTTTCTAAGTACATCATTACTCATGGACATGGCTTTGGTGCCAAACAAAGTTATTTACAAAGATATTATCTCTGTATGTTCGTGGTTTACATCCTAGGAATTATGAGTTTGGCATTCTTTCTCTAGAACTGCAAAGCTCAATAAGTCTTTAAAACCTCACCTTTTAAGTACATAGTTTAAAATTAAATTAATAATGAAAGCCATCTATTTTTCCGGGAGGTTCAGACCTATTCCACTTGCGTGCTAGGCATTTGTGTGTGCATAGCTCTTGGTGTCAAGGTGAAATTGTTCTCTTCTCTAACACATAGGAAAATGGATGCATGAAAACTCTCAGCGTAATTAGTTATCCTTCCAGGCCCCTGGGCAATGGAGATTTGGTTATCTTTTCACTCAACTGACAATTGATCCATTGTTTGCACTAGATAATCTGGCTTTGTTCAAGCACAATGCTGTTTGTATTTTTAATTCCAAATCTTACTTCATTATGAACAACTTTTTACCCTGTCCTCTGGGAAAATGCTAATGCTGCTTGTTTATATAGGAAGTAAAGTTAAAGAGTCAGTGTTGACATTTTGGTTTGCTTTCACAGGCCAAAAAAAAAAAGTAGCACAGTATTTATATGTTGAAGTTTCTTTTACTTTTCTTCTCTTTTTCTTTCTTATTCTTTATTGATTAAAGTATTACATATGTCTCCTTTTTCCTCCATTGACCTCTCCCTGGCCATCCCCACTCCCCAGCGCATGCCCTCTCTCCTCCTCCCCCCCTCCCCACTGTCTGTGTCCATTGGTTATACTTATATGCATGCATACAAGTCCTTTCGTTGATCTCTTACTTCTCCCTCCCTACCTCGGCCTTCTCTCTGAGGTTTGATGGTTTGTTCAATGCTTCTCTGACTCTATTTTTTTCATCACTTTATGTTGTTCATTATATTCCACAAATTTCTGCAGCAGAAGCGGGAGAGGCTCCCACCACTGCCCCTGCACTTGCCACTACTTGGCTTCTGGCTGAGCAGCGCTCCCCCTGTGGGAGCGCACTGACCACCAGAGAGCAGATCCTGCGTTGAGCGTCTGCCCCCTGGTGGTCAGTGTGTGTCATAGCAACCAGACATTCCACCGTTTGGCTGATTTGCATATTAGCCTTTTATTATATAGGATTATTATTTTGCAATTGTTCCCCGTAGGTATATTTCTCTAGAGAGCTTTATAGGAAAGAGTAGAGACCGGGGCAGAGAGAATTACTTATTTGACCTATATAATCTTTATTTTCTTACCAGTGGCCCAGTGCACAAAATTTGTGAACATTAAAAGGGAATTAATTAGAGGAAATATTTTAATATTGCTATTTGCCCTTTCTCTATAACACAATTGTCAGAGATAAAAGAAAATTAGTAAAATGTATATGAAAATCTCCCTCCTGTCAGAGTCTGGAGCATGCCACGAGACCCAGAGTCAAGTTCCCGCCCACCTACGCGCGCCTCGAAATTGTGCCAGACTGAGACTCGGCTGGCCCCACTCCCATTGGGCGAGACCCAGATCCGGCCGGCCTCACCCCCGTCAAGGCCCCATCAAGGCACACCCTTAGGTCCCCCGTCAAGTCCTGCTTGAGCGGGGGACACGGCCTCAGGTCCCCTGTCAAGTCCCACTGGGCGGGGGGCTTGGCCTCAGGTCCCCTGCCCCGGCCTGGTGCCACACAGCCTCAGGTCCCTGCTGATTGGTCATTAAAATTTGATTTATTTTCAGTAGGAAATTAGTGCACATGGTTTAATATTAAAAAACAAACAAATATACATTGAAAACTTTTCCTCCTAACCTCATTCTTGCTCCCCATCCAGTTCCCCTGGCTGCCATCATTAGGCTATTAGTATTAGCTCCTTGTGCAACCTTCCGGAATTTATGTATATCCTTAAGTTTTCACTTTGTTACGTATGTTGTTTTAAACCGTGCCTTTTCTCTAAATAATATTCCATATAAGTCAGCACATAGAGTTTATGGACATTTTTATGACTACACAGCATTCCACTGAATAAATATACTATACTTAATCAGTCCCCTACTGAAAAATACTAAGGTTAATTTCAGATCCTTTGCTAACAATGCTTTGATGAATAAAGTTATATGTGCATCATTTGCACACATTTAAGTATTTATATCTGCATAAACTTACAGTGAGATTGCTTTGTCAAAGATCCTATGTATTTGTAACTTTGATTGGTGCTTTTGCCCTCCACAAAGATAGTAACATTTACATTTCAGAGCCCCATGATGGCATATATTATAAAACTGAGTTTTTACCAATCTAAAGGTGAAAGAAAAATGGTATTTTAGGGAAATTTAATTTGCATTTCTCATTTTATAACTGGAATTTACATCTGTCAAAGAGTCATTTGAATTTTTCTGAAAACTTTCTGTTTATATTTTTGGACCCTGTTGTTTACTGTTGACCCTTACTGATTTCTAAAAATGTCCTCTAACAGAGAGATTAATTCTTTATCTGTGATATAGTTACAAATGTGGCTCTCCAATTTGATTTATGTCTTTTAATTTTGCTTATTATTTTTTTGCCATATAGAATTTTTCTGTCTTTATGTAGTAAACTGTTAAAATGTCATGGATTCTGGGTTTTCAGAAATAGAAAGACTTTACAACTTTCAGGTTTTAAAAATATTTCTTCACATTATTCTACATTACTTCTATGGTTTTATTTTATTTTTATTTTTTAAATATATTTTATGGATTTCTTTACAGAGAGGAGGGGAGAAGGATAGAGAGTTAGAAACATCGACAAGAGAGAAACATCGATCAGCTGCTTCCCGCGCACCCCTTACTGGGGATGTGCCCGCCACCAAGGTACATGCCCTTGACCAGAATCGAACCCGGGAACCTTGAGTCCACAGGCCAACACTCCATCCACTGAGCCAAACCAATTAGGGCTATGGTTTTATTTTTATTTATATTAAATTTTTCTTCTTATTTGGAACTTACTCTGGTATGTGGTGTCAGATATGAATCTTTATTTTTTTATATATTAACTTAGTTGTCCAAACCCCATTTATTGACATATCCCCTCTTTTCCCCACGATCTGAGATGCCATATTAATCTCCTTGACTTGGAGACTGGTGATTGGGAGCGGGGAGATGCTGGCAACTTGCCTCTGCTGGGGTGAAATCGGAGCTCCTGTTCCCTTGGCCTCAATGTGAGTAGACATTCTGTAATATCCGAGGACAGAGCGGGAGGAAGTTCTGGCTCAAAAGTCACAGACTCCCACTGTTCTTTTAGACATTAAGGAGATTTTCTTGAATAAATGCTTATTGATTTGCTTTATGCCCTTAGGTCAACTTCCAGAGATTTTAAATGTTTTAGTTTTGTAATTTTTACTAGTTAAGTGGTTGTTCCACTGGGAAGGGAAGGATATCACGTTCCTCATACAGATGTATTGCAAGCCTGATAATATGCTCTTGTGTCCTTTGGCAATGTCTGAGTGATGCACTTATATATACATTATACATGTAACTTTTGTTATATCACCTTTACACTTATTGATACAATAGTTCTGCTTGGCCTTTCATCTGTCTTGTGTTAGATTTTATATGTTTATGAATTTTTAGAAGTTTTTACTGTGGTCTAATTTATCTGTTTGCAAACAAATTTTTTTTGTCTGATAGCTATGTTTGGATCATTGCTCAGCATTTACCTTTTAAATGATAACTTTATAAAACATTTTTAAATTATACCTTAGTTTACACAGTATTTTATTACTTTTCCTATTTTGCTCATTGTTAAAAAATTAGGCTCCCCCCCCCCCCCCCC
>NW_006283588.1:4378353-4379417 GCF_000327345.1 Myotis davidii
TCTTTAGCACTGGAATTGAAGCAATAACATCAATGTTTTAGTATTTTGTACTTGCCATTTTACTGTTAAATATGCTTATGTTTTTAAAACTTGATTTATTGCTTTAAATGTTATATTTTGACCACCACCTGTTACAGATAAGCTAAGTGAGGTAAATCTCCCTGGGACTGTGGTCCATGTTTGTGCACATTGTGTCTACAGAGCTCTAGGGGTTTCCCTTTATGTCAGAGTCAAGATGATGATACCCCTCCCAACTGTGAGTTGTACAAACTGTATGGTTGTGTGCAGATGTCTTAATCTACTGCGCTACATTCTTTTCAGTTTTTATTAGCTGTAATATTTGTATATTCCCAGAGCATATGACATTTACATTCACTTTATTACCCTGATTCCTATGTTTATTTTTGTCTTAGTAACAGTTCTTTCTCCATAGTTTCCCTACTCAGCTCTTGGCTGACTGAAGTTTATACCCTAGTAGTTTTCCCAAGAAGGAAAATATTCCTTGAGTTATTGTATATTTAAAACTGCCTGAAGTCTATATTGGGAGGCTGATTTGGCTGGGTATAAAAACTTTGGTTCTTAGTTTGTCTTTTAGAATATCTTATCATTGTTGTTCCACTGTATTTTGGCATTGAATGTTGCTGTGAAAAAAGATGAGGCCAGCCAATTACATTCTTTTTTTATTTTTTAATATATTTTCTTATTGATTTCAGTGAGGAAGGGAGAGAGAGAGATAGAAACATCAGTAATGAGAGAGAATCATTGATTGGCTACCTCCTGCACTCTCACCACTGGGGACTGAGCCTGAAACCTGGCCATGTGCCCTTGCTGAAATCAAACCTGGGATTCTTCAGTATGCAGGCTGACACTCTATCCACTGAGCCAAACTGGTCAGGGTACACTCATTTACTTTCTTATTTGTTATGTCAACCATGGAAAAAACATTAACCTAGGTGACCCAAATGGCTGCACAGTTCTCGGGACCCAGAGGTCCCGAGACAAAAGGAGTGGCCCCTTGTTTAAAAGAGATTAATAATTTCATGGCAGTAACAGCAGAGCATGAA
>NW_006283588.1:4382737-4406093 GCF_000327345.1 Myotis davidii
TGCAGGGTGGTCAGGGCTGCATGTGAGTCTCGGTCAGAGGTCCACAGTCTAGTCCCCCCAATGCCGAAATCAGGACCCCCACCTGTTCCTCTAGGGGCAAACAGCGGCTCATGAGCCACATGCGGCTCTTTGGCCCCTGGAGTGTGGCTCTTCCACAAAATACCACATGCGGGCGTGCACGTACAGTGCGATTGAAACTTAGTGGCCCATGCAGAGAAGTTGGTATTTTGTGGAAGAGCCACACTCAAGGGGCCAAAGAGCCGCATGTGGCTCGCGAGCTGCAGTTTGCTGACCACTGGGCTAGGGTGACAGTCTTTTTTTTTTTTTGAGAAACTTGATCATTTTTCCTGAAAGACTAAAATATTTTTGTTTCAATATTTAAAAAATTTTCTAGGATATTCTCAGGGTTTCCCTTTAGGGGAATCTAATTTTATTTTTTAGAATTTTTTTTGAATTGGATCATAAAGTGATTATGCTACTTCAATGCTTTAATTTTATTCTTTCAGTACTCACTTTTTGAGGGGTGTAGTTTAGATCAGGGGTCCTCAAACTAAGACCCACAGGCCACATGTGGCCCGCCGAAAACATTTGTTTTTTTACTTCAAAATAAGATATGTGCAGTGTGCATAGAAATTTGTTCATAGTTTTTTTTTTTTAAGTATAGTCCGGCCCTCCAACGTTCTGAGGGACAGTGAACTGGCCCCCTGTTTAAAGAGTTTGAGGACCCCTGGTTTAGATTGTTAATGAAAAAAATAATATGGGGTATGCATTGCAAAGACAGTAAGACAGTCAGTCACAAAACAGAGTACAAAGCTCTTAGAAAAGTGGGACCTCCACACATTTTGTGCCTCAGTGTCAGAGCTGCTATTAAATGACTAAGCCTGTTGCTAAACTCAGCTCAAGGCTGAACCATAAATATCCTGGAACAACTGCTACATGAACACATATGGACTTGACCACCTCCTTGTAGTTTTCTCACCCTGGTTTGCATATTGGAATTTACCAATCCCTGTTAACCTGGCTAGCAAGCCTTTATTTGTATGAAGAATTGTATTTCACAGTTTTTGCCTTTATTAACCCCAGCTGTTTTTGTTCTCTCTGGAGCACAGTCTGGGTTGCTACCTGAATCTGTGTCTCTCGGATGGCAATCATTTTGCTCCAATAAATGTATTTTGTGCTTTATTACAGCTTGAACTTCTCGTTTGGTTGACAAGATCATTTTTGCTTATCATCTGTAGCCACCATTTTCTCTATAATCCTTTTTAAATTCCCTTTACTTCAATTTCATTTTACTTATTTTTAAAATTTCTATCCCCTGTTTCTTAGTGTTTTCTACAGTCACTTTTTCCCTCTGTACTTCTTCCATGTTTACCCTCATTTCTATGAAGATTTTGGTTTTTCTTCTTTTCAGGTTTTTGCCAGCACACATTTTACCTTTATTTATTTATTTATTTTAAACTTCATCCCTTCTCCCTTGAGTTCTTTTATTTCTGCTTCATGGTCTTTTAATTTTGACATAATAGCTTCACTGATTTTTTTTTTAATAGAATTTTTAAGGAGAGAGGAAGGGAGAGGGAGAGAGAGAGAAACATTGATGTGGGGCAATACATTGATGGGCTGCCCCCAGCATGCCCCCTGCTGGGGATTGAGCCTGCAACCCAGGCAAATGCCCTGACTAGGCATCAAGCCAGCAACCTGTCAGTGCACAGGATGACAGCCAGTCAACTGAGCCATTCCCGCCAGGGCTTCACTGTGCTTTTTATTTCATGGCAAAATATTTGGATGAAATTTTCATTTTTTTCTGGCAACAATTTTTGTTATGAACTTTATAATTGGTAGACAAGTTTTGCTTTTCTTTTCTACATAGTTTTTCCTCTAGTATTTTTATATAAATTAGTAATTATTTGTTTTTGAACGAATTGAATTTTTTTTTTTTGAATCAGCAATTTGCGGGAAGTTTCTATGGAAAGCAGTGAAGGGGTTAAAGTTATTTTGCAGGCATAATAATCCAAAGCTTCTCTTCTCTGTTTCTATAGTGAGACACTACTTCTGCAAATATGACTAATTGGTGTGATTGTGATTCTTTGTTTAGCCCCACCTTCTCTGAATCAAACTGAGTAAAGGAATACTTTTGGTGACATTCTGTCCATCTCAGTTTCTAAAGCCATCATTGCAAAGAAGATACAATTTTTGTATTTCATAATGGGTCTTTGGTTTTCAGCACTTTATGAAATCATCCAACATTGTGCCTAGTTACCATTCCCCCCACCCCTTTCCTTTCAAATGACTTGCTTATCTAAATGTTTTGACTCTCTACACAGACTTTTGGAATCTACAGTTTATCTCTGTTTTCTCCTAGTTTTGCCTAAAATGGAATTTATATTTTTAAAAAGTTCTTCTGGCTGCTTTTAGTGTTATTTCCAGAAAGAATGTTAAGAGATGCTGTTTATGTAACTATGGTCATATTATTGGCATGACGCTTAATAGTACTCTAGTCACACATCTCTAATGGAACTCTTAAATTTTTCTAAGGCTTGGAAATAATTTAATGTATTTGTCAATGCTCACTATGTTTTCTACTTTTACATATGTTTTATTTATGGTGTTTCAGTGGGAGACTCCAGTGTTTGGCAAAAGACTAGTTATCCCTTCAATTGTATAACACTTCCTTTCCCCTGCCTCCACCAGTGGCAATAGACATTTCTCCTACTGGAATAATTAATTTTGTTTAGAACCCTGTAATCAATGCTGTTTAGTAGCATAATGGATCAGAGTGGGTGCTTAGGTGGATTCTGGAAACTGAGTTGTTAACAGACATTATTTGCTAGTATACTCTCAAATGATAGTCGGGAAAAAATCAGCAGGAGAACTACCAGAACCACAGGATTTGTGGATGACCTGGGATATCACTATGCTCAACCTTTAGGAAAAATGTATGGAGGACAAAGCCTCTCTTACACTGAAAGTTGAGGTAATTTTGAGAAAAAAGGCATCAGATCATTTATTTATTTAACCTTTAGCATCATGTGCTATAAACATGGACTGATGTAAAGGAGAATACCAAATTGAAAAGTAGTGACTTAAGGAGGAAAACATTACTTCATTTGGGAGGATATCAGGAAAACTTCCCCAGAAGAAGTACTATTTGAAGTTGCATAGTATGTGTTGATTTCAAGGAAATCTGTGTGTGTTTCTTAAAGAAAGATTATTCAAAGAGAGAGCATGTTACTGGACTTTAATTGACAAGTTCTTAAGTCTCAATGTCATAGAAATGAGCACTGAACTCAGTACAATGTCAAGCAGACAGAATTTATTGAAAAGAGCTTGTGCACAAGGGAGTTGACCAGAAAAGAGAAGTAGATCCCCGAGGGTTTCTTGTGGGTGGCTTATATAGGAACATTGGGGTGGTTGTAGGGCTTGGGACTGAAGATGGGGTCAGTTGTCCCATAATTGTCATCTGGTGGTGGTTGATTCTGGGGTAGTCACAAGCTGTTTTCCATGGTGAGTGGACCACCCAAAGGGCCCGTAAGATAACGCTTGTGTAAACATTCTGGTTACCACTTAATTGACAAAACAACTATTTTGCAGAACATGATGTTAAGAAAGATGTTATCATCATACATTCTTTCCTTTAAGGATGTGGTTAGGTTCATTTTAACTACGGAATTTTACTGAAAGCAAGGAGTCATAGTCAGGCCTCTAAGATGGAGTTTTTTTCGGTCAAGATGGAGTCCAGATGTTACCCTTACACTGTCTCAAACAGTATAATATGCAGAACAGATAAAACGTAATCAATTACCCCATAGAATATCACCTTCCGCAGAGCATGAGAAAGTATCAAACTAACATTCTAGATTTAGCTTTTCTATTTAAAAAAATTATCAGAGTAGTATTTTCATTAGGTATCAGTATGTTAAGGTAAATATTCATGCATACTACAACTTTGAAAAACTGGAATAAAAAATAGATTTAATGATCGCTATTCAACTAGATTGCCAATGTCAGGAAAAAGATGGAAATGAACAAGAGTATACATTACCAAGAAAAGACTTCAGGTTAGCACCTGGTCAGACTTTTAATTGCCAGGCACATATACCCACACACATGCCCACATGTACACAGACACACACACACACACACACACACACACACACATACATGATATTTAAGTAGAGCAGACTTGTGAATGATCCTTTATTTAGAGTAACTGAAATGAGTCTGGACTAATAATTTGCACGGTGATCACTCCATTTGTGTTGGGCACCAATTAGGAAGATTCTACTGGCATTTCCCTTGTATCAGCCCGCAGTGCACACCCTAGGAAGCACAAGGACTGAAAAGATCACATCTTTATGTTCTGAAAGCTTGAGCGGTTACAAAGCGCATAGATCCCACGCAGAAAGATCATTACTGCTACGTCCCTTGTTTTCAAAATTCTTAACTAGGTTATAAACAATAAGAATGCTTTTCCCTTTGGTTAGCAAACAATGAGGCATTTATAATAGTAAGTCACCCGAGAATAGCATCAGCCAACAATAATAAGTTAAAAGTACCGCTGGGAGGAGAGGAGAATTGGCGAGACTGCTGCTTTGTTTACCCTGCCTGTTATTTTTTCTTCTTCTTCTAGGTTCATTTCTAGACAGTCAGTCTCTTTTCATTGCTTGCGTGCTCATCTGTGTAGATTTAAAATGCCTTAGTGGTGGCAGAGAGTAATTAGCCTGGAAACTCAACTTTTACATTTTATTAACGAGCTGAGTTCCCCTTTATCTTTTAACTGACCCCAAGAGCATTAATGAAAAGTATCTAAATATGAATACATGTGTAGTAATAAAGGAGAATTATCAGTCACCCTTACTTTAATTGGTGTCACCTTGGCTTTTAGTAAGGTAATAGGATAGCACTGCCACCTGCAATCATTCAAGACTACTTTGCTCACTAATTAACTCACTTAAACAATTAAATGCCCTTTCAAAAGTGAGTTAAATAGAACCTGGTAAGAACCGCTAAAATATATATTTGTGAAATATCATTGGCAGAATATTTCATCATAGAATTTCGGGGTTCTGGGGGGACCTTAGTGGTGCATTTTATGCAACCTCTGCCCATGAATCTCTTGACACTGTTAGTGCAAAGACTTTTCTAAGACTCTGGTAACTGCAGGTTACTTCACTTTGTTTGATAGCCAAGGTCTTCCAGACAGTGTCATTAATTCTTAAAATCTCTGTAACTGAAGTACCCTGAAGAGCTAGTATTATGAGTAGGAAGGGTACTTCATTCTTTTAGATAAAGGTGAAATTTATTCAACCAACATTCATTGTAGGTACATTGAACTCTATTATGACTACTTTTTGGAATGTAGAGAAATATAAAGCATGGTTTTGCTGTCCTTGAAGAGCTTGTATTCTGGGATCTAGGAAAAGACATACAAAGAACGACTTCATAAAAACATTGAATATTGCATCATACATAAACACATTTGCTGAGAATTAAAAGTAACTGCACAATCAACAAGAGTAGATGTAACTTCAAGTCAAGCCAGTGGGCCTCTCTTGTTCCTTAAGAAAATTTTCTAAATTAAAGAAGCCTTCAAAATGACATTTTTACTTAGGGGACATACAGATCATTTTTATTTAGGAGATATTCAGAGCAGTTCTCTGCCTTTATCATATATGTTCATTAAAGTGCTTTAACAATGCTTGCAATTTTGATAGTTATTTGTTATAGAGAAATAGGTCCAAGCCTTCATTTTAATGTGCGCGAAGCAAAATTTATTAGTATTCAGTGCCTCCTCCAAGCAGTAATCCACAGCATGTTTTCCCGTAATGAAGGTGGCTCGCTCCTTCTCCTCTCACAGACAATACATCTCTAAATGAGGAGAGAGCTTGGTTAAGAGCCCAGGATGATGAGTTTACGTTTGGTACAACTGAGTTTTTTGAGCATTTTTCTAACATATACTTGAGATTTCCATAGCCATTTCACTAGATTTGGTGGTGAACATTATAACTGATATTTCCATGATTAGACCTGACCACTTACTAGCTCATATCATCTTGTTTCTCTGTATAAACTCTACTGCATCAAATAATAATAATAATAATAACTGTTATAATTGCTTATATTAATTTATCTTATTATTTGTTAGGAAGTATGCTAAGAACTTTATATTCATTTATTTCATTTTATCTTTGCCACCACACTGCAAGTTCTATTCTTATTCCCATTTTATAAACCAAATTGAGGCAGAGAGGTAAATTTCCTGATAGAAGGCAAAGGTGCAATTCAGGCTCAGATCTCTTGGACCCCAGAGCCAAAGCTGGTGGTGGCATTTGCTCACCTGAAACGTATCTAGTAATTTTCCATTTCGATATTTGCTTATGCAGCTTCCTCCACACCGAATGTGCTGCACTGCCCATTTAACTACACATCCTCAGATGCTGATCTGTGTGCCGATCCTACTTTGGCAGGTCAGTAGGAGCTATTCCAGAGTTACAGAAATGGAAGGGTGCTATGAAGTATTAATAAGTGTCAAAGTCTAGTCCCTCTTTCTCATGTTTAGCATAGTCTTAAAAACTTAAAATTTTATATTGAAAGAGCACAGGATGATTCGGGGAATATATTCTTAAAGGATCTCTGAAACAGGCCCCAGTTGAAGTCAAGCCTCAACCTACAAATGCTCTTTTCTTTTTGTTTGCTGAGCTTATTTCCATCTGGAGAGCACTTTGGGACTCCTCAAATGCAAGGAGCAGCAGCATCAAAAGATACCTGTATTGGGATTTGGAGTCTATATATTCAAGTTATCAAAACGAATTCATGGACATTGATTAGGGAGCAGGCACACTTTTTTATTTGTACATTGAGTGATTTTTTCATTTATAACTTGCTTCGGTAGGATGAATGCAAAAAGAACACTGAGATCTATTCTTTCTTTAAACTAGAGTATTTTTGGTCTGAAATTTATTGAGTGTGTATATTAGAATGTATCTGATATCAGAACAATCTTTCATATTCCACTTAGTGTCAGAGATGCAGGTGCTTTAAAGAAAACGCTGCAGCCCTTCTGTTTGTGCCAAGGGTGAAGGCCATGCCTGCTATGTGACAATGTTGGACACATTTGCCAGCCAATTCCTGATTGATTAATTGACATTATTGAAGTATTGAGTTGGACTGGAAGTCTAGAGACCTGCTTAAGCTCCTTCTCTGTTATCCGTTAGCTAAAGACCTGGGGGGAGCTATAGCCACAGTACTTTCCCCACCTATAAAAGCAATGAGCTGTGTGTGATTGTCTTTAAGCCATTTTCTGGCAGTTAAGTTTCAGAATTGCATGAGATCTCTTGTTCTTCTGTCCACTGGATTATTTTATTTTAAATAAAATGGATCTGGATGGCCATTCTCATTTCCTATTGACCTTAAGGAGATTAGAATATGCCATCCCAAATATGTCACTTTTGGTTTATTTTGAGCAGAAGGCAATTGAGGGTCAATAGATGTAGAAAGGAACCTACTCAGAACTTCCCTTATCTGATTAAATGCAAAAAATTCTGAGAAGTGGTGCCAGTCATAAATCTCTTTCCTGGGGGAATTTTATAGCTATGAAGCAGATGAAAAGTTGGCACTAAGAGTCTGCAAAAATAACCCTATCTTCTATTAGTTTCTTAACAGGATAGTAAGAAGCTAGAAAAATTCTTGGGCAAGTGAAATAGGGAAACTGAGGCAAGAAAATTAAAGAAGGCCACAAAATTTGGGCAGCTTGCAGCTAGCTTGTGAATCTAAAGACCTTATCTTCCCCAACCAAGGACACTTGAGAGCAAATGGTTAATATCTCCCCTCCCTAACCAGAAAATACATAGCTTAAGTCACCCTGGAACTACTAAGGCAGGAAGAGGGAAGGGAGAAGGAAAAAAGGGGAGTTTTATCTCACTCAACAAAGAAGTCAGCAGTCTTGGGACTTACCAGATGTTCTCATAAATTTTGGGAAAGTCACAACAAAGTAAAAGGGGGACCTTGAAATCTTGTCTGTGCCCAAGATATCTGGCAGAGGAATCTTGAAATTTGTAGACAGAAGGGTATAAAACCTCTTGACCCCACACTAGGCACATGCTCAGATTAGCTGACTGACCACTTGTGCTATCTGCCAAGTGTATAAATTTGCTTGCCTTACTTCCTTAATGAATTTGCTACAATGCTGCTCTCTGTCACTCATTTGAATTCTTTTTCATGAGTATGACAAGGACTGAGGAAGGGACAGCCCTGTCCCTCTGACTTAGGGAGCTGTCCAATAACACATTTTCTGCTGTCTGATAACATCTTTACAGGTGCCTATATAGTTTTCTGCTGTATTTTTCTTCCCAAAATTTACTGCTCCTTGAAGCCTAACACCCCCTTTCCTTTGTCTAGTCACTTCTCCATTATTTATCATCCTTTGTTAAAATAGTACATAAGCTTCTGAGTTTAGCCATTTCTTTAGGGTTTCACTTCTTTTCTGTGTAGTCTCTGTGCACATAAAATTAAAATAGTCAATTAAACATGTATGGCTTTTTCTTCTAAAATTTGTCTTGTGTCAGTTTAATTCACAGGCCCCAGACACAGAATAAAAGGTAGAGAAAAGTTCTTTTCTACTGTACAAAATGCTGAAGGTAAAAATATTTCTGTTTGATTACAATAATGTTGAATTTGATTATTTTGTTTCTTTCTTCTCTACTGCTAAAATTTGAGGGTTCTGTAGCTTAAAGAACTCCCAAACTTATCAGCACCCTGACACATCCAGCCCTGGAATGCAGCCAGCACTTTAGGATTTGAATACTTGCACACTACTCATACTGTCATAAAGTAGGTAAGGTGGAAATTATATTGTCTCCTAACATGAATATAGATATAGCCTGGCATGGCTTGTTGCCAGTCTTATATCACATCTCTCTTCTGGGTTAATGTTTTATACACAGGGTCACACAGTCAATTCTAGACACATTAAAAACCAGCCTATATCTATATTACTAAATGATTCACAAGGAGCCATAGTCTTTTAAGTCACTCTGGGACACTATCTTAGGCTTTCTGAGGACATAAAATTATTACTCTTACAGTGAAAATAATTTAGCTAGGAATCAGAAAATTTACATTTTAATTCAAGTTCTGGTACGAATTTGTGGTGTGACTTTAGGAGGCTCACTTAAAGTCTCTGAGCCACAATGTCCTGGGCTCCAAAACCACAACTTTGAAGTTTATGGTTTCTTAGGCCTATCCTGAGTATAAAGTTTGCGCTATGCTCTAAGGCCTTGATTTAGTTTACTACTCTGGTAATTACGTCCTTTCAGGCAGTAACTTAGAATAAAATTCAATTTTTTATAAAATCTTCAGTTAACTGGAGGAGAGAATGTTATTTCGTATTGTTGTTCCTCAAATTGAAATATGTCTCAGGCCACATCGTAAATCTTGAAGCATTATAAAATATAACGAGTCTAAAGTAATATGGTTAGCCAACAACAAAAACAGTAGTCCTGTCTCAGAATAAACTAGGTATCTATTTCTAGAACCAGGTAGAGATTTGCAAGCATTTCTGCAAGGTACCTGTGAAGGTAGAAATACAGTTTATGTAAAAACTATTCACTTAGTTCTGTCTCCACATGAATTTTGTAGCTACATATGAATTTTAGTTCATTCTTCAGCATGTGAAACACTTGGGGCTTACTTGTGCCTCCCTCTTGATTTAGAAAGAAGCCTTTATTTACTCAATATGAGGGAGCCTCAGGGGAGTCTCATCTCATCTATCAGATTCTGAGAGCTTTGTAATGCAAATCATACTGCTCCTTTCTTCCTACCAGCAACTTAATTTGAACCAGGATTGATTGACTAGAATGTTTGCTAATCAGTTTGAAACCAAACTAGGCTGGGGGCCAATGGAAGTTTGCCAGAACCTCCCTTCCAAAGACAAGGCCCACAGCTGGTCTCATTTTGGAACTGCTTTGCCCATTATCTTATCATTTTGGTCCATTTTATAGGGTCCATGTCTCAAATTACAATAGTTATTCTGAAGGCACTCTGAGAAAAGAAAAAAAAAAAGACACTACACACAACTTAGCGGCACTGATTTAACAATACTTTAAAATTAGGTTGCCTTGTTGTAAATTTAAACCCTTCCCACTCACCCCTCTTCTTTTTGTAGGAGTTGCTATGTCTATTGACAGCTATGAATTACTGCTGAGCTCTGGTCTTTGGATATAGCTAACGTGCCAACATTTGTTAGTGAAGGAGGGAACACTTTTGATTTGGCCATCAGAACACGTGGATTCTTTGTGTCACTCTTCAAACTCTTCTTGGTGTCATTCTCCAAAATTTAAAAATAAAGTTAAATAATTGTGCCCAAGTCAAAATGTTATGAAATCATCAAGTTTGCAGAATCATTGGACACATACTTGCAGAGGTTGAAATTTCTAAACTTGTAGGGACTAGGAGGGTCATATGAATGTGTAAGTTAGACAAAAATATATTCCAAATATAGGAATGGTGGGTATTGTGAAAAACTAAAAGTAAATCTTTCTCCTAATATTTTCAAGTTTAGAATTGAAAAAATCAATACAATTTCCACAAAACAATGATATCAGGAGCCCTGGTAGAAATGATCAGCTTTGAATAAATTAGAATTTGAAGAACTGTATTAGTTCTTTTTTTGTTGTTGCTGTTAATCTTTACCCGAGGATATTTTTTCCATTGATCTTTTAGAGAGAGTGGAAGAGAGAGAGAAAGACAGAGAGAAACATCGATGTGAGAGAAGCACATCATTTGGTTGCCTCCTGCATGCCCCTTTGTAGGTAGGCCCCAGGCTGTGGAGGAGCCTGAAATCAAGTTAGCTGCCCTTGATCAGAATAGAACCCACAACACTTTGGTCCTCAGACTGATGCTCTAGCCACTGAGCCAAACTGGCTAGGGCTTAATTTTTGTTTCAGAGTTATCCATTCAATTCACTGTCTTTCCCAAAATAGGCAATAAGAACTGGAGAAGAGAGGCCTTACATTTATTGAGTGCCTAATAAATATCAGGCATGAATTGGGCACTTGAATAAACATGGCTGCGTAAATCCTCACAATGACCATCTACAATAGGCACTATTAATCCCATTTCATTAATGACAAATTTCAATCTCAGAGAGTTTAGGTAACTTACAAAAAGTAAGTAGAAAAGAAAGGATTTAAATACAAAGCTCATGTTCATTCTTCCATTCTAACTCTATGAATGTAATCAAGCTTCTAGTATTTAACTTTCCAGTGATTCATGTTTAAAAGGGCCATTTTAATACTTCCTTCACAGGAATAATTTAAGAATTTAAAAAGTTAATAGTTGTGAAAATGTCTCACAGAGTCATGATTTCTTAATACATTTGTTGAATATGAAAGCATGACAATGAGTATTGAGCAACTATTTGGATTATTTCTGCTGTGCACCTTTGGGCAAGGTGCCTACATTCTTTTACCTGAATTGCATTGTGAGTTATCTCCAATTAAGCTGGCTAGAATTTGGGGTGCTGGCTAGAATTTGCGTGCAGCTGTGCAATGACTGAGGGATGCTAACACATTATGATTTCTGCAATAATGAGAGTAATAACTATGAACTAAGGAATAGCAGTATATTATTCAGAGTTCTCCAGAAAAACAGGACCAACAAGGATGTGTGTGTGTGTGTGTGTGTGTGTGTGCGTGTGTGTGTGTGTGTTTATTATAAGAAATTGGCTCACTTGATTATGGAAGCTGACTAGTCCCAAGATCTGCAGTTAGCAAATTCAAGGTTCAAGAGAGCCAGTGGTGTAGATGGTGTAGTTACAGTCTGAGATTCAGGAGTGCTGATGGTGTAAGTTATAGTCCAAAAACTGTAACTTACATTTTGCTTCCATCACTTCAAAGATACTGCTCATTTCAAGAATACTAATAATTCCCATGTTATTACTAGTAAATCCAATCATTAATTCTTCATCTTCAGACTTAACCATGACAAGCATTTGCACAGCTGGCCATTTTCTCTCCCTTGAAACACTTTCTCACTTGCTTTTATGACACTTCACTCCTTCCTTGGTGGCTGCTCCTACTGTCTCTGCTTTGCCGGTATCTTCTCTTTGACCTGACCTCTACTCACTGCAACCTTAGAGCCCCCTCCTCTGACATCTCCTCTACCTTCACTTACCCACTTAGGGCTAATCACACAGTCTTATAGTTTAAGCACTATTTACACAATCACTTCCAGATTCAAATTTTTAGACCGGACACTGACCCTGAAATCCAGACTTGTAATCCCACCTATGTTGGAGTCAATCCTTGCCCTCTTCTTTCCCCCCTACCCTATGTTCAATCCATTGGCAAATTCTGTGGTGCCAGCTTCCAAACTGATCCATATTCTGACCACCTCTCATTGACGGTGGAGGGCAAGGGAGGCCTGAACCCACTAGTGAGGTCCAGGTCCTTGTCTCCACACAAGAAAGAATTCAAGGTCGAGACAGAAAGATTCAGCAAAACAGTGATTTTATTAAAGCAAAAGTACACACTCAAGAAGGAAGCAATGGCGAACCCTGAGAATGAGATACCCTGATGGAATCTGGATAGAAGGTTTTTATTAAAATGGGAAAGTGTAGGACATAGAATGGTCCTCAGCTTCTGATGCTTGTGGGGAGACTGTTGGACAAGGCTCATCCTTGTCCCTCCTCTCAGGAGAGCAATTTCTCTTGTGGTCCTTTCATGGTGACTGGGGAGGAGGGTGGAACAGGGTGGTTCCAGAACTGCAATGTAAATTTATTATAATAACATTAAAATAAATATCCTTTCTGGTCACTTGTAGGCCAATATGGCTGCCAAATCTGGTTGAGACCAATTTTTGTTTGTCTCAACTACAGGAAATTGGGAGGAGGAAGCTAGGGAACAGGTGGTGAGCAAAAGTCAGGTGTGCAATATCCTAGCCAGATGGAAAAGGGGAAGGGTAGAGCTCGAGGCCTTTGTTGCTATGCAAACTTTCCTGCCCCTGGCGCAAGTCGCCATCATTTTGCACTTGGATAGTCTCTTAACTGGTTCTCTATTTGTACTTCTTGGCAGTCCATTCTTCATATAGGGGTCCTGTTAAAAGGCAGGTCTAGTAATATTAGTCCTTTGTACAAACCTTCAAAGGTTTCCCCCTGCACTTAGTAAAGGCCAAAGTCCCTACAACAGCATTTAAGGCTCATACCATCTCGTTGCCCCTGCTCCACCTTTACCACCTATATTCTCCCCTTGTTCACCTGCTCTATAGTCCTTGCTACTCTTTAAACTTGCTAGGTTGTGCTCCTTCCTGTGGGCCTCTGCCTGGAACATTATTTCTCTAGATATCCTGTGGATTGCCCCCTCACTTCTTTATGTCTTGCTGAAAGCAAGGCCTCCCCTGATCACCGTGTTCACAATGGCACACTGGCACCTTCTGTCTCCACACTGCTTTATTTTTCTTTGTGAACTCAGGCATTTTTGTTTATTTGCTGCTTTATGCTCAGAGCCTAGAAATGTTTGGCAATACTAGGCATTCAGTATAGATTTGTTAATTGGGTGAATAAATAGCACTTGTGAATCAAAATGAGAGGAATATATATCTCCAGGACTTGGTGGTGAACAAATCCTGTTAACAACATCAACATTGTGTGGTTCTTGGAAACTTATTTTCATACCTTTCCAAGGCGATTTCAGGTTATTAAAGGTATCCATTCAACTTAACAATGCACCGATTAGCACGCCAGGATGTGACCAAACGGTATGAAAGAATGAAGACTGATGACATTGTGACTCCAATACTCAGGGTCCCTGTTGGACGTGACTGCATGAGCCAGCAGGCCCTGGATTCCATGGAATGCATGCTCGACATGAGCAGAACGTTTCTGCAGGAAGCTAAAGCAACTCTATCATACAACCAAGATGCTATTTGTGGTAAAGAAATAGCTTATATGTTCCATGCGATGCTTGAAAGAGCACCGTGGGCTTTAGGGTAGAAAACCATCCACTTCTGTTCAGCAGAGCATGAAATCAGCCTACTCCCTTTCCCAGGTTACCTACAGAAGGGGGTTGTGCCTATTAATAAAAATCATGCATCCTTTTTGCTCCAAGGGAAAAACTGTCGTTTACCTGTCCACACCTACTTGTGTAGGGTGCTGCGTTGTATTCAGCGTGGGTTGGCCTCGTTTGTCTGGATGACTATGGAGTTAGCATTCTTCTACTGAGGCTTTATTCAATGTGTGTATCACAGACTGTTCTCTGGCCACATCACATCTCACCTGGAGAAAAGGGAGTGCAGATACTTTCATATACATCACATTTGTCATACGTTAATTTTGCTGATATCATATGTTATTTTCTTTGCTTTCCTGGGATAGGATTTGTTCTATTGATGCTTCATTTTTCTATCAGGTTATGCTTATCTCCTGGCTGAGTCACATCCATTCAGTGATTTTATTGTAATTTCTGCCCTTCTGCTCAGTCAGTGAAAGCTTTCCAATAACCATTTTATTACCAGAAAATTTGAATGTCCCATTTAGTGTCTGACACTCACTTTTTTTTAAGCCTTACTCTAGGAGTGAGGATTTCCCCCCCATTATTTTTAGAGAGTGGAAGGGAGAGGGGAGGAGGAGAGAGACAGGAGGAGAGAGAGAAGCATTGATGTGAGAAAGACACATCCATTTGTTGCCTCCCACACACACCCTTCCTAGGGCTGGGGATCAAACCTGTAACCCAGGTATGTGCACTTGACCAGAATAAAATACGAGACCTTCTGGTGTGTAGGTCGATGCTCTAATCACTGAGAATCACTAGCTCACATTCAGTTTTTAAAGTGAGAATTTTGCCCAGGACTTCTACAAAGCTGCTCACGTAGACATTAATTACAATAAAAAAATAGCAGTCAGTTAGTGAGGTTGCCTTGACATAATACTCCAAAATGCCCCAATGGGTATATAAAAATCCTAAAAATACCATGAGGGTTTAAAACAGAGCATCATCCTACAAAGATTGGTTTTACTCAAACATGTGGGCCAAAATCCATATTTTTTTATTTTTCTGAACAGTGTAATATAGGCAGTCCTCATATGGTACATTCATGCAATGAAATATCGTACAGCATTTAACACTATGTTAAAAGGGTTTTAATAGCATGTCAAATGCTTATTCTAAAACAGTAAGAGAAAATAATGGCACTGTAATTGTATTCACATATGATCACAACTATAGGGTGGCCCCCAAAATGTATACACATTTTGAATAATTATTAACTCAAAGAGATTAAGTCTGAAAAGAAAGAAACATCAATGGAGCTATCAGCTGCTAAAGTGTGTATACATTTTTGGGGGGCACGCTGTATATGATAGTTGTGATAAAAAATGCTAGCATAAAATACATTAAAATGTTGATGTCCGCCCTTGTGTGGTAAGATTGGCTGATGTTTTACCCTTCAATTTATATTTTTGTTGACACATAGGAAATTCTTGTCATGGGTTAGAAGAGATTTAAAGATTATCTTGAAGACAGAGGTCAATGTCTCAGGGGTCAGCCAGGTGAGATAGGTTACAGGTGAATGGGGTAGGTGAGATGGAAGTCAGGGAGCACGGAGGCCTGTGAGAAGAGGGGAGTCTGTGCCCTGAGGAGAGGGACAGGGCAGTGCCAGCCAGCTATGGCAGCGCAGGTCTTGGATAACTTGTCTTACCAGTTGTTTTCAATTTTCAAGGCAAACTGGAAATCCAGATTTTTACATAAAACTTTCTAAATGTAACTGTTGGCAATTCATTCTTTTTTGTTTTTGGAAAGCAATGGGTAAGCCAAACAAAATATGTCTTAAGGGCAAATCTATTTACAACATGTTCAGTAAACAAACACAGATTAACTTTATATAACAAATATCCCCGAGTGTAGTCCCTGTATGTGAAATTTTAATAATAAGTGCAGCTGAGTGTTGACTATGAACATGCTAGTCGTTGAATCAACAATTACAGTGCACATCCCTGCACATAGTTTATTAGGTTTCCTGCACTTCCTTTATCTCTTCTATCATTTCTTATTTCCTCCTTTCTTTATGTTCCCCTCCTTCTCTTCCTTACTGGCCTCTTTGAATATGAAATACAGTTTTGATGGATGTTATGTGACTAAAAGACCCCCCAAAAGTATTAAACATGGACTGCACAGGACCAGCAGGATCCAAGGAAGAATTTCTAGCTGCAGTTTGTTAGGTAATTTTCAGATTGCCAAGGGCCAGGCCTTTCATATGCAAAAGCCTCTGAGCACAGCTTGGGTGGGGCGGGGTCTCTTGGGATCAACAGGGTGGAGCAAGCAGCTATGGCTGCTCCTCAGTCCTACCCTAAGAGGCCCCGCTTCTCAGTGTCCTGGCACTTCAAGTACCTCTGAGAGAAAGCTGCCCTCGGGTTCCGCCCGATGCCAGACATTCCAGTTTCTCCTGTATGAGTCTGGGTCCCCAGAGACTCACCCAGAACTGGAGTTCAGAGCAGTCAGGAGCTTGAGACTCCTTCCTGATTGAAAAAGACAACTGGGTCCTCAGCTGCCAGCCCTTTCCATGTGCGCCTCCGTACCTCTGTACTTTACTTCCACACAGCACCGCCTCTGAATCTCAGTGTGCTTTTCTCTTTCCTTCTAGTTGTAGAATTTCCACTCAGTCAGCCTTTCTGTGGTTCTGGATGATGTCCGTTTTGCCTCTTAGTTGTATTTTTGAAGTGGTTGTGCGAGGCAGCAAACTCCGGTGTTTACCTATGCCGCCATCTTGGTTTCTCTCTGTCTTTTACATTTTTTGCAAATGTCCTTAATGTGTGACTTAATAGCTGTCTGGAGTCTCCTGTTACTGCATTCGCTCTGTCATGCTTCTCCTTGCCATCAAGCCTCTGGAAAACTCCACTCATTGTTGAGAGCTCAAGAATTAAAATGGCAAGTGACTTCTTAGGGTTATTACAAAAGTAGTTTTGACCTCATGTAAGCCCTGACCGACTCTCAGGGTCTCCCAGGGACTCCCTAGCCCACAGTGGAAGCCCTGATGGTCTAGGACTCTAGGTCCTTTCTGAGCTAATTTTATAATCTAGCCAGTGAGCAGCATGCGCTTGAGCATCTGCCCCTCCCCAAAACCTTCACCTCTTCCATTAGCCTCCCCAAACCATTCATCCTTTTGAGTTAAGGCATAATTTTCTGTCAAAGTGAAAACACTACTGGGAGAGATAACACATTAAGCTGTTACCAGCTATCAATTCCTCAGTTGGAACAAATTTAATTCATTTCAACTTGAGAGTCCATGAGGACGGAATGAAAAAGGAGAAGGCCCCGAACCGGGTCTGGAAACACCCCTCTCCTCAGTGGAGCATCAACTTTATCTGTTGGGCAGCAGGGCCTGGCCGGGGAGCCATCTGGTTTCGGGATCCAGGTCCCAGTGCACAGATCACTGCTGTGAAAAGAAGCCGTTCCCTCTGTTTTAATTGTTTATCCCCAAGAGCTACCTGAGTTACAGTCCCCCTATGGCTACGAATGTCTGGTTTAGGACTTACTGATCTAAGGAATGTGAAGAGTTACAATTGCTAAGAAGCCAATTTAAATAAAACTCACTAATTTCTATGAAAAAGATAATCATGCAGGAAGCTCTTTATTAATCTGTCTTCATCTTACTTTATCTCTCAAGTTCCTTTAAACCTCAAAATGCTTGTCTAAGCCCCTTGTACTTTTTCTTAAATAAGTTTTTGCTCTCATTATAATTTACTTATCCTTATGGACATGCGTTGCTATTTCTTCATTCCTAAGAAAATAACCACTCCATTTGAGCATCTGTGCAGAGATGTCTTTGGAAATTAAATTCTAGTCTTTGTAAATAGGGCAAAGTGGAACTATAGTGTCAGGTAATGCATAAGAATTCAGCTTACTGGTAGCTTTTGCAGATGGAATTACAAATATACTTAATTGGTAGGAAAAAAGCACACTCAATAAACCTTAGCCACTGCATGTTCATGTGTTTGCATTGTAAGTGATGATTTCTTCCCGTGTGGAGGGAAGAGGTGATTTCCTCTTTGTGGGATGCATCTGAGGGGACTGCTGGACCTTTGAATTTTTTAAAAAAAATTCTTTATTGATGAAAGTATTACAAATATCCACTCCTCCCCTCCCCCCATTGACCCTCTTCACCTCATTCCCACCCCCTCCCCAGGCCTTCACCACACTATTGTCTGTGTCTATGGGTTATGCACATATGCATATACATTCTTTGGTTAATCTCTTCCAGCCCCACCCCTCTCCTTCTGGAATCATGCCAGTCTGTTGCATGCTTCAATGTCTCTGGATCTATTTTGTTAGTCAGTTTGGCCTTTGAATTGTGAGCGATTGGTGCAATCACTCTAGGGGTGAACTGAAATTATAGTTCTGGTGAAATGCCTGAGCTTAATCTGGAGAAGTAATTCATGCGGGGGGGAGGGGCGGTGGGAGGAGAGGGGCAATGCAAGAGGGCAAGAAGAGATTCAGAAATTAGGAGCAGGGAAGTTGGAGGCAGAATTACCTAGAATGCAGTTTATGAATAAAGGTGAGAATGAGGGTCAAGTGCAGACTAAGGAGACCTGTGGTGGTAAAGGTCTGGACTGAAAGTGACCAAGGAAGGTGCTTGGCAAACAAACCTGGTGGTCTTTTGTGCCGTGGGAGAACCAACTGATGTGGGTGGCGCATTAGTTCTCAGTAAACAGCGCAACGTATTTTCTACGTCACCTGTTCAAACAGATGTTTCTTTGCCAATGACTGTCATATCAACAATGTCATTTTTCATTTTTCAGTTACGAAACAAAAGTTTTGTAAAAATGCCTCTTAGGCCATGGCTGGTTTGACTCAATGGATAGAGCATCAGCCCCAGCCAGAGGACTGAAGCATCCCAGGTTCAGTTCAGGTCAAGGGCACATACCTCTATTGCAGGCTTGATCCCTGGCCAGGTCAGGGTGTGTGTGGGAGGCAACCAGTAGATGTGTCTCTCTCACATCAGAGTTTCTCTCTCTGTCTCTCCCCCTTCCTTCCACTCTCTCTAAAAATCAATGGAGAAATATTCTCAGGTGAGGATTAACACACAAACACACACACACACACACACACACACACGCCCATTAGCAAGGAATATAAGCCAAAGAAAGATACATGGCATGTCAGGGAAAACAATACCAATGAAATTAGTTGACTGGTGTTTGTGTATGATTTTTAAGAGAAATCTACCAAGACATTGTTAGGTACTAATATTTACTTATTGGATAATCACTTGTGTATGTGGTTTCCCACCAGCATTAGAGGCAAGGCATTTCCTCCCAGCCTCAGGCGCAGAAGCCCTGTTCGCTTCATCAGCCTCCTCCTTCCAGGTGCTGCTGCTTTGGACGACCCCCTGGCCCCCGGGGTTTGAGCTGCTGCTGATAGAGACCCTGTTCTGGGCAACCCAGTGCTAAGGACATAGTAGGTCTCCTGGAGACCTCCTCTCTCATATGATAAGTTAAAGGACTTTGTGAAGAAAATGCACAGCTGCCTAAACATATTGGAACAAGCACTAATGGCTTTTTGCAAAAATCTCTGCAGACTGCTTCCTGTCATTAGGAAGCGAGTCCTTTTTTGTAATGCAGTGCCTGCCTCCTCATGAGAATGTATTTTCCTCTCCATCTTTGCCTCCAGCCACACTCGTCCTCTTTTAGACAAGACCTGTCACCTCCTGCCAGAGGGGATGCCTGAACTGCCCCCTCTGCCAGGAATTTCTACCCATCTGCTCATTCTGGGCCTCTCACTCATATACCCATTTCCTCCGGAGCCCTTCCCCGACACTGTAAACGGTGCTTACTCCTAAAGTACTCTGTCCTTTCCCACATAGCACAGGGAGCTATGTCATGTGTTTTGGCTTATGTGATTATTTGTGTAATGTTTCCTGTCCACTAGACTGTGAACAGGGTCTGTTTTTGCTCAACGCTCCATCCTCAGTGTCTGCTACAATGCCTGACACATAGTGAGTGTTCAATAGACGCTAATGTATGAATGATCAAATGAGCAAACCAGCCTTTAGTGAGTGACTACTATGTTCTAGACAACAATTTTCATCTCATGGCACACATAAACTAATTACTAAAATTATGTGGCGCACTGAACAATATAGTATATTTTTTTGCCAATCTGACAAGAATTAGGTACAATTTTGATTGATTAAAAATAATAATAATAGTAATTACTTACCATTTTTGCTCCAAAGTGACTTTAAAAAAAATCAGGTACCTATGTTTATATATAAGGGTTTCTGCTACCAAGAATTAACCAAGCAGACCTTATTACGTAACACTAGAGGCCTGGTGCACAAAATTAGTACACTTAGGGGGTGGGCAGGGGGGCATCCCTCAGCCCAGCCTGCATCCTTTCGCAGTCCAGGAGCCCTTGGGGGATGTCCTACTGACAGCTTAGGGAAGTGGGCCTAAGCCATCAGTCGGACACCTTAGCACTGCTATGGAGGTGGGAGAGGCTTCCACCACCACCACTGCGCTTGCCAGGCATGAGCCTGGCTCAGGGCTTCTGGCTGAGCAGTGCCCCCCCTGTGGGAGCGGACTGACCACCAGGGGGACAGCTCCTGTGTTAAGCGTCTGCCCCCTGGTGGTCAGTGTGCATCATAATGACCGGTCTTTCCACCATTCAGTCAATTTGCATATTATTAGCCATTTATTATATAGGATGACCAATAAGATGCAACTCTATTATATGACTTACGTATATATGGTTCAAGACAGGACATTCACACCAGACAGTTATTGTGGTTGGTTGTTGTCATTTTAATTTAATTTTATTAATTTTAGAGAGAGAGGAAGGAAGAGGCAGAGAGAGAGAAAAACATCGATGTGAGAGTGAAACATTGGATTGGCCTCCTGCATGCCCCCTATCAGGGATCCAGCCTGCAACCTGGGCATGTGTCCTGACTGGGAATCAAACCAGCAATGTTTTGGTGCCCGGGAGGACAGCCAACCAACTGAGCCACACCGGCCAGGGCATGGTGTCATTTTTTTTTTTTTTTTTTTTTTTAGCAATCTAAGGGAAAAGAGGTCAGTGCCCCTGACTAAATAGTCAGGTAGTACATGATTTAAAAATTCTTGTGGCACAGGGGTTGAAAATTGCTGTTGTAGACGCTGTTCAGTAATGAGAATACACCAATAAGATGTTTCCTAGCTTCAAGGAACTGGAGCTCACATGAAAAAAGATAATCTACCCCACAGCACAGTAAGAACTGCTATAGAGATGTAAGAAACAAAAATGAAGATACCAACAAATATCACCACCAAACAATTAAACCGAAACAGCCTGGGAACATAGAGTATGGAGCAACTAATGCTGTGAGTGGGTATGAGGGACTGTGGGCAGGGGTGGGGTGAAAAGAGCCAAGACTTGGTCAGGCAGATCTAAGCTTGGATCCTAGTTCTAGTACTTACTGAGCCTCTCTGATTCTGTTCCCCTTCTGTAATATATGAGTTCTAATACTTACTGGTCAGGGAGTTCTGAGACTCACCTAAAACATACCTAATCTCGTCACCAGTTGCAGTTACTCTGCCTGTAAGGCGTGGCTAAGAGTTGTGTCTTTCTCTGTTCTCCACAGTGCAAAGTCCAAAATGCTTCTCCAAATTTATAGAGATTTGCATGGCCTTATGTTCTCATGATCACCTCCATCCCTGACTATTTCCTCCACTGAATTCTTGCTCTGCTGGCTCCTTGTTCTCTTAGGGTTGATCTTTCCTCTGCTCTGGTGCCCACTCAGACTTGGAGCTTATACCTTTCGACAAATTCCACACATAGGTGATCATCTAGGCATTTGGGTGGGCAGCAAACCTTGCCAGAGTTTTAAGAAAAGAGAGAAGCTAAATAGTGGAGCAACTCAAACAAATGAAGGTGGCTTGTTAGATATTTTTTATCTTGAATCTTAGTCTATTCTGTGATGCTATGGATATATCTCCTGTCACCCTTCTTTGCTCTGTCCTTTTGGGAGCAAAAACAAACAAATACCCTACATCGCCAAGAATAAAAACCTTCCCTTTTCTTTCCTTCTACCTCTTCCCTATCCTGTGACTTACTTGTAATCAATGGAATGCAGAGAGAGTGACGCTGAGTGACTTTGGAGGCCAGACCAGGGAGGGCGATGCAGCTTCTACTTCACTTGCTGAGAATCTCTTTTGAAGCCCTGAGCCACCATATGAAAGATCTGAGTCAACTGAGACCCCTGTACTATGAGGAAGCCCAGGCCACGTGGAAAGGTCACATGAGGATTCTCAACTCAAAAGTCCCAGCTGAGATTCTAGGCAACACCCAGCATGAACTACTAAACGGGAACATAGTGATGTTGCTAGGTGATCCTACTTCTCAGCCATTGAGTCATTTTCAGCCTTCCAGTGTTTGCATCTGAAATCCCAGAATGAAGGCACAGAATAAGCCATTCCGGCTCCTGCCTGTCCAAGTTCCTGACTGACAGAATCCGTGGTTGATTTAAGCTTCAGAGTTTGGGGGTTATTTGTTATGCAGCCATAGTAACTGTAACAATGGTTATGCAACATTTGCCCTAGATCTTGAGAGATGAATGGGATATTTTGCCAGGCAGAACTTTGAAAAAGGCTTGACTTTTTAGGAGAAGACTAAGGAATTTAATGTGGTAAAAAAATAAGATTGTAGGAAAGAATCAGGAAGTCAGTCAGAAAATGTGCCATATGGTTTAGTGAAAACCATAATGTATTTGTTTGTTAATACAGATAATTTTCTTCTAGATCAATGGCTTTGAAAAAAAGTATATATATTCTTAAATTGAAAAAGCTTATGCCATAGAGTTTCTGAAGATTTCTGAAATTTCAAATGGACATAAAACATGACTTTTGAATGTTTTAAATTTCTTGCAGTTCTTCACTAGTTAGCACCATTCTCTGAACTTAACTAAAATTTAACTTGGCATAAATTACAAGCTATGGTTTAATTGATGAGTAATTTTACTTTGATTGCTAGTTGGAAAAAAAGCAAACCCACTGTAACTCCTCATGACTACTCACATCTAATTTTATTGCTTTTTTGTGTGTGTGTGTGTGTGCGGGGGGAGGGTGAGAATCGAATTGAGAAGTGTTCTTACCAGAGTCTCCTGGATTCTAATACATTTTGTATGTAATATTCCACAGGCGTAGTGATTTTAATCAACTTTTAAGATGTAGCATGACATTTTTCAAAAAAGAAGACCCAAATATGCACTTTTTGTTGTTGTTAGTAGAAAAGTGGCCATAATGAATGAGCCAAAATATATTAGTTATCTATTAACCTCAACATGCAAGGAAGCACTAGCTCATTAGCATGGCTGGTCATAAACTGGTGGTTATCAG
>NW_006283588.1:4406429-4423395 GCF_000327345.1 Myotis davidii
TATTTCTGTTTTTCTCACACTGCTCCTTATCTCATAATCAAACAACTGTCATACCGTTGGCGTAGCTGGATTCAGTGTGCAGTATTTAAATTGCATGGGTGAGGGGTTCAATTTTTTGATGCTGCTTGAAATTTCTACTACAAGACACTTAAACCAAGATCTGGATTAGATAAGGCTTTATGCAAGCAAGCATGGAGAAGAGAGCTGCTTATGGCTTATACCCATGTGGACTGCGATGAGGAGATTTTCACTCCGTATGGCTTGTACCCATGTTGCGGAATATGGTAAATAGTATTTTACTCGCAATTGCCAAGGAGAAGGCTATATGGTCTTTGAATGACCAATTTACCTACACATCTTTTGCAAATTACTTGCCATGCTTTGTTTTTACATTCGTGTTCTTTCTAATTACAAAGTACAGCCTGGAGTTAGCTCTTAGAGGATGATTTATTGGATGAGCACTTGGTTTATTTGATAAGCAGTCCATGAGCACCAATTATGTCCCAGGACTAATGCTGCACACAGACTCAAGGAAGCACAAGAGTTGCTTTCAAGGGTCTCACAGTCTAGTGAGGCAGAAACATGAGCATCCGGGAGCCACAGCAGGGAGGACACAGCAATGTGTAGGTCAAAAGGGATGACAAAGGACATAAAAGCCTGGTGTCTGAGAGCATGCTTCCTTGTCTTTATATAGGAAAATTCTTCATGGAGCAATACAATCTTCAGGATTGAAAGACATTTTTATTTTAGCAAATTGGCCACCTTTTCTCTTTGAGCTTACTAACATGACTGACTGGAAAGTTAGGGGGAAATACAAGAAAAAATATAGAAGAGAGACCTTTATTGTGTTAAAATGACCAAATGACACATAGAAAGTCTCAAGGTAAAGTTTAATTTTTAGGTTACATTTAAAATGTAAGTGAAGTAATTTATATAAAACCACGGGGTGGAAAGTCTTTTCCAGAGATTTTTTTTTTTTTAATCTTTAGGTCAGAACAGAGAGCAAGAATGTGAAGCAGTAAAGGTAAATTACACTGAACTGTGCTAATGTGTACTCTTAGTCTGACAGACACACACACAGACACATACACACGCATGTGTACGTATGCAAACAGGCACACATATGGTTTCCCAGGGATGCAGTAACAAAGTACTATAAACTTGATGGCTTAAAACAGCAGCAATTTATTCTCTCACAGTTCGGAAAGCTAGAAGTCTGCAATCCAGGTGTTAGTGGGGCCCTCCTCTCTATGAAGTCTCTAGGGCCCAATCCCTCCTGGTTTCTTCCAGCTTCTGTGGCTCTAGAAATGCCTAGATTGTGGCTGCATGACTCCAATTTCTGCCTCCATCTAGCTTTTGGTCTTATAACCATACTTCTAGGAATCCAGCTAATTAGCAGTGGGTAAATAGTTACAGCATTTCATTAAGTATGTTAATTATTTATATTATATAACATACATAATATAGTATACGAATAATTATTTTAATTAACACATTGATTACACTATTAATTATAGTGGCTAAGCACACATACAAGCAAATATTATATTGCCATTAAAATCATGTTTTGGGGGAATATTTGATGACCTTAATAATGTTCATTATGTCCTGTTATCTTGAAATACACTACAAATACAAACTGGATATGCAGTATGATCTCAATTTTGTAAAATAAATCCATATATTTAAAAATATATTCAAAGACTAAGAACATGCTAACAAAATATTACCAGTAATAATCTCAAGGTGATAGAATTAGAGGTGATTTAAATTTTCTTTATTATTTACTAAACCTTCCAAATTATTTTTATAATAAATAAGTTCTCAAACAGAAAATGATTATTTGGTTGTTTGATCCTGTGGTGAAAAATGCGAACAGCTTCCTACAACTATCATATTTGAGTAAGTTACCTCTCTGAAGCATAGTCCACGTTTGATATAATTGTGAAATCGGTCAGAGGTGTTGAAGTAATAGAATTGTGGCTTTTTGCAGTTGGATGAGAGCCCTGCAAGTTCTGCTCCAACTTCTTCATTTACAGACAAGAAAAAAAAAAAGCTCAGCTCATGAGAGGCATTTGTGCTGGAGTTCATGAAAAGCTGCCTGTGTTAGTCATCTCCTGCTGTAGAACAATTACGACAACTTAATTGCTTGGAACAACACACATTTATCATCTCACAGTTTCTGTGGTCAGGAATCTGGCCACGGCTTGCCTGGGTCCTCTGCTTCCGTCTCTCATGAGGCTTCCGTCAAGGTGTTGACCAGGGCTGGGGCCTTATTGGAAGACCTTTTGGGGAAAGATATGTTTCCAATCTCCTATGGTTTTTGGCAGGACTCAGTTACTATAGGCTTTTGGAAGAGGGCCTCACTTTCTAGCTGACTATTGACTCGAGTCTGCTTTTAGTTCATTGCCCTGTGGGCCTCTCCATTATGGTTTCTTGCTTCATCAAAGCCAGCAAGAGAAGTTAACTGGCAAGATGGAAGCCACAATTTTATGTAGCCTAACCACTGAAATGACATCTCACCACCTTTGACAGACACAGTCAATACGCCAGCCTACAATTAAGGGAAGGGATGAAGCAGAGGTGTGGATGCCGGGAGATAGATGGGGAACATTGACAGCATCTGAAAGTCTGTCTACCACACTGCTCGCTATCAGTCTTATAGAATTATGGCAAAATGCCATGTTTGTTAGGAACATATCAATTATGAAATGAAAGCATGTGGTCCAGAATCTTACATTTATATCTTTGCATAATTATTGCTTAGTACATAGTATTAAAACTCAATGTATGCTTGCTTGTTCAGCTTTTCATTAATTTAACAAATATTTAGCCTATCAATTAACAGAACAAAGTCCTTCCCTTCGTGGAGCTTATAGTCTGAGGAGGGAGACAATATGCTACATCAACAAGTCAATATATAGTCTATCTGATATGGAGAATGAACAGAGCAGAGAAAGGTGAATAAAAAGTGGAATAAGGTGAGTGAAGGGGTGAAGGTTGCTATTTAGATGGAGTGGTCAGTGAAGACCACACTAAGGGGAAATCTGAGCAGAAACTAAAGGACGTACAATGACATCTAGAGAATGAGAGAGAGAGCCTGCAAGGGCCATGAGAATGCCCTTCTCATATCTTCGATGGCTGCTGCAGGTGTAAATGACCAGTACCCATCTGCTGGTCCCGAGGCCATCACTGTTTGCCAGTGACTGAGTGTGGCAAGGCCACAGAGATGAAGGACCCATCTGAAGGGCAACTTGGGCTGGAGGGCTCTACTGCAGACCCTGCCACATGTTTCTTAGCCCTGCACTGTGTTTCAAGGCTTGTTCTATGCAACCTTTCTTCCTTCTCTTCTTCACAGGGGTCAGACCTGCCGTGTGGTTTGGCAGCTCTCCCCGCCTCCTCCAGCCCCCTTCCTCTGTCCCCTCACAGGCATTTCTCCCCACATACGCTTGCATGTCCAGCGTATCTCTTGCTGCTCTGGGACCCGGACTCCCATTGTTCCAGGCAGAGGCCACAGAAGTACAAAAGCCCTGAGGAGGCTGGAATTTTCAAGGACCATCAAGGAGGTGTGTGGCTTTCTTGAAGTGAAGAAGGGGAAGAGTGGTAGGAAGTGAGGTCAGAGATGCATCTGTAGTCCTCGCAGAAGAAAAATAGTTGGCTTGGTTAATATAAAATTCTTTTTAAAGAAAGGCATAAAAAAATCTTAAACAATGACGTGTGTCAATGACTAAGGGAAGGGCATTACAAATCCAGCATCCGATACTCTTCTCATTAGCCGCACTCAGCATCTGTCTGGGTAGTAAATGTAAGTGGCCGAGTTCTGGGCCATTAAAATTTTGATGTAAACCATTAAGGCAACTTACGGACCTTAGTTCAAAGGGTTCTGCCATTGTATCTGTGAGAGTAGCAGCAATGGAGTGTATATATGCAAATCTAATAGATGAGTAATGAATAATCCTGCCTAATAAGCTAGTTAGACCATTTGATCATTTACTCGAGAGTGATCATAAACGTCTTTTTCTAAAACTATTTTAGAGTGCTAATCATTTAACTGTAACAGCACTTCATGCTAGGCACACAGCAAGCACTAAGTTTATTTTGTTATTGATGATGAGGATGAAGAACGTGGTTCTTAAAGGTGTCAGTCAGCCACTCAAAGGAACTGCCAAATGCCGCTGAATGATCCAGATGAAAAAAACCACAACCCTGGAAACTTCCTTTCTGGAGGTGTGTGGCTGAAATCCCTGGTTCTTGAGGATATAAACTTGACCTAACCTTGACTTCACAGCACTTTTCATGGGGCACTCATACATTTTTACTTCCTCTCTTACCTCCATAACTCATAAGAGGTCCTCTGCTTAGCTTCTGAGAAGCAGAGATTGGAAAATCCTTTTAAATTTCAGAAACAGAGTAATGTTCAGTCAAGGGGTAAAAGCTTCGGAAATTAGCCTTGAATATTATCACCGTGTACCAATTGAAGCCAGATGAAGAGCTCTACATTTGTCCAAAGTTCTCTTTCATACTAATTAGATACTCTTCAAAGGTGTAATTACCATTTAAAAATTACTTTGGACTGCAGAATAGACAATAGATATTTAATGTATTTTAATGTCTTTCCGTGTTTCTCATATTTCATTGGCATTTTCCTATTTCATCAACGATTCATAGGACTTTCAAGGACTTCTACTCCCCATCCCCCACAAGTTAAAATTCTAAACAGAAACTCAGTTCACATGAAAAACTAGACTCAATTACCAGGGACAGTCTATAATAATTAGACTTGATTGCCTGGATTGTCAGTCTGCCCCATACTCCTCCTTCTGCTGCCACCTTGAGCAGAGAACTACCGTATTTGCCGGCATATAAGACGATTTTTTGGCCCTGAAAAATATGCCTCCAAGTGGGGGGTCGTCTTATACGCCAGGTACACTTCAGATAGACTGCCCATAGTGCTTGCCCGGTGCCATAGTGGCCTCCCGATGCCCGCCCACTTCATTCCACATACCGTTCAGGCATCAGCAGCGCTGCTGGGTGTATGCTCGGCTGTTATGCGATTTTGCGAGTGTGGTAAATTCGGGTTACCGTATATTTCTTTACATATGCATTGAAGATTCGCGATTTTGCGCTATCATGGTGCCTGTTAGAATGTTGAAGAGCTCGCACTTGCGCACTAGTGAGGTCCCAGGGAGATGCTGATCCAAGGGTGGACCAGACTGCTATAGTGACAGGGCGGGCAAACAGGGAGCAGGGACCAATCAAATCAGGCTTTGTATACCGCCAACAGCCAACCACAATACTGCCCCATTGTACAGTACAGCATAGAAAATGTCGACCAGTCAAACCCCTATCATCCCTATCCTGGCACCAAGATGTCGTTGATGAACTTTTAATATCAGATGATGAAGAGGAGTTTGAAGGCTTTTAAGGTGACACTGTCACGCCAGCAAACTTGCTAGGGACTTGCCCGGCACTTGCTCTCTCCCTCTATTTGTTATCTTACTTCTATCATTGACAGTCCCTCTAGGCTGTGGGCTGCTTGCCTGTGTTCCTGAGAAGCATCTACGGTACCAGTCTATAGAGTGTGTTTTCTTTAGTGAATTACCGGTATGTTTACCGGTAATAAACTTGCACTGTTTTATGTATATGTTTGATTACATACAGCCTTGTGACAGTTTTCCTGCATGTCACAAGCATTTGAATATAAATTAAAATGTTAAAATCAAATCTGATATTGTTTTACCTTTTATTTGGTGTGTGGAAGGTGTGCGGAAGAGGGGGTAGTCTTATACGGCGAGTATATAACAAACTCTGTATTTTGAGTGGAAATGTTAGGGGGTCGTCTTATACGCCCAGTCGTCTTATACGCCGGCAAATACGGTATTTCTGGCCCCAAAGTTGAAGCTGCCTTGCACACAGGGGAAGAAAAGTATGGAGCTTGGTAATGCACTGTTTGTCACACTTTGTGGCATAGCTGAGATTCAGACTATAGTAGGAGGCAGCCAGACCCTACTCTACATAATTATATGTCACTTATTCTCTAGACCCTGCCTCTGCCCTCTGCCCAAGAATTACCCGATCCAGATTTTCTCCAGCTGGGGAAATGTACACCAGCAGAGAGAGGATACATCTGAAGTGAAATCACCTGCTTTGGGAAAGGAGTGGGTTTCAAGAACAGTGAATGGAGATTTGAAGACATAATTCAGAAATAGGTTAAGATCCAGGTAGCCAAGTTAGAAACTTCATTGTTATCCCCATGGACTCTGGACTAGTTTCCCACACAGAGCTTAGGGAGCTTGCCTTACATTGCAAATCTCTCCCATTGCATCAGCTTATATGTACCTGCCTTGTGTTACAACCATAAAGAGTAAGGTGACAAACTCATATCCATCTCTCTGCTTATGTCTGTGAAGGGGGTTGAATTTGAATATTTCAGCAATGTTCTGCAGCAAGGTCATCCTAGTGAGGATAGGCTAGGTTTTACTGTGGAATAAACAACCGTAATACCTTGATGCCTTAACCCCAAAGCTATTTCCTACTCATGCTATATATCCAACATTGGTTAGCGGGATCTCTACTCAGAAATGCAGGTGGATGGAAACACCATCTCAACACACTTTCACGACACTGTGGCTGGGGGAGAGGATGTGGTGATTCCTGCTCTGGCCCTTTTCCTGGAAGTGACACATGTCAGTTCTCACGATTCATGCCTAACTTGTTGCACAGACAACCTGGCTTCACAGGGGTGCATCTTTTAGTCAACTTATTTTGATTTTGTAATAGATTATTTGATATCCATTAAACACAGGGTTGAACTAATGAATAGAATTGCTTAAACTCCTCTATAGTCTGGCTTTCGAGGGGGCTTGAAAATCAAATTATGAACCCGCCAATCACAAACTTCAACATCTGTCTTTGGCTTTCCGATAGAGGGCATTCCCACCTAACAATTAGCCACCACTGTAGTCATAACAGCTTTTGCCCATGCTTCCCTCATCCCTCCCAAAGGACCATGTGGCCCTGCATGGTGTGGCAGGCCCCCTGTTCTTGGGAACTGTAGGTAATCAACTCTTCTTTCAAAGATAGTTGTCTTTGTATCAGCCACCTTGCCATACTTGACAAAACAAATCTTAGGTGCAAATCTTGAAACATGGAGGATGCAACCTTAATGCATGACTGGGAAGATAAATGGGAGTTTGTGCACCACCCAATGGCTAACACACTGGGTTAGCACCATATTCCAGGCACACTTACTGATCTTGCCTCACGTTTGCTTCAGTCCATGACTTCAGTTTGCCACACTGCATGATAAGGCTAATGGTTATGTTGGGAGAAGTGGCCCCTGGAGCACTCTGATATCTTGACCTTTTCTTGTCAACTGAAAGCACTATATTTTCTTGTCAACTGAAAGCACTATATTTACTACCATTGGGTGTTCTGTGAAATGGGGTAGGAGGCATGATATTATTTCTCAGTTTCTGTAAAGGGAAAAACTGAGACACAGAGATGACCCTGTTCTCCAATCCCATGGCTATCTAATGCCAGGTAGGTCTGCAAGACCCAGGTCACACGCTGGCATCTTCACAAAGCCATGGTGCCAGGAATGTAACTTTTCATTTTAATTCAAAAGGAGAAATACTCAGACTCCCAGTGGCTGATGACCAGAAGTCCAAGGTGTTTTCTGTATTGGTTGAGAAACACTGGCAAATACTGGCTTTGTATGGAAGCAAAAATTCATGATGCAAGAGTGTGACATTTCTCTACGCTTTCAGCCAGAATGAGAAATCTGCACAACTGATTTTGAGTTTTGGGGGAATTGGGGGAATATATTCAAAGGTTTATTCCAAAACCCTCACCACAGTAGAGATCATAGAACCCTTCAGGACACACGTTCCCAAAAGCAGAACAATGAGCGAGCCAGCTGTCTGTCCACAGAAGAGAGTGCTCTCAGATACTTGGCAACGCCCCCTGTCTGTGCAGCTCCCTCTTCCTGGATGGGTTTGCACGTTGCACGGTGTGCATGCATCCTGACATTAAAGACACCACCAGGGGTGAGTTGGGCCATGCAGTGCTTTCTCTTCCCAACTCCTGCAGCTTGGCTTATGCTGCTCTAGAGCCCCCCACAGCCCCGGCATCTGCTTTCCTTCTGGGAGGCATCTGCCCTGCTGCAAGAACAGGAGGCTGGGAAGGAACGGATAGAATTGGATCCAGAGGGCCCTTATTCTTAGGGGATGAGCAACATGACCTTGGCCGGGGAGAGCTGCTCATGAGGGGCTGAAGTAGGGACCCCGTGGCTTTCTCTAAGAAGTTTGGACAAACTGTGATGACGCTGTTGGAAGAAAACCTTCTGAATGCTGTGAAAAGCCATACTGCAAACAAAAGAAGCCTTTTGTATGCTTTGTATGCCCCCTGCAAAGTGTACTCAATAAATAACTACGTGCTGTTCTGCTCTCCCCAAATGAAATGGCTGGAGTTTTTAATGCCATTGCTGAAACTTCCTGCGAGAGGGGATGCACACTTTCTACTCAGTCCAAAAGCACCATTTTCCTCTGATTGTTTTCAATATTTCTTCATATTGTTAGTGTCTTTCAGAAGAGTATTGGCAGCTTGCATTCCTGAGAGGGAACTGCAAAGAATAAAATTTCCTGATTTATTCTTTAAAAAGATAAGAAGAAAGTCAAAACATCTTAATTCAGTGATTGCCTTTTCTGGTTAATACATGTTAAAATTAGTATCTAAATAATGTCCAGAAGTATGCTGTTTTATGTATACAAACCTGGATTGTAAATCAAGAACTTTTTTATTTTAATTCTTGTTGCTGATGCTCTTAGAAACACTTGATATGGAATTTCTGGTCTTTAGAGCAGAGTTCCCAAATTATCCAAGAATCCAAAATGAGGGCTACCAATTTCTGGTACAGTTAAAATCTTCAGAGGAAGGACCCAGCATGGCTGAGGAGGAAACTGTAAGGATTTTGTGAGTGTGTTGGAAGCACTTGCCACTTATTGTGTGCCTTTAGATGGGATCCTGTTATGGACTGACTGTTTGCCTCTCTCCCAAAATTTCAAATGTTGCAGCCCTGCCCCTCAGTGTGATGGCATTTGGAGATGGAGGCCTTTGGGAGGTAACTGACTTTGAATGAGGCCTTGAGGATGGTGCCCTTGTTATGGGGTTGGTGCCCTTCTAAGAAGAGAGAGAGACGGGAGAGTTTTCTCTCTGCATAAGTGCACAAAGAAGAGATCATGTGAGCATATGGGGTTGGGGGTGGGGGCTGGCAGCTGTCCTCAAACCAGGAAGAGGTCCCTCAGAAGAACCAAATCTGCCAGCACCTTGATCTTGGACTTCCCAGCATCTAGAACTGTGGGAAATAAAAGTTTGTTGTTTGAGCCACACCATCTATGATATTTAGTTATAGGACTCTGAGCTCATTGAGAAAGATCCTAACCTGGAGACAGTTTCCACTGACTTCATTACAGCCCTTCTTCTGTAAGTGAAGTGTGAGCTTCATCACCTCCCTACAGAAAAAATACAGTGGGATCTGGAAGCCTGGGACATCGCTCTCAAAGTCCTAAAAATTCCAGAAGCAGTCATCTATTCTCTGGCTCTTAGCAGAGGAATGAAGTGTAGGAAAAAAAGCTCTTTAGACAGATAACTTTTCTCTGACAACTCATTTCCAGCGTCCTTCTCACTAATGTGCCCACCTCCAGGGTGGCTGCCCTTCTTAAGAAATAGCTGCTGCTAAAACTTTCCTGCTTCACTGGGGGGCTATGGCAGTCTCTCCATGCTTTCGGAATTAAGCCCCCAGTCTGGTTTGCTGTATAGCTCTTCCCAGACCTTGCCAGGCGACCTTCTTACCCTTTGTACTCCTAGTCTTCAAATCATGACCTATTCTTCTGGTTCCTCTGTTTAAAGCCAGGCAGCATACGATGGTGGAACATGGGTTGGTGTGGGAGGTAGGACAATTGGTTTCCTGTCTCAACTTAGAAAGATACCAGGGTGTATGGCTTTGGGAAAGTGGCTGAAACTCTTTGGGGTTAGGGCAGCCGTGGGCAAACTACAGCCCGCAGGCCATATCCGGCCCGTTTGAAATGAATAAAACTAAAAAAAAAAAAGACCGAACCCTTTTATGTAATGATGTTTACTTTGAATTTATATTAGTTCACACAAACACTCCATCCATGCTTTTGTTCCGGCCCTCCGGTCCAGTTTAAGAACCCATTGTGGCCCTCGAATCAAAAAGTTTGCCCACCCCTGGGTTAGGGGCTATTTCTAGCAATTATCATGAAGAGATTTCAGATCAGTCAACAAAAGCGATTAGGCATGAACACTAAGGGGGAACTGGAATCACAGGGCCTGTGAGCCTGTCTTTTTCAGGGAACTGTTGATGCCCCCTCAGGAAGGAAGTGTTATAGTCCTACAGTGTCTGGTGTGGCTGCTGGTGGCAGTGGTTGGTGGTGGCTGCTAGCTGGATTCTCTGTATGTGATCCAGATATCAACTGGGATTTCTCTGCTTCTATGCTCTAGATTAGAGAACTAACAAGCGTGCCACTTCCTGTAGATGCCTAGTTTGTGGTTTGTATCACTTTCTTATGTGTGCTCTGTTCCACATGGCATCAGCCCAGGTATAAAATTCCACCTCTTCCTTGATTTCCACATAAAACCACACTTACCAAGGCAAGATGTATGCAATTGAAGGAGACATAAGGACAGGTTGCAGAAATGTAAACAACTTCTAGGTGAATATTACATGCTCTAGTCTTACATTCCCTTCCACCCAGGCCCACGCTCCCCAGGCTATATGTTCTATATCTCTGAGGCAACATGGTAAAGGGGATACTTTTCTCCATGAATGGAACTCATAAAATGAAATTATGAAAACATTTCAGCATTGCTACCTCCTCCCCATTCCCATAAAACACACAAATGAAGGAATTCCCTAAATAACCGTGTTGAGACCTAATAGTAGCATGCTCCTTCTAGAGTGGGAAAGTAGCTAGTCAATGAAGACGGAGATCCAAACCACACAAAACGAATCCTACAATTTATTAGAATGTTCTCAAGCTCTGCAAGATCGGCTTTGGTTTTTCCAACAAGTCTTACTGAAGAAGGGGCCATACAAAGGAGCCTCCAAAACCCGAGAGAAAGGCCCCCTCTACCAGTGAGACAGTTCTCAGGGGGAACCCAGCACCTGGCCTATTGCTTGCAAATGTGAGTTTTGGAACAGCCTAGACCAGTTAGTGACTAGAATATAACTAGGACACACACATAATAACTGACTCCTTTTATCCTTTTCCATGTTTGTCTACTTATTTAACAAACCCTTTACAATTCTGGACACCAAATCTCCACTTCCCTCCCCTCTCTTCCAAGCAACGCTCAGACACCAGCTGGATCCTCCGATTTAACTCAATCGTGAGACTATCTCCCTGGGGGTAGCATTAAATTCCACAGTTAGTTATCCTTCTAGTGTTCGCTAGTGTTCCTGGTCTGTGAAGAGTCCATACTCTCTCCTATTCTAGCTGTTTTCTTATCTTCACCTTTGCTCCCTCTTGGAAATTCAGTGAAGAATTCTTCCCTCTTTAGCCCTGAGAGACCTTTCCATGTGCACCCTGCCATTCCCCATCAATCTTCTTTTTGGCCAATTTTTATTTCTTACTAGAGGCCCTATACATGAAAATTCGTGCAAGAGTAGGCCTTCCTTCCCCCAGCTGCCGGCACCTGCTTCCCTCCGGCACCCAGGACCTGGGCTTCCCTCCTCTGGCCACCAGCAGGCACCTGGGACCCAGGCTGGCTTCCCTCCATCCTGGCTTCGTCAGGAAGGATGTCCGGAAGACATCCAGTCTAATTAGCATATTACTTTTTTATTATTATAGATTGTTCTAGTCAATGCTCATTTGTTTTCTTTTTATTTTGTTTCTCTCATTAGAAAATAAACAGTGAGAGAGCAGGTCTGGGTCTGGCTTATTCACTATTGTATCTCCAGCATCCTATCTGGAAGGCAATTAAAAATATGAATAAAAATATTAAATATTATGAATTACAATACATTTAGTTGTTTCCTTATGTAGTTATGTATTTTTATCACAGAATTGGCATAGGGTATATGTGTGTGTGTGTGTGTGTGTGTGTGTGTGTGTGTGGTGTGCATGTGTGTGGTTTGCTTAGGTTACCTTTTCATAGCATTATCCATGAGATGAATAATTTGGACAGGGTATTGCTCAGGGTCCTCCAGAGAAACAGAACCAAGAAGTTGTTTAGAGGGGTTCTAGTAGTTAAAGCGATAGGGGAGTGGACAGGCTGGCCATGGCGCTGTAGATGAGTGCTCCCAATGTGCTGCCTTGATCCGATACCTACGTGCCCTCTGAGAAATGAAGGCAAGCAGGGGCAGTAACGGTGATGTTCCCAGCCATTGCTCAGGGCTCTCTCCACTTGGTGCCCAACCTGCCCTGGTTATGCTCAGTTTCTCCTGCTGCTCAGCCTTGGATGCACCTGCCATTTGCGGCTTTGATGCAGCCTTAGCTCACCAGACATGACTTGGATGCAGCCACCCTGGTTTTGTCTACCTGAGACCACCAAGAATAGAAGTCCCTGCTCTAGTTCTAGTTCTTGGCTAGACCTTCTCAGTGTCCTCCACGACTCAGCCTGGGACAGCTCCTCTTTGGGTGTATGCCAGGGCATGTGCATCTACTGAATACTTCTCACAGAGGAAGCTGAGAGGAAGCTGAGTGAGACTCATCTGAATCTATACTTTTCTAGGGCAAGTTGTTCTTCTTCCATATTGTGTTTAATATAGAGAAGGGAAGTGCTTATGTCGTGCCAGGCCCTGTGTTAAGTGCTTTATACAGATCCCTTAAGTTGTTTTCACTCTCCTGAGAGTAATAGTTGACTTTCATACCTACAGAGCCATTTCACAGTATGATACTAACCACCCGTAGAGACGTTATTTGGAGTCAGTGAGAAGAAAAGTGTTGCAAATGTCTTAAGAGATATATTAGCTACAGTGTGAGAGATCAATTTGCATTGTACTTCACTTGTGTGTGGTAGGCTTTCTCTAACTTCATTTCATTACGGTACTGAATTAGGAAATAAGCCTAAGGCACAAATTGCTGTTAAAAAGTTTTGCTGAGTGTTTTGGAATTTGGTTGCTTAACAAGAGTTTATAAAATTGCATGAAATTCCTTCCTTCCTGCCTTCCTTCCTCCCTCCCTTCCTCCCTTCCCTCCTCCCTCCCTCCCTTCCTTCCTTCCTTCCTTCCTTCCTTCCTTCCTTCCTTCCTTCCTCCCTCCCTTCCTTCTTTCTTTCCTTCCTTCTTCCTTTTTTTGCATTTTGTTTACCTTGCTTAGCTTCTTCCTTTTTCCTTTGGTTTTATTTTCAACCCTGAAGTTCAGACCAGATCACCCAGCTCTGCCCTTAACTGGAATTTCCAGGAGCCAATGACCCTTTGAGAGAATTTTGTCTGTCCTGCCCTGAGGACACTAGTCTGTCCTGGCAACCCCACCATGCAGAATGAGATTCCCTCCACGCCCACAATCCCCCCCTACCCCAGCCCTGGAGCTTGTTAAAAGTAAAGGGAATAAAGCAGACAGCCAGAGAGAGTGGAGAAACTGCAGGTCTGCACCCACCCGCACTGGACAACATCCAAGGAAGCTGGGTGGCATCAGGAGGTGATGGAAAGGGAGGACCTGAGAGTCTCCTGGGGTTGCACGCAGTTCCAAGGATTGGAGTTTAGACTGAGCTGTGCACCTTTGAGACAATTATGTAAACGGAAATGTTCTGCTGGAGGAAAGGCCTGAGGACCAATTTGGTTTTCTGCTTCTCAAGTAGATTTGGACCATCCCTATTCCTTCATCGGTAAACAGTTCTCATGGTTTCTTCAAAGGCTCATATTCACTTAGATTTTTAATTCTTATGTGTATTCAGAAAAGAAGGGGATAAGTAAATCCATGTACAAACAATTTTATCTCATTTAAATCTAGGTTAATTAGAAATTCTAAAAGGGATTGCAGTGTTTATTTCATTTATGTTCCTACTCTTTTTCAGGTGAATTGACCCTAAACTGAATTTAAATGGCAGCTACTTCTAGAACCATCTCTTGCTTTCTTCAGGACATATGGCTTCTTGCCTCAGCTCAGTTTGATTTGCCCCAAATTGAACTCATTGTTTTCCCCATTAAGTGCCCCCCTCCCCAATACCACTGTTCTGTACCTAGGTTATACAGTTCCCTCTGCCTGAATTGCCTTTCTTTCTCCTGCTCAATCCCATATCTTTCATGCAGCATCCCCTCTGCTCATTTGGGTCACGTGCTGTTTTGTAACATGTATGACAGAGATTCACTATATGCTCTCTCATTGGTTTCTTCCTCTTAGAAACATGCAAACACTGCATTTCCAGCCTCCTGATGGTCATGTAGGGAGCACATGGCTCTTTTCTGGCTTTGTAGGTGGAATTGATATATACCACTTCCAGGGTTGACCATAAAATGCCCCTTTGCTTTTCCTTCTGTGGTGACCTGGGCAGTCATGTGTTTTAGATGCCACAGTTAGAACATGGGAGCAGCTCAGATCTCGAAGTCACTACCTAGAAGAGAGCCACCGAAGAGACCATGACTGCAAGAAAAAGACGTACTTTTATTGTGATGAGTCACTGAGATTTTGGGGTGGTTTGTTACAGCAGCCAGCGAGCATTGCCCTGACTTTGCTACGTTGTTTTTGACACTCACGAAGCATCATTGCTTACTAATTAGCAGCTGCTTCCCTGGTCTTGTTTTTCCACCTGCCTGCTTTGATTGACATTTGTGTGTCTTGATATCCCCATCTGGATTTTAGAGTGGAGGCTAGGGATGCCATTTCTTTCCTTTTCCCTTTCCCTTCCTACTCTTCTTCATCCCCATTTAATCTTAACTGAGATTCAACTAGGAGGTAGATTATGGAGATTACAAAGACTTAATAAAATCTGATTTGGCGTCTCAAGAAATAAACTGTTTAGTAAAGCTCTTGAAATCTAGTAGTTGCTTACAATTTAAGCCTTTTATTTCCCAATGAAACTTAACTCAGTTTTCTAGACATAACACATTCTTTTTTTAAAAATTATTTATTGATAAAGTTATTACATATGTGTCCTTATCCCCACATTACCCCTCACCCTCCCCTTCTCGTGCCCTTACCCCCCTGTTGTCTGTGTCCATTGGTTAGGCCTATATGCTTGCATGTAAGTTCTTTGATCTCTCCTCCTTACCCCACCCTTTCCTACCTTCTCTCTGAGGTTTGACACATTCTTGGTGACTAGTTATTTTATGCCTGTAGCAACTTCACAGTTTCTCCAGACTGGTTTTGAATGACACTGTAGGGATGCCGAGTCATAGACAAAATTTACTTTATGCTCAAATAGTCCCAGGCGGCCATTAGTTGGACAATGTGGTTAAACTTCTACAGCCCTACAGGCTACAACACAGAGAAATGACAGGTCATCTTGATTTAAGGAGTGAGCCCGATGGGAATGGCACATTATTTGCACAGCAAGGGGCCATTTTGGGGTTCCTGACTTTGTGATCTGTGAACTCCTGATTCACTGGCTATCAGTTGGTGTCTTTCCCCTGTTTTCATCAATTGCCAGTTGTATTTTTCCACAGCACCACGTGATTCTGCGTTTGGCCACTATTTTACTTTGCAGACATTTGCTCTGGACTGACTTTCCATCATTGTGATGTCAGCCTCCATTTCTGCACTGATGATACACTTATATCTGCCTTTGATTTTAGGCATCTTTTGTCTTTCTTGGTCTGGCAGGCATTAAATCATTAATGTTTCAAAATCACATACAGCTGAGACTTTGTAAAACAGAATTTCTAGTGACGAGCTCCTTAAAATTACAGACGCAATCCACTTTTCTCATCTTGTTTTGGCCTTTGCTGGCCTCCAATTTCACTTCAAATGGATATCAAGGGGGTTATCTTTGATTGATAATTGTTTTTCCTGGTCTCCTTTGGATGGAAACCTGTCTTTTGTCATGGAAACCTTGCTAGAATGCGGGTATTCCCCCCATTACTGAGGCTGGAAGCTTTTCAGTCATGATTTATATCTTTCAGATTAAATTACTGGGAAACACGGCCCTTCCTGAGGGCTGGGCATCTCCACAGCAGACACGGTCCTGGCTGGGCTACTTTCTTTCTGACGCTCACCCTGCATCATTGTGCTGCTTGCTTGCTAATTAGCAGCTGCTTGCCTGCTCTTGTTTTTCCACTGTGGGGATTTTTGCACAACTTTCTTTCAAGTCAAGCTTCCATCTTACCTTACCAGGCTCCTAACTGCTGAAAGCGGTGTATCTTTCACAAAGGAGACAGCGCCCAAACCCCCCAGGAATATCAGAGTGACTCCTCTATTGCATTTAGGAGAGTCCAACCCCTGACAATATGGGAGAGCAGCTAGCCTTTGTGATTTCCATATATACTAGCAGACAGGCACACTGTGGTCCTTCGATGATCTCATTTAATCCTTACGACAACTGTGTGAGCCAAAGTCAGATGGGAAAGTTGATTAATACGTAAGGAGCTAAGTAACTTGCTCAAGTCCACACAGCTAAAAAGCAGTAGATCAGGATACAGACTCTGAAACCCGAGCTCCGGTCACAATAAGACCATTCTAATGGAAATGCTGACATGAATTCTAATATGAACACAAATACTCATTGAAATGGTGGAAAGAACATTGGGAACAACTTATAATAAGGATAATGCAGATGTAACCTATGATGTGATATCAATGATTTGGGAAGCTGTTCCTGATGATATCTTATTTAGGTTGGGTGTAAGATTTGTATGACTATAAGCACATTGTTACTTTATTTGTTGTTACACAGAGCATAATGCGTAATGCAGTGGGCTTGGTTCCGCAGCTAAAAAGCAGTAGATCAGTATACAGACTCCGGTCACAATAAGACGATTCTAATGGAAATGCTGACATGAATTCTAATA
>NW_006283588.1:4423442-4433670 GCF_000327345.1 Myotis davidii
GCGCGAGAGAGAGAAGAGAGAGAGAGAGAGAGAGAGAGAGAGAGAGAGAGAGAGAGAGGAGAAGAAGAAAGAGAAAGGGAGAGATAGAGAGGGAGAGAGAGAGAAGTTGGCGAGAAGGAGGAGGGGGAGGAGGAAGGGAAGTGGCTTTTTTTTTTTTTTTTTGGCTCTCCTACCCTGCTGGTCCCCAGGAGCCACGCAGAACAGGGAAGTAGAGATGTCTTAAGAGAACACCAAGAATGAAAAGACACAACCCCCCCGCAGCTGATCGACTTAAATAGCATCACAGTTACATGGAAATTAACACTTCATGATGGGAGTAGTTCCTCTTTTATGGATATTTTCATCCTTTTCCAATTTCGGAAATACATATAGCCTTTGAGTGACTTTCCCTTAGTGTTATCTGCCATTAAAATTTTTGGTGTCAGAGTACTTGTCACTATCCTTCCTGATGGCCACACCCCCCACCTACTGCCAACTGGGATCCCTTGGTTACTAGTAAGTAATTGAAGTTTTTGCGTTTGTGCCTTTCTCCTGTTTTATAGGAATCCTATGTAAGGTCTGATATATGTAAAGTAATTATACTCAGACATATACAAATCACATTAAATATTAAAAGCACCTTGACTGTAGAAATGGAAAACACATCACTAGAACACAAAGTTTCTCACTTACAGAGTTCAGGTGCTGTAGCGTGTGGGTGAACGTATTTTTTCCTGATTTCATCTTAAATCTCAGAACTGATCCTGTTTTTAAAAAACTATTTTTGATGGACATTTAAAAAATTACATTTCATAGTTTTCTACCTTAGTAAATAGCATAATCCAAACTTTTCTTGATATTTTAGGTTCACCATTATCATTCATTCTCCTGTACTTTATATTTTTTAATTTTCCTTTTTTTAATTAAAAAATTTTAATGTTGACACTATTGCATACGTCCCACATTCCTCCTCTCCGCTTTGCCCACCTCCACCCATCCTTGCCTTCCCCTCCCTTGGTCTTCACCACACTATGATCCCTGTCCATGGGTGTGCATATATGTTTTTTAGTTAATCCCTTCACACTCTTTACCCAGTCCCCCCACCCCTCCCCTTTGCATCTGGTCAGGATGTAGGTGGTCAGGATGTGAACGAGAGAGAGAGAGAGAGAGAGAGAGAGAGAGAGAGAGAAATTGAAGTAATTGAAATAAGTAATTGAAGCATCTGCCAGTTTTCCAGTGTAGATGTAGATTTTTGGCTGTGTCTGCTGTAACATGTTCCTTTGAATAACTTGTGGATTAACTTCTTTTCATTTACCTCTTTTTCTTAAAGTAGAATTTAGAATGAGCAGCTGTGTGGCTTCCTGGGTATTTCAATAGGACTTTTTTAGCCACCACAATAACTATGGACTCAAAGGGTGAAGTAGTCATCTAAGTGGTCTCCTTGTGCTAAAGTCCGTAGTGTTTCTATCTTCATTCGTACCCATTGTGTGTGGGCAGTCTTCACAACCTTCTCTCGTTTCAGTGTTAGTACCATCGCAGTGCTGTGCTACTTGCCCTGTTTCCCTATGACTTCTCCCTGGCTAATTTTCTATTCTCTGTATTATTTAAACACATGTTTTCTTCCTCATTTTGGTCCTCATGACTTCTCTCTTGAGCCCATATATACTCTTTTATTTTGTACTTTTATTTATGTACATCTTTGATAAAGAATTTCTTCTGGAGCCGTGTTCAATATCATGGTCTTACATAGTGCGGCCTCTTCCTTCATTTATGGATAAAATGCTAGCCCCCTGGAATCGCTTTTGGATCACCATCTGCCTGCAGGACACAGTTACCTAGCAGCTGACTTCAAGGATGGGAGTCAGAGAAGGTTTTTGATTTTCCTTGTTCTCACTGTCTTTTACTGTAGAGAGGGATTTTCTTTTTTGGTCCAAGAGTTTGAGAAGAGGACTTCCTCCCTCTCCCTCTCTCTTTTGTAGTATATGTAGGTTTTTTTCACCCGCAGTCCCTTCACTCTTTTCCAGGTTCACTTTGACTAGAACCCCTGCCTAATTGAACTGAGTTGCTATAAGCTGTGTTAGTGGCTACGTGAGCATGTCACCTTGGACATTTCTATTATGGGAGCTTGTGAAGTAACCATGTCTCAAAGGCCAAGGCAGACCACTTGCCATAGGGGAGCTTTTGCAATTTAAGCCTCAAGTTGCTGTGCTCCATGGGGGAGCAGTTAATTTAGCCATTAACAGAGGCGTATCCGACTCACACTGCAGGTTCTGTATTGCATCTGTTAGACTCGGGCTGGATCACGAGGCTTTCAGCAGCTCGATGGTGTCCCTCGTGATGCTCGAGCACATTTCTGAGCTGTGGTATCTTTGTGCTCTATTCTACTCCTGTTTCCCTTGAGAGAGCCTTTCGGTGAGTTTGTTCTCAGAGATGCGGAACCACAAAGAGCACCTTTCCTGCGGAGGAATTCACCGCAGCGAGTCATTGCAGCGTCTGGAGGGAACTCTGTCTCTTTCCAAAAAATCGTTTGTTATTTTACAAAAGAAGCAGGTAGAGTCTCCCACCCCATTTTTTAAGTGATTGCAAAAGAAAGAGCCAAATGACGGAATGGACCATCAAACCCTCACATTGTTGCTGCCTTTCATTCTGTTCTTGACTGAATGTCTCTGTGCCCAGAGAATTCAGGGCTCCGAGGCGGATTAATGCAGCAAGGCGCTCACCGTGCGCACGGAGACTGATTGTTTCCTCGTGTTCTCTCTGGTCGTGGGAAGCATCTCAGACGAAGTCTCAAGTTTGAAAGGAAGCAGGGCCGGGTCTGTCTCCACCACCTGGCTTTCTCCGGACTAACACATATTGTTAGTGTTGAGATGACACATTTCAAAGCTTCACTTTTATTTTCTGCTTCGTTTTATTGCCAAGTCATTAGAAGTGTGTGTGTGTGTGTGTGTGTGTGTGTGTGTGTGTGTGTGTGTGTGTAGGAGGTTAGGGAGGAGAAGGGAGTCCAAACACCAAAGACACAGACACATACCTGGCTTTGAATTTAGGACTCAAAAGAATGTTTGGGGTAAGAAGTTCCTTTTTTTGCCAAAGGAAATATTTGATTGTTTGAAGTTTTCTTCTTTTTAAATACTCTAGTTTCTTCTTGTCTAAGCATCCAGTAAAGTTTGGCAGTTCTACTCAGCCAAGGAACATGAATCCAAACAGCCCATCTTATAGCTACACTAGAGCTTGGGGGAAGAAAAAATACGTATGAAAGAAGTTAACTGGAGTGTGCCTCTAATTGATTAGTAATTCTTGATCAAAGTAAGTATCAGATGAATTACCAATATTGAAGATATTTTAATATGTCCCCAAAGTGATGGTTGTCAAAGGTATAGGTGATACCTTGTAAGTGCCAATCACTCTTTATATTGTATTATTGGTTAGCCAGAGAATTGATTTTCATTGGCTTTATGGAACTAAAATCATTTCTCTGAGGAATGAAGGCACAGTAGAGAGAGTATTTCTATGCAGGACTGGATAGAATCTTCTGGTTTGTCCAATAGTCCACTTTCAGAGCGATGGTATTTTCAGAACTTTGTTTCTAAGGCAAGCATTGAATCTGATTATTTCCTTTAGTTTCCTTTGACTGTAGTTTGGCTAAGTTGCCATGGGTAAGCAGTGGTACTTTGGTTCTAATTTGGTTCATACACGAAGGCGTATTCTTTTAAGGTCTAAGTTGTAATCTCTGTACCAATGAAACACAGATATTCTTTCCATATTTCAAACTGAAAATATGGTTTTGTATCAAATTATTTAAACATGATAACCTCAATTGGTAATTAAAATCCTTCAAATTTGTAAATTTTAGAACTGGAAGAGAACTTGAAGATCTTATCTAAGATGCTCATTTTAAAGCTAAAAATAATATAGGTAACACTTATGTGGAACTAAATATTCTGCTATCAGTGTTTTATACAAAGGGTAAGGCAAAGTATTTTTACAGTTGTTCGTATGGAAAATAATACAATAATTAATGAATAATTAAACAAGAATAAACTGTTTCCTTACTCACAACTGTAAACCTCCTTTTGCCCCATGCTTTATAGTAACTCATTTATTTCCTATAACTTGATGAGATAAGTTATAAGGAATAAATGTTATCCCCATTTTTCAGATAGAAACTTAAGCCTGCAAAGGGTCATTTCACTTCCATGTTCTAAGAGCTAGAAGTTAGCAGAACCAGAATGCAAACAGACAGGTCGGCTCTGGAGGTCACATTCTGAACCATTCTCGACTGCCTCGGAGGAACCCAAAATGCAGGGAAATGACAAGGCTTGCCAAGGCCACACACTAGTTGTTGGCAGCAATTATATTATATGTCAAAAATGTATCAAGAGCAAAATAAACACACACACACACACACACACACACACACATACTGGATCTATTTTTCTTAGGTAAAATTCTTACCATATTTGATTTTTACTCAAAAATGGATCTTGTGTACCGATTCCATTGGAAAAGTCCCTTATAATTAAATCAAATTTTTTAAAAAATGTATTTTTATTGATTTTTTTTAGAAGGAGAGAGAGAGAGAGGGAGGGAAAGGGAGAAAGAGAAACATCTGTATGAAAGAGGATCATTGATTGGTTGTCTCCTGCATGCCCCCCTACCAGGGATCAAGCCTGCAACTCAGGCATGTGCCCTCCTGGGAATCAAACCAGCAACCTTTAGGTGCACAGGACAATGCCCAATCAACTGAGCCACGCCGGCCAGTGCTAAACAAGGTTTTTAAAAACTTATATTAAAATCCTTTCATATTTCTTTTAACTTTTAGAAATAATTCTCCCTTGGTAGCTCTGCTAGTCTTTCTGGCTTTTTGTTAGCAACAAAATAACAGAGATAAGCTCTATACTTCCGTTTTGAAAGGACAGGAGAAGAAAGAATCCAGGGATCAAAGTTCTGTGGGCCTTGTGGACATCTGTGGTTGCTCCTCCAGACAGAAAGGGCTTCCGTCCCCCGAATTTCCTACATCAGAGAGATAGCTCTCCCAATCCCAGGAGGTGCTGCCCGTGACACTACTTTCAAGTAATTTACATAAAATTACTTTAAAATTCTTCTATAGCCAGCTATTTTGCCGCTTCTGTACCAAATTATTTTTCAGAGATCTAATATTCCTCCAGAACTTTAATTTTAAAGAAGACTTTCACCTTTATTTTGGGTTATTACATTAATACATGTTGAATTATAGAGGAGTTGGAAAAAATAAAACACAAGGGAAAAACTGTATTGCTATCTTTAACATTTTGGTCTATTTCCTCTAGAATGTTTTATTTTGCATATTTTAAAACAGAATTGAAATCATAATATACATACAATTTGTATCTTTTTTTACCTTAACATTGTAATGTGAAGATTTTCCATGTGATTAAATATAGGGTGTTCCAAGACATGTATACCCACACTTTGAATAATTATAAAGGGAGTGTTTATTAAAATTCATTTCTTTTTCAAAATTGAGCTAGCTATCAGCTGTTAAAGTGTGTATACATTTTTTTGGGGATACCCTGTATTCATTAGAATCAACATTTTATATGACCACATTGTGTTCTATCATTGGATGGGCCAAAATTGATATGATCAGTCTTCTATTTCTCTTGAACATTGGTTCAAGTTGTTTTCAAATTTTGCTATTATGAAAAGAAGGTGTCTTGGCCTGAGTTTGTTTAGATTAGATATCTAAAAGGAAGGATACTGAGTCCAAGTTATACAGATTTTCAGGATCAAAATGTATTACCAAGGCTTTTCATGGAATGGTTTTACCAAGATACATTGCTACCAGCAGTGTGTGAGGATGAGTATCTCACTACTCCATGGTCAATGCCGACTGCTATCATTAAAAAAATAAATAAGTCACAACCACTCAATAATTTAATAAGCATTTCAAAATAGCTCTGAGTTTTTAAAAATGGGTTGTAAGATTAATTTTTGTTTCTGTGAGTTTTTAGTTCAATCCCTTTGTTAATTTTTTTTTTTTGTCTCAAGTCTCTTTAAAAAAAGCCGATGTGTTAGCAATGTTAATGCTGTGATAGTTACATTCCACTTCGATTTGTGCTCTTTTAAAATTCTCTTCTCCTACTTCCCACTCCCTGGTTAGTGGTAGGGAGGTCACCTGCATGCTCCTTCCAGCTCCCCTTCCCTTCCTTCTTTCTTGCCCTCTAGAAAGGAGTGTAGGTCCATCCCCAGGATCACCTGACAGCCTCAAGGAATCCTGGATCGGTAGAATGAAAGGCCAAACAGGTGGGAGGGAGGAACTTGTGTAAACACCCTCACACGTTGGCAGCCAAACATCCAGGTTGGGTTTTCCTTTCTCTCATTTTGTTCTTATGTTGCTGTTCTAGTCTTCGTAGAAAACTGGTACTTGGTGTACAAAAAATATTAGGTTGTGAAGTTTATGATCTCTACAAAACAGGAAATTATTTGCCTGTCATATGTGAATATATATATATTTGTATCTCTCTCTCTATATATATGTATACACACACACACACACAATTATATGTATGTAATACACATACATAAAAATATAAAAATATAAAAATATAAATAGCTATAATATCCTATATAATAAAAGGCTAATATGCAAATGACCTGAACATGGAACAACTGGTTGCTATGACACGCACTAACCACCAGGAGACAGATGCTCAATGCAGGAGCTGCACCCTGGTGGTCAGTGTGCTCCCAGAGGGGGAGCTCTGCTCAGCCAGAAGCTGAACTCCTGGCTGGCGAGTGCAGCAGTGGTGGCAGGAGCCTCTCCCACCTTCACGGCAGCACTAAGGACCCCTCAGGGGATGCCCGACAGTGAGAGGGTGCAGGCCAGGCTGAGGGACCAACCCCGTTGGTGCACGAATGTCGTGCACTGGGCCTCCAGTATAATAGAAATATATATTTATCAACTTCAAAATATTAGTTTTTAATATAGCTATATTGTGCATTATTTAATATAAGCTGTGTTAAATATTATATTAATTATAAACAATAAATATGTAAGAAAATTAATAAAATGTATGTACCTATATAAATACATGCATAGTTTATAAGACATAAATGAATATTTAATAGTCTCCATATTTCTGCATATATTGTGGTACACATGCACACACATGCATGCACATAGGTGATAGGCCATGACATATGTTACATATGAAAGGAATGGCACAGACAAGTGTCATAGTTCAGGGGAGTGCATTGAGGACTGTGGAGGATGGAGCCATTTAACCATGCACCTGGGGCTTAAACTTGACACTGAGGAATAAGAATTTCCCAATAGTGAAGAGCCCTGGAGGATGTTCCTTAATAAGAAGTTCAACCAGGTTGTTTGTGAGTACCTTTTTTTTTCTCACCAAAAGTATCTTCTCCAAGGGTCATGTAGAGTAAGGAACTCAGCATATACTAGAGAGAATAGGCTACTTTGGAATAGAGGGCTAATTTAGGCAAATAATGGCAAAGTTTTAGAGATACTTGTGTGTTATATTTGAAGTGTTGTAAGTTTTGACATTAAGTACATGTTGATCTTCGGCAGAGGCGAGTCATTGAAAGGTTTTCTGTGGGAAAGTGACCACATACATTGTTTGTGTGAAAGAATATTACATTAGAAACAGTTGTCCCAGTGAGGCAAAGCTTGAGGTGGGGAAGGCCTGCAGCACTGGTCTGGTTGAAAGGGATGGAGGTGTAAGGGGTGGTTGTGCGAAGCAGTCCTGCAGAAGGATTGGGTAGCTGATTGGACCCTGGTATTTGGGTCTGGAAAGAGTCAGAGATTACAATGCTTTAAATAACCATGCAATTGGCAGAAATAACAGTTGAGAAGGAAAGTTGGTTTTGAGGAAAATGAATGACCTGTTTTGTGTGGGCAAAGGAGAGAATCAGGTGAAAAGCACAGTACTATATTTTAACTTTCTAATAACTGTTATACAGTCTGTCAGGGACAGGGATTTGAGATGGTGAGACACATCATTATTACTGGGTTTCAGGTATCCATGTTTCTCCTTTCCCTATTAATGCTGACATATGGAGCGGCTGTGTTCAGATTTTCAGAGAAGCATGAATTCTCTCAGGCCATTATTTAGAATCTGCAGCAGTATTGGAGCAAAGCGGTTCCTTCCTACTGTGTCTGTCTTTCTTTTTTTTTCTTTCTTCTTCCTTTTAAAAAATTGGTACTGATGAACATAATAGTGTCTAATTTATACCTAAACTATTGCATTTAGAATTCTCTTGATCTCCTAAAATTGAAATCAGAACATACGGAGCATGTATATGCTATTCTGGTTCTGAGATCCTAAGGGTTCATAATATTTGAACCTTATTATCATTAGTCAAAATAAGGGTTTGGGCCATTGAAGTTTCTAACACAGCTTTCCTCTTGTCTGTGTTGGCAACATGGATTGAGAGATTCTGGTAGTTTAGATTAATATGACAGCTTTTTATAATTGGGGAGGAGAAACCTACAGAATTTGCATCAGTAACTATATTGCTTCTAAAGGATGATGTGCTTTCTGGGGGTTCCGTGTAACGTTAGAGAGACTCTGGCCAAGACCACTCAACATGCACTGTGGGTTGGAGAGTTCCTTCCTTCTTCCTTCCTTCCTTCCTTCCTTCCTTCCTTCCTTCCTTCCTTCCTTCCTTCCTTCCTTTCTTCCTCCCTCCCTTTCTCCCTCCCTCTCTCCCTCCCTTTCTTTCCTCACCCGACGGTATTTTCCCATTGATTTTTAAAGAGAGTGAAAGAGAGAAGGAAAGACAGAGAGAAATATTGACATGAGAGAGAAACATCGACTGGTTGCCTCCTACACATGCCTCACCAGGGCCCAGGCCAGAGGAGCCTGCAACCGAGGTATGTGCCCTTGACTGGAATTGAAACTGGGACCCTTCAATCCACAGGCCGATGCTCTATCCACTGAGCCAAACAGGCTAGGGCTGCAGAGTTACTCGAGTTACTTCTGCTTGTGGCTGAATGAAGCGGGTTTAAATAATGATACCCATGTACCTGGTCTCATAGTTGATGATGAAGTCAGATCTAAAGATAGAATATTTGGGTTTTATTTACTAGAATCAAGCATCCAGTAATAGAAATGTAAAAGGATTTATTTTAATTGCAATAGCCCTCTTAATATGACAAGAAAATAATACAATTGAAAGAATATTTTCATTTCAAATTTGAGGTGAACACTATACAAAGTTGGAAAGTCATACTATTGAAAATTTCTAGGTCCATGTCCTCAAACTATATAGCAATGGCAAAGAATCAACATTTGGGGCAGTGGTTTAGTTTAAATATTTTCCAACTTAATAGCCAGATTAAATAGCATATTGTGATTTTTTTTACAGCCAGGGCTTATTGACATATAATTTATGGATGGTAAAAGTCACCTTTCTGAAGTGAGTATGTTGGTGAGTTTTGATAAATGTATAAAATACTTCACCACCATCTCCACAGCCGAGGCATAGAACATTCCATCACTTCCCAAATCCCCCTTGTGCCTCTTGGCAATCAATCCCTTAGGATGCAGTCCTGGGCAGCCATTGATCTGCTTTCTGTTCTTAGTTGGTTTTTTTTTCTGAATGGCGTGTAAATGGAATCACACCACAAATGAAAATAATTTTTTTTATTGCTTAAAGTATTACAAAGGGTATTACATATGTGTCCATTTTTTCCCCCCGCCCTAGACAGTCCCCTAGCCTCCCCTATCCCCCAGTGTCTTATGTCCATTGGTTATGCTTATATGCATGTATACAAGTCCTTTGGTTGATCTTTGAATGCCTTTAGTGCACGGAGGTAAAGTTTACATGACCATAGCAAAACAAAAGTTTAAGATATTTGTTCAGATCATTTAGGCAAAATATCTGTTTCCATTTGAACCATCTAGATTTTCCTCTTTGCTTGGAGGAGAAAATGAATTGAAAATAAAAACATTGTTCATTAAGGACAATATTAAAAAAAATAGGGAGAGTCATGGGGCATTTTTGTTGTATTTTACATAAAAGTTTGTAATTTGAGGGCAAATATCTTGGATTTATGGATGCCCTGTAAGCTCTGTCTTCAACATAACCATTTTAATACTTATGTTTATGTGTAATAGCCAGAAAATAATATTCATCAGAATTACTGGCCAATAGGTATTATTCCAGGATAATATAACAATTCCATTTCATTTGATTCTGTATAATTTATAGTGTACTAGGTGTATTTATCATAGGCCAAGCTCTTTCC
>NW_006283588.1:4433806-4443537 GCF_000327345.1 Myotis davidii
AACCTTGGCATATTGGGATGATACTCTAACCAACTGAGCTACCAGGCCAAGGCAAACCTACAACCTTTTGGTGTATGGGACAATGTACCAACCAACAGAACCACCCGGCCAGGGCCCTTCCCTATGTAGTTTTGAGTAGAATGCAGCATGAATATTTACTGTGGCGTTTAATATTCCCTCCACCCCATGCCTTTATCTTCTGGCAATATGTGCTTTCAAGTTTTGCCAGAAGTTTGTCAGGTATTACTTTCAGATTCTTTTAAACTTAAGAGCCTTTATTTAGATGATTTATTTGCTTGCCTGTGCATTCTTGTTTGATTGTGGTTCCTAATTATTAAGAACTTGAATGGATTTTCAGGGACTTATTTTTCAAGCCCACTGACAATTAATTACCTTGGCGGGTTTCTCTCTTCTCTTCCTTAAATTTAGATGACATTTAGTGTTGGCTTATTTTGTATTCAATCATCCCATAGAAAAAACATTTGTTTTCCAGGTTAAATGTTTTTATTTATCATTGCTATGATTCTTTGTTTGCACTGCTTGCATGGAGGGATGAAATCCAGGAAAGAAACGAAATTATTCCAGTTTCACAGGCAGAATGATGGTCTTGCAACTACACAGCTGAGGCCACAGTTGAGAGACTATGGGAAACATCTGAAGCATTAAGACTTAGACAACTGTAACGCTTTATCACTTATGATATTTCATTTGGTATTTACACGCTATACCCAAGGGGTCGCTCATCTGCTTGGCCATATGGAAGGTTTAGAAATGTTAGGATACAGAGCAAGAACAAAATGGGAGCAAGAAATAATTGTAAGGTGGTTTAGGTACTCAGGGGCAGCAGCCTATTCTTTTGCAGAGAGAAATAGCTGTTGCTTTTGGGGGAGGTAAGCACAAATTAGTTCCTCCTTGTTCCTTTGGGGTCTGGTAAAAATATGAGAGAATAAACATCCCTACCAGCCATTCCATTTTCTGTCATTTTTCTAAAGGCGACACTATTCCATGCTAAAGAGTTGACTGACAGAATCAGTTATGTCAAAGCATTTAAGTGGAAGTTTTTTGTTTATTTCTTACTTAAAATAAAGGAAAACAATTTCAGAACCCAAGTTTATATTTCTCCTCTATCCAGTGAAGCTGACATCATACTGAAAACTACTTTAAAAAAAAGCAAATGAAGAACAAGGAATTTATATAAAAACTTAGAAAACTAAGTAACCCATACAAGTCCATCTGAAAAGAATCAAAATACTGCGTTAACTGTGGGGAAAATATTTCATTTACAATTTAAGCTCAGTGAGAAAATGCTACTGGTAACTCTAAATTTTTAAAATTTTATTATTTTACAGCAGTTTCAGTTTCACAATTAAATTAAAAGGAGAGTATAATGATTTTCCATATACCTCCTTCCTGATGCTCACATAGACTGCCCCATTAACATACTCTGTTATCAACATCACTCATCAGAATGGCGCATGTTTTTATTTGTTCTTTACCAAGAATGAATCTACATGACACATTAGAATCACCCAAATTCTATAGATTATCTTAGGATTCACTCTTGGTGTTGTTCATTATATAGATTTGAACAAATGTATAATGACATATATCTGTCATATAAAGAGAAGTTTCACTGCCATAAGCATCCCCATGTGCTATCTATTCATCTCTTTCCCCTCCCACTCCTGATAACCATTGATTTTTTTATTCTCTTCATAGTTTTCCTCTTCTAGAATGTTATATAGTATGTGGTCTTCCAGCGTGGCTTCTTTCACTTCATAATATGCATTTAAGCCTCATCCATGTATTTTTCATGGCTTGATAGCTCATTTCTTCTTAGTGTTGTATAATGTTCCATAGTCTGAATGTACCACAATCGTCAGCTGAAGGACATGTTGGTTGTTTCCAAGTTTTGGCCATTTTCAGTAAAGCTGCTATAAATATCCATGTACAGGTTTTTGTGTGCACATAAATTTTCAACTCATTTGGATAAATACCAGGGAGCACAATTGCTGGATTGCATAGTAAGAGTATGTTTATTTTTGTAAGAAACTGTCAAACTGTCTTCCAAAATTTTGCATTTTCACCAGCTCTACGTTCTCTCCAGCATTTGTTTTTGTCAGTGTTTTGGATTTTGGCCATTGTGATAGTTGTTTCATGGTATGTTGTTTTAATTTGCATTTCCTGGTGGCATTGATGTGAGGTGTCTTTTATATGCTTATTTTCCGTCTGTATATCTTCTTTGATGAGGTAGGTGTCTGCTATTGGCCCAGTTTTTAATGGGCTGGTTCTTTCCTTGTTGCGTTTTAAGCATTATTTGTACATTTTGGAGAACAGTCATTTGTCAGATTACTTTTTCTTTGGTTCATTTTATTACTGAAAAATGCAATATAGTTAAAACCATTTTCCCTTATTTTTCTGACCTAGTATTTTGTCTTCTGTTTCTTGAGGTGTTAAAAGCGGAATACAATGTTGAAAATCTTGGTAGAGTGACTTATCTTCCCACAGGGGTCCTGGAAAGAACTTCTGTGGACTTGTTTGAAGGCAAACATCTAACCTCTGTGGGTTTCAAGGACCTCATGGTACATTTCAGTCTCTTCTGTCTTCAACGAGGTTACAAAAGGCTCCGATTCCTCCATAAATAAGCGAAAGTAAAGCCACAAATCCAAATCAAGATCTGTTGATTTTGTTTGATCAGTCAATAAAAAAGACTTTAAATGTGGAAATACATTTTCTTTTGATCATGGGAGGAAGTGTTTTTCGGATACAGGCTTCCTGTTATCTTTATGTGAACAGAAGATGCACACACACTGTGTGAGTGTGTGTGTGTGTGTGTGTGTGTGTGTGTGTGTGTGTGTCTGCTATTGACTAGGATTAGAAGAGCAAATTCTTACTGCTATCTTTTTGACCACTGTTTACTTTTGATGTTCTTTTTTGTTGTTGATATGAGGCTTTGGAGGAGAGTGTAATATAATCTAGAGTAGATTTTCAATTTTGTAGCTCTCTCTGGCTTTATACAAATTTCTAATCAACTGGGAATTCCACAAGGAAAGAGAAAAAAGAAAAAAGATTAAGTGCTATTTGATCTTCGACTATAAGTCAGTTTTATGGAATTATTTATCTTAAAATTATCATTTAAAATATGGCTCTAATTCTTAGTATATTATTTCAGCATATCTATGTTTATATTAATAGATAATACCTACTGTCTGGCTTTGATACTTTGTTCAAGTTCATACAATATTATTTTTCTCAGTGCATGCTGGTAGAATGTTCAGGAGGAAATTGGCTTATGAGAGACCATCTTTAGGGCCTTATCTACCATTAAGCCCTGCTGGCAGTTTTCCTTACTAAAGTTGGGGGAATACCCCTCAGAAAGGGCACAGCAAACATGAAAATTTTATTACAAAGCTGCCAGCATTGACCTTAGAGCAGGTCCAATTGACAAAGGAGCTGCAGGATATGAAATATTCTTATTGCAATGTCATGGCAACATTACTGCAATTATTAACTATCCAAGTCGGATGATGGATGTTACAAGGTGCTGATGTCCTTGGCAGAACATATTGCTTAATTATCTTCTTTTAGTGCAAGCAGATAGTCACGTTCTTATGATCAAGTACTGTTCCAAATGAATATGAAATGAATTCATAAGGCGAGAATATTTTAAAGATCTCACCCAATAAAAGAGCAGATTAAATGTCAGATCTTCATTAGGGGTTGTTTAATCAAAGCTCCTTTTGTGGTTTTTATGACAAATCATTCCATTTTGGCACTTGAGCCGAATACCCCTAAGTCTAAAAGGAACTGTTCTGTCACTTGAGCTGAAGGGTAATTTAATGATTTTTAAAGGTAGAATTTATGGTCTGGTGGGTAGGACTCATGAGTGGAATTTGAAGAATCTTTAATTTTAGTGCTGGAATTAAATGTCTCATTTCTGAATCTATGTGACTTAGTTTCCCCATATGTAAAGAGACAGAATACCATAAAGTAGCATGAAGATTTATAATGTCATGGATAGTAACATGTATCAGGTACCATCAGGATTCTTAACATTGTAGTGGACTTAAATAATTCTAAAAAAATGCAGTGCCTTCAAGCAAGTTACTTAATGTAATTGTCGCAATTAGTTAGTATTTGAGAAATTTATAAGATGGAATGGATAATGTGATATGATTTTATTCAGGCCTGTAGCAAAATAGACGTCAGTAGTACTCCATTTTTTCCAGATGAGAAGTCTATTCCATAGGAAGGAAGCATCAACAACAGGACGCTTCCATATTATCTTAAAAAGTATGAGATCTTAATATAGCACAGCTTTACCAGAGTGAGCTGATTCAGTAAGAGAATAAAGCTAAACTCTTTTTGGTGATTATGAAATTGAAAATAATTTTTTTTTAATCTATTTGCTTTTGTAAAATTGGTTGTGGGAATGCAGGAATAAAGTTGGTTAATCAAATAAATTGGTTATCAGAAACCAGTCAATTTCATACTTTAGAAAATTATATGCTTGTCAAGCTAAAGTCAAGTATTCGAGCCCTAACTGATTTGGCTCAATGGATAGAGCGTCGGCCTGCAGACTGAAAGGTCCCAGGTTCAATTCCGGTCAAGGGCATGTACCTTGGTTGTGGGCACATCCCCAGTGGGGGGTGTGCAGGAGGCAGCTGATTGATGTTTCTCTCTCATCGATGTTTCTATCTCTCTGTCCCTCTCTCTCCCTTCCTCTCTGTAAAAAATCAATAAAATATATTTTTTTAAAAATAAAGTCAAGTATTTGACTTATATGAAAAGCTTTTGTGTGAGAGATTGTTTATAGCATTAAAACCATTTTACTGGGCTCAAATATGGGAGAAGTAGTCTCATAGAAAACTCCCTTTTTGCCTATTAATCGGTATTACTAAAATGATTAAAGAAGGCAATTAAGTGATACAAATGAACTTTAACACGTTGTGAAGTAGTCAGTCTCCATTCAGAAAACTGAAAAATGGGGTGAGAAGCTTTTATAGGATAATGAATAAAGAACAGGCCGAAACCGGTTTGGGTCAGTGGATAGAGCGTCGGTCTGTGGACTGAAAGGTCCCAGGTTCGATTCCGGTCAAGGGCATGTACCTGGGTTGCGGGCACATCCCCAGTAGGAGATGTGCAGGAGGCAGCAGATCGATGTTTCTCTCTCATCGATGTTTCTAACTCTCTATCTCTCTCCCTTCCTCTCTGTAAAAAATCAATAAAATATATTTAAAAAAAAAAGAATAAAGAACAGGAAGAGAAAAATAGAAACTCTTTGATTGGCTGGGGCTACATAGCCAACCCTGCTTGGTGTGAGAAGTCCCAGAGTTGTCTTGGTGTCTGGGGATCGGCTGACTGGATAGACTGTGTTTCTGGTCCAGTGAAGGGTTTACTGGGACACAAAAGTTATATAAGTTAAAGTTTGCTGACATGACACCCTAGAGAGGAGCTGCTTCAACAATACTAACTTCAACTATATCAACTAGAACTCCTTGTAGATGGCATAGCTATTGTATGGTTATCAGTGTTGCTATTGATTTTGACTTAAGATAGGCAATATTAAGATAATTACTTAAGACAAAGTAATCAAATTCTGGATTATCAAGGTCAATGACTTATGCTCAATTGAGTATGCTAATTAAATTTTAGTTCTTCTGAAACCAGTAATCCATAGATGATAAATATTTATTAATTAAAAGTTTTTGATGAATGAAGACATCCCGATTCTGGAAACTTGGTACACAGATTTGGTGCTTTTGAAGATCAAATGGAATCAAATAAATTGTTAATCTTGAAGAGATTATAAAATAAAAACAATTTATGAAACAAATATTATATAAGATCCTAAAATAGAAAGCAGTGATCAACTGGATCCCCTTTGAGTTTGAAGGAATCATTAAACCATTTAAAAATTATCTTCATTGTTGAAAGTATTACAGATGCCCCCCTTTCTTTCCTCATTGACCCCCTCCACCCTCTTCCCACCCCATCTCCAGGCCTTCATTGCTCTATTGTCTGTGCCCATGGGTGCCCATAGGTTAAATATGGCAAATATGGCATCTGAGAAAGTTTCAAATACTCTCCTTGTGAACTAGTTGTAGAAATATGGGCTAGCAGATAATGCATTTTTAGAAGTTATGGCTCACTTGAACAGCTACATTCAGGATGTGTTGATGAACCAATATTTGTCTTAAGGTGGTTTCCAGTAATATGACAGAAGGTTAAATCATTGATCAAGTTTTATTCAATGTATATATTTGTAGCAATGTGTCGAATCAACAAATGCCTTTAGATAATAAGTAAAAAAGTAGATAATAGAATTCAGAATAATATTGTCAGCTTAGAATAAATAAGAGGGCAAGATGAACTGGGTAAAACTTTATAGGAATAGAGGCAAAGTTTTGACTATAGTTTTTAAAAAATAATGTAAATATCAGGTATTAGCTTGACAGAAGTTCCAGTGAACAAGATGTAGAGGTTTGAGGCAGTATGTGACTCAGCTGCTAAGTTATTAACTTATATGGACCATGACTTATTTGTATTTTAATCATTAGAAATTAGCCTGGTACTTAGGACACAAAGGACCCTCATCACAGTTTGTTGAATGTGACAGATTATTTGCCAAGGATGATGACAACAGTGACTTTCATCCCCCCTGCTCTTCTGTACTGTGACCTCATCACCCCATTGAAAAATGGATTCTCTCTCTTCACCCCCTTCAAGGTAGACAGGTTGGTGACTACTACAATAAATAAGACGTCTACAATAAATATGGCCAAATGGACATTGTGCCAGCTCCTGGCCTAGCCCTTACCTGCAGTCACAGCTTCTGCGTCCTACTTCTTAGAAGTTGGCTACCACGTTCGAAGTGTGACTACCTTGGGTCCATCAAGTGATGAAGATTCCATGCTAAGTGGGAATTCCCTTAGAGACGGAGAAGGCAGGTGGAAAGAGGCAGGGGGGTGGGGTGGGGGAAACAAGGATCAGTGAGGTGAGTAAAGAAACCACACTGAATGCACATTCACTTGAGTCTTCAGGTCCCAGTTACTGTCTTACTTGCAACCACTTGGGAGACTATAATCAAGAACTTTAAATAAGGCAGGGCAAACCACAGCACTCTTAAATGAAAAAATAAACTGTTGCTTTAACTCACTGATGTTTGTGGTTGGTTTTTATGTAGAAGTGGATAACTGGAACACTGAATTACTGAAAAAATATATAATTAGATTCCAGATGGGCACTGATGGCGTCCAACTTTAATCTCTTGCTAGGCAAAGGGAAGAAAAATAGGGGGAAAAAGTGTGTGAATCATCTTAAACAGTAAAGGGCCCTTGGTGGGAGGTTGTGTAGACTTAGTTGGCTTTACATCATAGGTCAGAACTGAGAGCATGAATGAAATACGCTGGGAGGTATCTGCCCTTAAGAACATGGAGCATGGTAATGACTAGAATGATCACTAATGAAACCAGCTGCTTTGCCAGGCTCTGAGTTACCTGTCAAAATGTTTTTTTCTAGCAAATACTTAAAGTGTCATCCCCCTTTAAGATGTGGAAGATGGGAATACTGTATAAGGAGTTGGCAGGTGGTGGTGTGGGAAAATTGAGCCAAGGCATAAAGTTAATTCTATAAAGAGTGTGTATTCACATTTGAGTTTCCAAGAACATTGATGATCTCACCTCACGTGTGCTGGAATGTTGTCATTTAGATATGACATGTTCTATCACAAATATAGTTCAGCTATAAAGGAATGGTATGACCATCTTATGGAAACCATATTTCCTACCCATTCATTATTTATGTAAGGCCCAAATATTACAGTATTTTCTGAAGTAAAGAATTAAGGCAAATATCTGAAAAAATTCAGGCTTAAGTACATTTTCATTTTTCTCCAGAACACGTACTGTAGCACAGTTGCTTTCAGGCTTTGTTGCACATGGAATTACCCAAGAGGCTTTATAAAAAATCTAAATGCCCAGGTAGTACCCCTTGCTAATTAAATTAGGAACTCCTATATAGTAAGAAATAAAGGCCAACAAAGAGTATTATTAAAATAATCCATAAAGCTTGAAAAGAAGGTCTTGAAGGAAGCAATTATGACCACATTAGAGAGATGAATTCATGAAAACAAAGACCTACAGCTATTTTAATTCTTTGGAAATTTCTCTATTAAAAAGATTATGTCATTCAAAGAGTCTAGATTTCTTTGTAAGAAGAAACCAGTGGAGGCCAGGGCTGCAATGAAAAGCATTAGACTAAATGCTTAGGTTTTTATCTGTTTTGCTTCTGTATTCTATTTTTCATATCTGCAAATGGAGGCTATTGGTGTTATACCACTGTGATACTGAGGCTCAATATTTTAAAGCCTTTCCACTGAATGAAGGTATTGGAACATGTAGGAACACATGCTCCATTAAGCAAGGTGGGAAACTCAGCCTGCTGAATTATTTTTAAGAATGCTGTTCATATATTTTAAGGCATAATGGCTTCTAATGATTTTAGCATTAGCTATGTTATTCAATACTTTGTTTTTTTTCTCCAATGCTAAAAATGGCTTTCTAAGATTGCTTTGTTTGTTGCATAAGTCATTAGCCAGATATTGTTCTGTTTTGTTATTGTTGAAATAATCATTGCCACACATGCATAACTTCAGCCTCTTTAGCTGATAGCAATCCCTTTAACTTGTGTATAACTTTAAGAACTACACATACTTTCACAGTTATATATTAACATGCTAGAGGAGTTATTTACTTGAGACAATTTTTATAGCTGAGGTATAAAAAAGGTAAATGCTTTTAGGTGTAATTTTGCCTTGGCATTGGCTCTCTGTTCAATATTTTGAAGATTAAAATATGATAATTCATATTGCAGATTAAGAAAAACTAAACAAATTTCCATAACAATGTAATTTAAAATGACTTATTTCAGTAATAAAACAAGTTTAATTTAGACTTTCTCTTCTGTAATTTAGTCTTATCTGAGAACTCATCTTTTCTGCATTACTACATTGACTAGATGCGCCACTGATGAAAGAATTGGAAAATGTGTTTTGAAATCCAGTAGTAATTTTTTCTCATTTATTTTGTTGCATCAACTTTCATTTTGTTCCAATAATTATATTAAACGTCAAAGGTCAGATCTACAAAGATTCTTCAGTGAAAAGAGCATGTACCTGAACTTTTGACGTTGATGTTTAAATGCTTTTTAATCCCATTAATGCCTCCATTATCTTAAACAGTGTTTGTTGGAGCCATGAATAGACTCAAATGTCTGTACTATCAATAAGATAGAAAGGAATAATAGATATTAGCCCAAATAACTTCAGAAAAATAATTTTCTCAGGGATGAGATGCTTCTTGAGTGGGTTCAGTGTACTATTGAAGTTTTCCCAGTTTGGTTTGAAAACTATAGGTCTTTAGTAGGTTGCCAAGGTAACACACAAAGAATATTTAGTGTTACATTAGTATCTATAATTGTCACTAGTGTACTTCCCTAGGGTAACATGATTCATGATTTTCCCATTGTTTTAATAAACATAGGACTAATCCTATCTAATAAAAGACAAAAGGGTAATTAACCGTACCTCTGCTATGCTTTCCATTGGCTAATCAGCGAGATATGCAAATTAACTTCCAACAAAGATGGCGGCCGGCAGCCATGCAGCTGAAGCAAGCAGGAGGTTTGCTTGCTCCAGTGATGGAGGAAGCCAAGGTTCCCTGCCTGCCTCG
>NW_006283588.1:4444165-4451504 GCF_000327345.1 Myotis davidii
CGAGAGGGCAGCCAGGCTGAGGGATTCTCCCCCCCCACCCCGAGTGCACAAATTTTTGTGCACCGGGCCTCTAGTATTGAACATAATTTCTAAAAATATTATAAGAATCAAGTGGTTAATTTTGTAAACTTTAACATTTTTAGAAGAAAGTAGAATGAACTGAAATGGACTCACCCCTCTCCATTTAGTAACAAATACTTAACATACATCTTATTCTTTGATGTTTTGGACATCTAATTGCATTAACCTGCTAGCGTGTTGTGTTCCTAGCTCCTAGCATAGTGCTTGTCCATCTAACCATGTAGATAAATAATATTTGTATGTGGGATGAATGAGAAAAAAAAATTCACTGGCTATGCTATCCCATTAGAATATCTACAATACATCTGAATTGAAGCAAGGGATTATTCAGAAACTATAGGGCCAAAATTTGGTATGACAAGTAGAAAACTAGTGAAGTTTTATTTTAAACAAACCCTTAGTCATCACAAACATTATATATTATAAAAGTGAAAATAAACAGTGATAAGAAAATGGCAAACCAGCTCTCAGGAATATTGAAAGTCTCTTGCTATGATCCTGTGATATCATTCAAAAACTGTATTTTGTTGACATCTTCCTGAGTGATATTAGATACAGAGCGTTTCTGGCCAAACAACCATGACATACACTGTAGATTTGGAATGAATGCTATTAAGATAACATGTCTTTCATTCTCAAGGGGCAGCTGACCATGTGTATCATCTCTTCTACTTTATCATCAGGAATGACTGGGTGTGATGGGACCAACAATGTTGATGGGCATTGATCTGTTTCAGAAATGAATTAACTCAGAGTTTCAAGGGCTGAGAAATGACTTTAGGCTTTGCTTTTACAATATGATATCTCATTTTCTGAGTTCAGAGATGAGGAAAAAATGTGGGAATTGAGGGAAGCAAGTACAAACTCAAATAATTTGAATCAAGTCTGAAGGAGAATTTTTGTCTTCTCCTATATGACACTTATCAGATGATGATGATCCTATAATGAAAGCTTGTGGTTCCCAGCCAGTGAGTTAGGCTAAGAATATAGTTTGTTAATTTGGAAGGTGACTAGAAAATTACCCCTGTCACAATATTTTTCAATGATCCCTTGACCCCAAAAATAACTAAGGAAAATATTGCTTTCATAAAATACTATAGTGAACACAGCCCTGGAATTCTAGCCTTATAAGTACTTTCAGGTGGAGATATAAAAATGATATTTCAAAATGTTAAAAATAGTCAAAGTGAGTAAAAATGGGACCTTGAATATTTGACTGCAGTGTTATTACTTCCTCTTGGTGGTGTGTTTCCAATTTCAGGGGCTGTGGGGGAAAGAGAGGCTGCATATGCATGTAATCTCCCAATATTGACTCCATTTGTTTAGAAGATCTAATGGTTTTATTTTCAGGCTTAATGCCCAGGAGATTCCTTAATAACTTCAAATTCCATCAGAAATGCTCCTACCTTCCAAATCATGCCTAATGGATCCATTTCTTTTGATTTGTGGAGTGGCAGAGTAAATAAAATTAATATTTATCAAAAATATTGCAAAACACCTTCATTAAACCAATTACTGGGAATGGTTTTAATGGATAACGTTTGGAGCACTCATCTATTTCCCCTATGGCACTGCTGGAACTCAAGGGGCTGGCTGCACAAGGGCTTAGTTATGTCTCGGTTTTTAGTAAACATATCCATGTAGCATGGGCTGTGGGTGGAGCGAAGGATGATGAATGATCAACATAGATTACCAAGAGGATGTTTAAATATAAAGATATGGGGCAATTATTATAAACACTGAAAGCTACTAAAAGCAGTATATAATAAAAAAATGTTCCGGAGACATAGAAAAACACATTTAAAGGCAAATGAGGGGAACCAAAGTGATAAAATAGTGAGCAAACTTGCAAAACTTAAAACTTAGTTATGTTTGTGTGTCAATAAATCTCCATTTTGAAAAACATCTAAATGTCTGTGTATCACATTATATTAGATTAAAAATTCTTAGAGTTTAGGGGCTAGTTTTTTTTTAAAGCTATATACACTGACATATTTTAGCATTCACTTACTTTGCACATCTATTGTATTAAGTATATTGTGTTAAGCACCCATGAATCATGAACGTTATCATAGATCGGATTAAACTCCCCAATAAATTATTGTCTAATAAAAGCGTTGCTTTTCTTTCTTTTCAATTTTACTCAGAAAGAAAATTTCAACACGCCTGCTGACTACACCAGCTTCGTAGACCAAAACTTTCCTTGAAATAGTAAATTACAGTTTTCCTTTTACAAGTTCCTTTTCTTCAGTTTCGAAGATAGCAGTGCTTCAGGGCCAAAGGCAGGGACACTATCAAAGTCAGGAGGGTGCAATAAGGCTGGGTTTTCACTGAGTGCATTTGTTAGGTTCTTGAATGTTAAATCACAAGCTGAATCATTGTCCAATTTCTTGTGTGTGTGTGTGTGCAAGTCAGGAAATAGCTCTGCGGAGATAAGTTCTGAATTACCCATTAATGGGTCACCGAAACCTGTCTCTTTTTACCTTTAAAAATGAAGCTCATCTTCATTAATGTGCTTTTTCTCTGAGGTACATGACATTGTCAAAATGTGACAAGAGGATATATGCCTTGGGTGACCCAGGAAACATCATCAGTATGTAGCAGCATAACCCAGTATAATAGCTGCATCATAATAGTAGGGGGAGAGTGCATCTAATCTGTGACTCCCGGACTGTTAGGAGATTTGTGGCTCTATATGCCAAGTTGTTAAAATAGACAGTAAACCTAATTTGTTTTTCCGCAGATCCTTCAGCAACTCTTAATACAGTTGAAAAGGTTAGGCCATAGTTTGATGTCACTGCACTTTAAACTTTATAACCTTCCTTAGCATGCTGGCTGTCCATTCGGATGCTGGCTGACTGATCTCTCCATGAATCTCCCATTCAAACTGCGGGCGATTGCCAAACTGAGCGCATCACCCTCTGTGTGGTCTGTGGTATTATCCACATGAATCCACTGGTGATGCTTAGAGGTGTCATTTGAGCAGAGGGAAGGTAGCGTATTGGCATGTACTTCCCATAGGAACATCTTAGGAGAGAAGTTGTTTTGAAATATTGTTTGCATCTTAGAGTGTGCCTTTTAATGTATCTCTCCCACCAAAACAATAATAACACAGAAACAATAAAGTAAAAAGAGAGAGATCTGTAGCTTCCATCATGAAGCTACAATTAATTTCATTTAACAATTTGTTCTTGCAATAAGAAACAGTTGTCAATTATAGTAGCCACAGTCCACATATTCCAGTGAACTAGGGATAAAAGCTAGAGGTATTTCAAGCAATGCAGTGCTCTTCTTGAGTGACCCGACCTTCGGTATTAAGAGAGCAGCTTTCTTGATATCAGTTTGTTCTAAGTGGGTGTGGGCGAAGTAAGGCCACATACAGCTCATCTTGAGCTGCACTGTCTTGAGGGGACAGATTCTCACCCTTCCGAAGTCTCTGTTTGGTACTGGCTGTCTCTTCTCAATAGAGTCCCCACTAGCCCTAACCTGTTCCCCAGGAGCCACTGTTAGTTTTGGTAACTTAACTTTTTCCAAAGACAAATAAACCAATTGTGGTTCCCCAGAGCAGCCCAACTTGCTTCTCAAATATCTCCAGAAATAAACAGTCTTCATCGCAGTCCTGGAGTACACTGGGTGGTGCCAGCAGATAGGACTACAGGGGCAAGTCTGGTGGTTTATTACTGCTCAGTTACAGACCCAGCTGTGAGGTCCCCACAGTTTTCTTTGGCATATGTAGGGGCACCTACAGCATTTGAATTTTTTCAAATCCAGAGCCTAAAGGAGGCTGAGTTACTCAGTAGGTAATAAACTGCAAAATGCAATTTGTGAACTAGTGTTAAATTAAGCATTCTCTCAGAAATACTGAGCTTTTGGAGTGAGGGAGGAGAATGAATGAGTTACAACACAGACATCGATAGCTCTGATCACTGAAGATGGGTGTTTGGTAGTGTAAAAGCAACCTTCTGGAAGGGAAAAATCAGCATATTTCAGAGAGGAAGGAGGTGGGAGTCCCAGTCTAGCAAAGATCACTTCTTGTGTCCTTAGCTTGTGCTAGTTGACTGGGCCTTCCTTGTGTTCAGTCCACATTGTCTTTCATCTTCCACTGAATGGCTTCTTTTCTTTGTAGGTTGGGGTGGGTAACTGCAGGTGACCTCCAAGTTATAAACTACTTCAGTCATTCTTTCCTACCACCTTTCTATTCCTTAGCCTGGAGGTTAACTTTGTAATTTGGCCTTAGACGCCTAGTAAGAATGGTTCACTTGGAGTCCACGCATCATTGATAGGTTCATGAATAGAACTGTACTTTCAGGTAGTTGGCTCTCATTTAATTCTATATATTTTATTTAAAAACACTTTTAAACATTGTTCTAAGAAAGATTCAGTTGGCTTCACTAGACCACCAAAGGTATTCACGGTCCAGAAAAGATTGTCTCCCCTGCCTCACCATGAGGCTCCCCAAGGCTTCAGTCACTCTGTGTCCTCCCATCTAGCCATCAGTTTTCATTCCTCAGTGTCTTTATCAACATGGGTCTGTGGCCTGAATGACATTTCCATTCTCCAAGGCAGAGCTCAGATGCTACCAAAATGCCCGTTCTTTGATTTTGTTCTGATTTTGTTTTGACCACTTTTTATCTTCCTATTTTCAGCGACAGTATAAAGTCCTTGTGTCCAGGATGACATCTAATTCGTCTTTATATTCTGGTCCTTGTTTGGCAGGGACTAAGTGCTCAGTCAAAACCTGATGAATATTTCAATGATGAATCATCTTGTAAAAATATAAGAACCTGCCTTTCCTTTGCTGCTGTCAGAGGATCAGCAGCCTCGTTGCTGCCACCTCCAGCTTGAGCCAAGTTGTCCTTCTGGGTGCCCTTGAGGGTTGCTGGAGAGCCTAAGCTAGATCAACAAGCTAGAGAAAGAAAAATGGAGAGGAGAAAGAAAAAGAAAATAAAAAGATAAAAAAATAAAAAAGAGGAGAAAAAAGAGAGAAGGAAGTTGTGGACTGGATGAACGTCCTGCTCCTGCCTCAGAGACATAGATTAGTTGCCTCTACCAGTTCATCCTCAGCTGGCTCTGATTCCTTCCCCCATTGTTTATACTTATCATGTATTATTATTTTTTACTAGAGGCCTGGTGCACAAAAATCTGTGCACTCACTTGGGTCCCTCAGCCTGGCCTGTCCCCTCTCTCAGTCTGGGACCCCTCGGGGGATGTCCACTTGCTAGGGGGGAGCAGGCCTAAGCTGCAGTCAGACATCCTTAGTGCTCCTGAGGTGGTGGGAGAGGCTCCCGCAACCACTGCTGTGCTGGCAGCCGTCAGCCTGGCTTGTGGCTAAGCAGAGCTCCTCCTGTGGGAGCGCATTGACCACCAGGGGGCAGCTCCTGCATTGAGCATATGCCCCCTGGTGGTCAGTGTGCGTCATAGTGTCCAATCATTCCCAGTCCTTCTGCTTTAGGGTCAGTTTGCATATTACCCTTTTATTATATAGGATAGAGGCCTGGTGCACGGGTGGGGGCCGCCTGGTTTGCCCTGAAGAGTGTCTTGGATCAGGGTGGGGGTACCACTGGGGTGCCTGGCCAGCTTGGGTGAGGGGCTGATGGCCATTTTCAGGATGGCCACGCCCCCAGTGACTCAAGCTCTCAGCCTCTCCATTTTTTCTTTCTTTTTTTTTCTGGGATTTATTTATCTTCTAAAATTGAACTTTGTAGTCTTGAGCATAGCCCAGGGCTGGCCAGGGCAGGTGGGAAGCTTTGCTTCCTCCATCGCTGGGGGCAACCCAAACCTCCTGCTTGCTCCAGCTCCGTGGCCGCTGCCATCTTAGTTGGGTTAATTTACATACTCACTCCTGATTGGATGGTGGGCATGGCTTGTGGGCGTAGCTTGAGCATAGCAGAGGGATGGTTAATTTGCATGTTTCTCTTTTATTTTATAGGAGGATTGATTTACTTTTAGGGAGAGAGAGATAGAAACACTGATGATGAGAGAAAAATATTGATCGACTGCCTCTTGCAACCTCCTACTGGGGATTAAGCCCACACCCTGGGCATGTGCCATGACCAGGAATCAAACCAGAAACCTCTAGGAGCTCAACCACTGAGCAACACTGCCCTGGCTTCTCATCTATTCTTTAATAATGTTAAAAAATTAAAATCTCTGTTGGCCTCTAAGAATCTCTATAGAATGGCAGATGAAAGGATAAGATGTACTCTCCTATATGTAGAAAACCTCCAACACAAATGTTAACAGTATGATGTGGTTCATACCACCCTCTCTCTGTGTGATGCCCTTGCATGCCAGTATAGAGGGATTGAAATACATCGTCAACTACTTCTGGGATTAGTCTTACCTAGAGGCTGGATGGCTATGGAATAAGATGGACATTGACAAAAGCTGTTTTTTCCCCAGGGTTCCTCAACCTTGGCTCTATTGATATTTTCTGGACTGAATGATTACTGGTTGTGGGGGACTTTCCTGTACATTGTAAGATGTTTTAGCAGCATCCCTAACCTCTACCTACCAGATGCCAATAGTAGTGATGACCAAAATGTCTCCAGACCTTGACAAGTACCCCATGCTGGGGGTGGTGATGGGGCACAGAATCATCCTCAGTTGAGACTCACAGGTCTACTCTTTTCATAGCAAATTAACATAGGAAAGTCTTTCTTCTGCTGTGTTTGCTGATGAGGTAATTAGAACTATTCATTTATGCATCTAAAACATATTTATTGCATAGCTACTTTACACATGCAAGTCAACAAGTACTAGTCCAGCTGTATTTTAGACTCTACAAAATAGTCCATGATCTTTTCAGTTTTATGGGCCATTTTCTCCATAACAAAATTCTGGAATAGTTCATGTCCCTTAATTGTTCTGAAATCTGATTGATTAGAATAGTCATTAAAATAAGTGCTTTATTGGTTAGGGCTGGACTTACAAAGAGTTTGGAGTTACCAAAGGTTCGGAGGAGAATTCTCCAAATCAATTGCATGTTCAATGGAGCTTACTCCCTCACTGAGACTATGAGTCCAATATGAAGTGATTAGAATAAAGACTCAAAAACTGCAGGATATCTGCCATGACATTGCCTCCCAGTTGCTTAGAGATTAGCAAAATAACATTGCTTTTTGCTGCCATCTCAAATGCTGGTACACTCGGAGTCCATATGCAAAATGATTATGCATTTTTGTAATGAGCTGAGCCAGCTGAGACTTGGTGGGTGGATTGTTCCGAAGTGTGGCTGGATCCATTATCTGGGGGTTTC
>NW_006283588.1:4451807-4458040 GCF_000327345.1 Myotis davidii
TAATCTCATTGAGTTTAGAAATAATTGAATATATTAATTTATTATGAATGTTTCTTCATTAATTTGTTTTGTATGAAGTTATGCAATGAAGTTTCCCAAATTTCCAGTTATTTGTAAACTTTCAAAATTCTTTTCTAAGTAGTTTTGTTATTTGTGATAATGCAAAAAGCACAGTGAAACCCTTTAATAGCATTTTGTTTGCAGTTGCCCTAATTAAGGTACTGTGAGTTGTGAAATAGTGCCTATTTATACTAAATTTTCATGAACATGGAGCGTGAGCTTTAATTATATTAACCCTTTAAATTGCTAGAACAATGATAATAACTGTATAATCCTGCGATGTGCCCAACAATTAAAAAAAGTGAGTGGCAGGTTTTATTTAATGGTGTTGTCAGAAGTGGATCTTATTATAAGTCATATACTTAATTTGCGTCATACAACATAACCTTTTTAAAGGAGAAACTGTAGGTTTCCCTGGAAAAAAATGTTGAGGATGCTTTTTCTATTCCGTATTTTCTGATTATTTTATTCCTATGTATTTAGGGAATTGGTATGAGACTTCTCAAACAGGGCACTTAATGAACTACAAATGTGAAAAGTCCTCACAGTTTAAACAAGGGGATAATAAAACCAGAAAAACATGTTGAGTTGCCCAGATGGCAAGTTTCAGAAAAAATCAACTAATTTATTGGCATCAGTGAATAGAAGAGCTTATGGTAAAATTCACAATGGTTCATGCATCTATTCTTTTCTAAGAGGTTTATTTTTAAATACCTTTAAAATTACATAAGTAATATATAGTTATTATTGAAACTAGAGGCCCGGTGCATGAAATTAGATGCGTGCATTGGTGGGGGGCGTGGCCTGCGGGGATCAGCCCATTGTGGGAGCACCGCTCATCCTGGTCATCTGAGTGGCTATGGACCCCCCCTCTGAGTGGCTGCTCCCGCTGTGGGAGTATGGCTCATCCCAGTCAGCCAAGCAGTGCTCCCACTGTAGGAGCACTTTGACCACCAGGGGGCAGCTCCTGCATTGACCGTCTGCCCCCTGGTGGTCTGTGTGCATCATAGCAACTGGTTGACTGGTCTTTCTGATCGTTCTGCCATTTGGTCACTGGGATTTTATTATACAGGATATTATAAGCATAACAAAATAAATAAGAATCACTTATAATTTTAAATCCAGAGAATCACTGTTGATATTTGGTTATATAATCAGACATTTCTATTTGTGTGCTTCATATAAGATGGGGAAAAAAGCTGTTCATAATATTTTGTAATGATTTTCTACTCAATAATATATTACTTGTTAACAATAGTATAACTAGAAACATCGTTTTTTGGTAGCTGCATAGAGTCTTATTGTGTAGTTTTACTAAAATGTATTAAATCAATCCTCAGTGATGGTTACTCAATTTATTTTCCATATCTTTGCTACTCTAAATAATATTGTGATGAACATTTTTGCATATAAAATTTTGTGTATTTCATCACTCTGATCTTATGATAAATTTCTGGCATGAAAGAGAACTCATATTGCTGAAAAAATGACAGAGAACTTTGGAATCTCACAGATAACCCATTTCAACTCTTTCCATTGTGGTTCAGTCAATGAAATACTATTTCAATAGCTATTTAATAGAAGAGATACTTATTCTTTAGGTGGAGAGAAAAAAAGAAAAGAATGAAATATTCTTTTATTCCTGAATCCAGAACAGAAGCCTCTCATAGGTTGAGACATTTCCCTGAGGTGGATATTACTTGTGGAGGGTCTGGTATCACTGGTTGTCTTGAACCTTGGCTAAAGTGCATTGTCTTTGCTATCCCTGTTTATGGAAGAGAAAGAAAAATACTATTGGTTTTAGTGCCTCATATTGGCACTGTGGCCTTTATACTCAGTTTATTTATAGGACTTACCCTACTGTTTTAATTTCTTTTGTGGCACAAGTTACCACTAACTTGATGGTTTATCACAAGAGCAGATTATCCTCTCATAATTCTGGAGGCCAGAAGTCTGAAATCAAAGTGTTGGCAGGGAATTACTCCTTCTAAAGGCTCCAGAGAATTCTTCTTTTCCTCTTCCAGCTTCTGGTGGCTCCAGGAATTCCTTGGCTTGTGGCTGCATCACTCTAATCTCCGCCTCTGTGATCACATTGCTTCCCCCTCTTCTCTGTGTATCTCTTATAAGGATACTGTGATTGGATCTAGAGCCATCTACATAATCCAGAATGATCTAATCTCAAGATCCTTAAAAATTACATCTGCAAAGTCTTCCTCCCACCCCAATAAAGGTAAGGTTCAGGGGCTTTGAGGATTAGGACATGGACACATCTCTTGGGGAATGCCATGGCATTGATTTCTCTCTCACTATGAAAAGTCCAAGATCACATCTTTCAATATAAGGCTGTTTCATATACAATGAAAATCTGTTTTTTATTTAACCCCCTTCATTAATTATCCTATCTGGATATTATGGATAACTTGCTGCAGCTTCTACATCAGCACTTACTGCTTCACTTCGCACTTTTCCTTAAGCCTCATGAACCAGCCTCTGCTAGCTTCAAATTTTTCTTCTGCAGCTTCCTCACCTCTCAGTCTTCACAGAATTGAAGAGAGTTAGGGCCTTGCTGTGGATTGGGTTTTGGCTTAAGGGAATATTGTCTATGGTTTGATCTATCTAGACCACTAACACTTTCTCCACATCAACAGTAAGGCTGTTTTGCTTTCTTGTTATTTGTGTGTTCACTGGAGTAGCACTTTTAATTTCCTTCAAGAACTTTTCCTTTGAATTCAAAACTTGGCTAACTGGTGCCAGAGGCCTAGCTTTCAGTCTATTTGGGCTTTTGATATGCCATCTTACTAAGCTTAATCATTTCTAATTTTTTATTGAAGGTGAGAGACATGTAACTCTTCTTTTATTTGAACATTTAGAGGTTATTGTAGGGTTATTAATTGACATCATTTCAATATTTTTCTGCCTCAGGGAATAAGGAGGCCCAAAGAGAGGGAAATGGGGGAATGGCTGCTCTGTGGAGCAGTCAGAGTACAACATTCATCAATTAAGTTTGCAGTCTTATAAGTGTCCCAAACAATCACAATAGTAACATCAAAGATCACTGATCACAGACCAGCGTAACAAATATAATAATAATAAAAACATTTAAAATATTGTGAGAGTTGCCAAAATGTGACACAGAAGTAAGAAATGAGCAAATGCTGTTGGAAAAATAGACTAACTAGGTTAACTCAGGGTTGCTACTGACCTTCAATTTGTAACAAATGCTATATCCGCAAAAGACAACACAGCGAAGCACAATGAAATGAAGTGTGCCTACATATTGCATTCTACCAGCTCTATAGAGTCACTCAATCAAAGAGCATCAGGTGTAGTAGAAAGTGTAACTGGCTTTCTCAAGCTGAATCATCCATGCTCCACCCACACAGAGACGTTTGCCTCTGGAAGCTCCAATTCATGTTGAGGATTTGCATAATGAAAGTTTGCTAATCTTGTGTTGTAGATTGAACTTTTATCCCTTACTTATATTTGGAAGAAAGTTATAATTTTGAATAGTGGTAAAAAGCTTGAAAAACACACCATTGTGGTACTAATATATAATAGAGTGCATGACTTTTTTTTTTAAGAGAAGAAAGAAAGGAGAGAGACACATTGATTGGTTGCTTCCTGTAAATTGGGATTGCACCCACAACCTAGGTATGATAAGAAATTGAACCCGTGACCTTCTTGTGCACAGGATGATGCTCCAACCAACTGAGCCACGTGGCCAGGGCAGAGTGCTTGCCTTTTATAATATCAAGAGAACGTTGCATGTGTATTTGAGAAGTTATGGCAGTCAGGAAGCATTTGGCTTCAAGTAATAGAATTCCTAATAAGATCAGTGTTAAATAATGAAAATGTCTAAGCTACATATCAAAGAAACGTATGTAGGCAGATCTTGGGTCAGCTAACTCAGCGGCTCATCCAGCACCAAGCTTTCTCCCTTATTGACTCTGACAGTCTCAGAGCCCTTAAACTTGTCCCCTACCCCTGCAAGATGGCTGTGGTTGCTTCAAGCTTCGCATCCTCGCTCCACAGCCTCCAAATACCAGGGAAGAGGGCACATCCCTTTCTGAGAGTGAATACAACTTTGTAGAAATTCCTTTGGAGACTACGCCTCACCCATCCTTGGTAGAAGTGTATGAACATCTGCCATTGCTTAAATCAGTCAAGGTACACGACTCTTTTTCTTTTTGTTAATCTTCACCTGGGGATATTTTTTCCATTGATTTTTAGAGAGAATGGAAGGGAGGGGGAAAGACACAGAGAAACATCCCTGTGAGAGAGATACATCAATTGGTTGCCTCCCTGTGATCCTGATCAGGCCAGAATCGAGCCTGCAACCTACATACGTGCCCTTGACTGGAACTGAACCTGTGATCCTTCAGTCTGTGGGCTGATACACTATCCACTGAGCCAAACCAGCCAGGGCAATGTACATCACTCTTACGGGGGCAGGATGAAGTCTTCCCTTCTGTGTGAGGTCTGCTGATCACTGTACTGCATCATTGAGAAACCAGTGTGAGCGTGTGCACCCTCACGTCGTGTTTGTGCGTGTTCTCTCTGTGTGTGTATGTACGTGATGTGGGGGCTTTAGGCAATGTTCTGTATGGAGGTTACCTTGCACATAGACTGGAGAAACTGAGTAACTCTGACTGGATAACACACATTGGTCATCCGGCGTCATCAGTGGCACTTTGCTAAAGACATGGCTGAGAACAATCTGGAACAGGGCTTCTCAACCTCAGCACTGTTGATATTTTGGGCTGGAAAATTCTGTTATGGGGACTGTTCTGTTCATTTTAAGATATTTTAGCAGCAACCCTGGCCTCTACCCACTAGATGCCAGTAGTATGTTGTGGCAGCTAAAATATCTTCAGACATTACAGAACGTCCCCTATAGACAAAATTGCCTCCAGGTGAGAGGCACTGGCCTAAAGGAAGGGAGAGCTGGCTCAGTATGAAAGCTATGCAGTTGTTATGATGGTTTTGGTAGCATTTGAGGGCCAAGAAAGGGCCTGGTGTTTACTGTGATTTTTATTCAATGTCCATCAAATAATGGTCTCTGCACAGCCAATGATTTCACATATTTCTGAATGTGGATTTATGTCTCTTTTCTGGTTGATATGTGACAGATGGAGTCCTGCATCCTGTTTACTATCCAACGCCGTGTTTTATATGGTAGTTGAAACATTTGAAACTATTGATTTTCCATAACTGGGTCTGCTCTACTAGAAACTATGTATTGATCAATTCTTTTATCCCCAGGTATGTAAAGCAATTGGCTGACAATCTACAAATAGAGTAAACCCTTATGTTATTTTCTGGATGGGAACTAAACGCTAAAATTTAGAGAAAGGTTAGAAGAGAAAATACATTATAGATCTTGGTTAGGGGCTTGAAATGTTGATCAAGATATAAGTAGGATGAATGTTTTGGTGAATTTATTACTTTTATGACTTGGTGGAATTGTATGGAAATGTAATGATGGGGACAACACACACACACACACACACACACCCCTACGGGAATATGGATCTCATAGTTCCAACTAGAACAGAGACTTCTTCAGATAAGATTGCTATGCGAGATCATGCTATGAACTCTTTACATCTGTGCCACTGGGGCCACCTTTTTAGTATCCAGTGTGTACATAATGAGAAAGTCCTGGCTATGCTATGTCACAGCCATCTGCACCTGCTTCTCTGAGCCATACATCTTTGGGCTGGACTAGTGCTATTAAAAGAGTGGTCTGCAAATGGTTACCAGGTAGTGAGTCCAGAAACTGAATATTTAGAAACTTGTAAATGAATCTGCTGTTGCAGTGGTGTATAAGGATATGAGCTGGGTTAGTAATTCATATTGTAGTTTCTATAAATGTGTTGGTCTACAAGGGATTAGGAAAACAAAGCAAACACCAACCAATGGCTTCTCAAATCTGCTTCTTTTCCCACAGGATAATTTGAGAAGTACAAGACTAGATTGCTTAAATCCTAAATGTGGCCTATTTCCATATTTAGAATGTAGCCTATTTTCTATATATAAAATATATTTTCCTATTTCTGGCTCATGTCACATGGAAGCTTCAAAGAGAGTGATGTTAAATTTCATGGTTCTTTTGAGGGAGGTGATAGAAATCAGAGCAGGCTGAGTGGCCGGCTGGCATGAGTTGAGACCCC
>NW_006283588.1:4458400-4460046 GCF_000327345.1 Myotis davidii
GCTGAGCCACATTGACCTGAGTAAACTAAATTTATTTTATGTTATTTTATTTTTTGCTTTATTTGCAAGGCTCTGAGACTCTACTTACAGCTCATAATTGTAAAGAAGTAAAAAAGAAAGGCATTTGCTCTATTCAATGTAAAAAACCCAAACAAATTTAAATGTGCCTGCATGTCCTGTGCAAAGATGACATTGTTGTGAGGACTGTTTTTCTCAGTCACTTGAGGCAAAGTTCTCTCTGCATCTACCTTCTGTTCAACAGTGTTGTGAATGCATACACCCCCAAAAATTCATGTTTAAACCTAATGCCCAGTGTGAGGGTATTTGGAGATGGTGTAGCCTTTGGGACATCAGGGCTTTTGGGAGATGAATGGGATTAGTGTCCTTGTAAAAAAAATCCCAGAGGGCTCCCTTATCCCTATTTTCAAGTCAAGACACTGTGAGAAGATGGCTGTCTATGAACTAGAACTCAGTCCCTCACCAGACACCAAATCTGCCAGCACCCTGGGCTTGAACTTTCAGCCTCCAGAAGCATGAGAAAGAAATTTCTGTTGTTTATGGGCCACTCAGTCTGTGGTATTCTGTCAGTGTGAACAGACTTTGGCAAGTGTCACTCCCAATATCTGGGAATGTAGGGTGAAGGATAAGTATGATGGAGGCTCTGCTATGCTGGATAGTGAATGCAAACCTGTTGGCCTTATCTAGCAAGTTAAGGTTGCCATAGAGAAGTCAGAACGAGTATTAGGCTAGTTAATGGCCTATTTCAAATTGAACTTCCTCTTAATATCATTTCAGATATTTTGAATGCATAGTAGAAAGAATGATACCATTTTTGATTAGTTCTATTTCAGTGGTTTCTTTTTCCATTAATTTAATATAAATACTATATTATATTTGTAATTCTTTTCTCCAAGTGCAGATTTGATAAGAACTTTGTAGGAATTAATTAGAGAGAGGAAAAAGAGTGTTAATAACCCTAAAGTTGGTGTTATTCCGAGGGATAGTTCTTATACATTTATTTAAACTTTGAAATATATTCATGCAATCTTGTTGCATCTCTGACACAACAGATTCATAGATCTTTTCTTTTTATTATTGCCTCTCACTTAAAAAAATTTTTTTTAAATATATATTTTTATTGATTTCAGAGAGTAAGGAAGAGGGAGCGAGAGATAGAAATATCAATTATGAGAGAGAATCATTGATCGGCTGCCTCCTGCATGCCTCCCACTGGGGATCGAGCCCGCAACCCAGGCATGTGCCCTTGACCAGAATCGAACTTGGGACCCTTCGGTCCGCAGGCCGACGCTCTATCCACCGAGCGAAACTGGCTAGGGCAACCTCTCACTTTTTTATCTTTTTCTTTTTTACCTCAAATTCTTCCCTTCACCTTTGACTTTTTTTTAAGATTACTGGTAGTGACACAAAATGCAAACTTTGGCTATTTTTATGTTATTCCTATACTTTGTCACTGATGTGCAGTTTGTAATCAAATTCTATTGTTTCTTCCTTCTCATTTTTTTGTATATTTCTTTTTACTGATTCCCTATTCAAGTGTGTGGGAGATGAAGCAATGACTGGATTTCTTGCTTCTCTTCCTTGGTCTGTCCTTCACACAGCAAAGGGATCATTTTCTCCAGTTCTTT
>NW_006283588.1:4460110-4474950 GCF_000327345.1 Myotis davidii
ATTGGTGCTCATTTGGATCAAATTCATCTCAACTTATGAACTTCAAGGTCCACTATGATTATTTTCTCTTCCCTCATTAGAGATGATCTACATCAAGTAATTTCTGAATGAGTAAACAAAAACATCAAAAACCTGAAACTCACTTTTTGCTACAAATACTATTTTGATTTAGATTCTATTACTTATATTCATGTGAATATCTTCCAATAAGTTTGGTTTACTTGGGCGTAGTCATAGCATGCTCATTGATGAGATGGTGTGTGTGTGTGTGTGTGTGTGTGTGTTCTGCAGCTGTGCAGTGGGCCCTGAGAGACTGTGTTGATAACCTGACCTCGCAGAGAAGTAGAGTCTTTGGCAAGTGACTGACTCTGAGCCCTGAGTCAGGTGGAGGGCCCGGGACTGAGGTCAAGTGGCAGGAGTAGAGTGGAGGGGGGCACATTGTGAGAGTGAAATGAGGGATAACCAACAAGATGTGGTTAAAAGTGGACAAGGAGTCAGGAATCAAAGAAAAATATAAAAATCAAGCATCGTAGCTCAAGAGGTGAGGTGCTGAATGGAAAATGAATTTGAAGCAGTGAGACTGTAACTAAAGATAGCTGGGCAGGGAGAGCAGGGTTGAGAGAGAAAGAAAATGAAAACTAGAGATTTCCTAACACGCCGGAACAGGTGCTAGGTAGGGATCGTTTTACAATGTAACTGAGTCTTGACAACACGCCTAGAGAGAAAGGGCCCCACACCACTTCAGAGGACTAACGAGTGGGAATTTTAGTGAGGATTTTGTGGTAATATTAGTAGCTGACTTAATGAATATATATGTGACAGACCCTGGGCAAATAGTCATTAAAGGCCTTACTGATGTTGGGAAATATAATTAAGACACCACTGATTTCTTTAATGTAAATTTAATGTTTTTCTTTGTAGTAATTATAATACTAACGGAAATATTAATATTTACTTAGCTCTCATTTTGTGCCAGCATATTCAGACTCTCATCCATTGCGGTAGACTGAAAAACATGGCCACAGGATCTTGCAGCTTTCCTAGCAAGAAGTGTAAGATACATTCCACCCCGTGATTAACAGAATGTGGCCAAGGAGCTCAAGCTTCAGGAGGCCTTGCAGCTTTTGCCTTCTCTGTTTTGGAATGTTGCTGCCTCCCGGTGAAGGAGCCAATCTATCCTGAGACTAATGGAGAGAGAGGCAGAGCGGTCCCAGCTGAGCCCTGCCTCAGCCAGCCCTGAAGCTCGGTTCCAACACAGTGTGAGCCCACAGAAGACCAACAAAAAATACCACTCAGCCAACTCAGAGAGCTGTGAGAAATGCAAGGCACTAAAATTCGGGGTGCTTTGTTAGGCAGTTAGAGAACTGAGAAACCTACAATTTGGGTAAGCCTGCACTTGGGCGTGTGTACTCACCCAACACATCGGTACAAACGATAAGCAATTTGAGGTCTAGGACAATACTAAGTGCTATGTCATTAAACACCTCTCTCTAGGTCATTGGAGAATTTTTCAGTAATGTAACTGGACAAAATTGTGCTGTTGAAAAACAAAGATGGATGACCACTGCTATTTGAATTTAACATCCCGAAAATACTTAGGTTTTACCCAGACAGTAGGTCTCAGTCAAGAAGTGATTGCTGTAGAAAGAATTAGGACACACTGTTTACTCTTAGAGTCTCCAACTGGTGTACCTGAAGCAACTGGAGTGCATGTTTAAAATGCCAGTATCTAGGCAAACCATAAACAGTAATTACTATTAATATTTTTAATTTTGAGAGTATAGGGGTATATGGGTATAATTTTGCTATGGACCTAAAACTGCTCTAAAAATAAAGTAATAAAATATATATACGGTGCAAATGTCAAACACATTAAATACATTTGCACAATATATATTTTTCTATCTCTCCCCACCATCAATCTACAAAGCATCTCAACATTATCTTTCTACACAGGTCAGGGAAGAAATAATATGAAATCCAGAACATATTTATCCCAGATCATATTATTTGTGAGAATTGCAATGATGAATTGACTGGTTTTCTATGGAGTCTTTCTTCTTCCCGATGCTGGCAGACCTTATGTAGTCAGCCTTCCATTCTCAGGCCGCAGAGAGATAGCACTGCCAACTGACCTGCCCCTTATCTATCAATGCTGCTCTAAGACTAACTAATTTCTCTCCAGGGATCTGTTTTTTGTAGTCACAGAGGTTACCTTTCTGTGTTATTTAAAACATTTGTTGATATGATATGACCACCCACATTTATTCTGTATCTGTATAGTACAGCCTTTATCTATCCATAATTCTTTCTCCATTCACCACTCCGTAAAGGCATTACTTATGACTTGAATTGTCGGTAAATAATTAATCTCATTTATATGCTGAATTTGGTTATAGCCCTTCAACTCTAGTCTATGCATTCCCTGTATGCCCATTTACAGCAATTTGACAATGAGTCTTATACTGTAGAATCATTGGTATGGCTGTCTTTTAGGTAACCTAAAAGTTGCCACCTGGCTTCTCTCTAGCAATTCACACTGTGTATTTATTTTTCTTTTTGCCCACACAGTATCACAACATATATATGTTTGTTGTCTTATTTTTGCTTCTTTCTTACACAAATGTAGCATACAGCATATGCTGTCGTGCACCTTTTACCCGCCACTTAATAATATTTCCTGGAAATCATTCTGCTTTCTTTCACAAATATCTCCTTCTGAGAGTGACATTGTCTGTGCTTTGTCTAAGCCCATCATTTGCTCTTTTCTTTTGCCATGAGGGCTTGTGGCATTGGGTGGGTAATGGGACCTCAGATATAATTATAGGTAATTTGAAGATCATGGAGATTGGTTTCTTAGTTGTGTCAAAGATGTGGGTTATATATGGTTGTATTTGCTCTCCTTGTAGGTTTTATGATTTTTTTTTTTAGTGAGAGGTGGTGGAGTGATTGTGTGTAGGAGGTTGGTAATTAGGAAGGTGCTATTTCAAAAAATTTAGGTCCAGAAGTTGGATTTCCATGTCGAAAATTTTTTTTTTTATTGATTTTTGGAGAGGAAGGGAGAGAGAGAGAGAAGACAGAGAGCGAGAGAAAGAGAGAGAGAGAGAGAGAGAGCGAGAGAAACATCAATGATGAGAGAGAATCATTGATTGGCTGCATCCTGCACACCCCACACTGGGGATTGAGCCCTCAACCCAGGCATGTGCCTGACCAGGAATTGAACCGTGATTTTCTGATTTATAGGTTGATGCTCAACTGCTGAGCCACACCATCCGGACTCCATTTATTTTTTTATCTTAAGATGACTTTATGATAATGACAAGGCATTGTTCAATGGGTATTAAGAGAAGAGAAAGGAGAATTTGCGGGCTATTACTGGGGAAATAATTCTTCTCTAACGCCTTCTTCCTGCGGCCTATGAATCTGCTCGCCTAGGCTTGCTTGAACCCAGTATTGAAGTTCCAAGTATGTCCAGGTGCCTCAGCGCTCACAGCCTACTGAATCCATTTACATGCTTCCTAAATTCTTTCTGAGAAAGAATGGTAGTATCATGTTATGGATATTTTTCCATGTTTACAACACAGGAGCAAATCACTCAAGCCTCAGTAGAAGGCCTACTGCTTATGTACATGTTTCAAGCCATGCTTTAAAGTCTTTTGAATCAGCTTATTTCCATAGAAACTTTTTTAAGGCATGCGCTGTCAATGTTGTCCAAGTTTTTGATGCCGCCATTTTCCGTATCTCTAACTTAATGAAGAGCTTTGGCTCTGTTCTCCTTGGTTTCTGTATTTTGTTAGTCACCGTGAGTATATTCTATTCCGTGGTGATTGAATTGGCATTTTAGATCCTGTTTGGCAGGAACATGGTTTGATGTTTAGGTCCAAAATGAAAAAGGCTCTCTCTATAGAGCGGCATGGCATTTCCTCCATTTAACAGCTAACGACTGGTCCACGCCACAGTCAATATTTTGGGGGCCACGTGAAAACACAAACACAACAAAAAAGGGAAAGATAATTGATTTTATTTATTTCTTTATTTTTTTATAGCACATGATGTTGACATCATTTTTTATGCATATCTATTCAAAACTATAAGCTCTTTGGGAGCCTACTAATTCTTTTTTATTAATGTATAAGTATGTATCTATTTATTTTAATTTATCTTTATTGTTGGAAGTATGACAGACTAATTGCGCTCCAATCATGGCTTTAGCAGTAACTACCTCTCTGACCTTGGGCCACTCATTTGATCTCTCTGTGTCTCAGTTGCTTCATCCATAAATAAAGACAATCATTACACTTATCTGATAAAGTTGTTGGGAAGAATTATGTGAGTTAGTATTGGTACAGTGCTTGAAATGGTGCCTGCCACATGATAGCCCTATGTAAGTGCTAGTTAGAAATAAACTATAATAACACAATGAAGTGAAATTAAATAAAGTTAAAGATGTATAGCCAGTTGGATGAAAGGTAATAGGAGGGTGAAGACAAAGGTGAATGGCCACAGCTTCCTTCCATCTGTAGAGCTAGTTAGTGACATGACAAAGCAGCAACTGGTATTGACTACCACATGTCTCTAAAATTCCCACGCCTGAGAAAAAGATCTACAAAAATATCTGTCGCTGCTCAAATTGTGCATAAAGAAAACCATGATGAGAAGGAACTCCTGTATCTTGGCTCATTGGATTATCACATTTTTATAATGGGTTTTTAAAATGTGGACATTAAACAACTAATTTCTTAATGTTATACCTGTGCAGGGACATCACTAAATATAATCTAAGCCTTTCTGGGTAAACTTAAATGCCATGAGACAGCTGACCTCTAGAGGAAGATAGTGAGTCTATTTGCATTTGAAAATGATGCTGAACTTTCTGTGATTGGGATACTAGAGGGACCTTAATCTTGGTCACAGATGATTTTGGATCATGAAACATAAGAAATGTCTTTGTACAAGTGCTTTCATGCATTTTTTGGGGGTGGGGGTGGGGGGAGGAAAAGGCCTATCAGGTGATTGAGGGAGTCTGTGTCCCAGCAAAGATGAAGAATCACTGGCTCAGAAACGGATCATCTCGTTCTCTAGTTATAATTACGTGGAAGTATTGATTTTAAAAGAGATAATCTATTCACCATTTTAAGATGAGGTAGTCTAGCCCTGGCTAGTTTGGCTCAGTGGATAGAGCATTAGCCTGTGGACCGCAGGGTCCTGGTTCAATTCCAGTCAAGGGCACATGCCCAAGTTGCGGGTTTGATGCCCGCTTGGAGGCATGCAGGAGGCAGTCAATCAATGATTCTCTCTCATCATTGATGTTCCTCTCTCTCTCTCCCTCTCCCTTCCTCTCTGAAATCAATAAAAATACATTAAAAAAAGATGAGGTATTCTAAAAATTACCCATGTTATATGAAAAAAAATAATCAGGAAAATTAAATATATACTAATTATCCCTAAAATTTTATTTGCTTTTATTTCTTTTCCATATTATTAATATGGCATTATATTATTTTTTTTTAAATTTGGAAAGCACCTATGTTCACTGCCATATTACTAATGCTTGATTTTTTTTTGATTTTTCAATTAACTGAGAAGACAATAAATTTAAAGATTTTTAATATCCTAGGTATTCAGGCAGATTATATTACCGATGGGTTTTATTTCAGGATAACAAATGGGGTATCACATTTTTTTAAAAAGGAGGGCTGGTCTAACAGGATGGAGAGCCATTCTGCTGCGCTGTATAAAAAATACTTTAATTTGGGTCAAAGCTACTAGTAACACTTTGCAAACTGTCCCCAGAGACCTTCCAGATTTTAGAGCAGAAAAAAGTTCCATATAGAGTCTATGTTGGGGGGAGGGTCACATCTAAGTTTAGAGAATAAACAAAGTTCTATCATAAAATAAGAAAAAGTAGAATCTGGGTCTCATTCTTTCTGTCTTAATCTCTGTCTCTCTCATCTTTCTGTCTCTATCTTTATCTTTCGCTGTGTGTGTATTCATTCTATTATGTCTTATCTTTCTTTATGAGCAATACTTGCACAGAGCAGGCACATAACAATTTGTTAATTGATTCATATTCTACACAATCATCAGTTCTCTTGTCCTATCCCACCCATAACAGGTTCAAGAGTACTAAGGATGGGAAGAATAAGTGAATCTAAATTTAATCTCCTTTTATTTAAACTAATCTCTGTCTCTAATTAAGGGCAGCTCATCCCATTATTGCTAATGAATCAGGAGACCGTTCTCTACATCTGTGCAGGAAGCCCTCTATTAAAGCATCAACTGAAAATCAAAAGGGGAGGAGAGTCCAGCTTCCCATGGTTCCCTGGGGGACGTTTTGCAATGAAAAGGGTGTCTGAAAGACAAAGACCGAATGGAGCCTTCTCCCTTCAGGGCATACCTCTTCACTCTGGATTGCATCCTAGCTTTCCTCACACATTTTAACACCCAAATGTTCTAAGGGTTACAAACCTCAGAATAGTAGGTTACATAGAGGAAAGGGAAGGGTGGGGGTTTGGTAAAGGATGCAGTGAAGGGAGTGAAGTTACAAGGAAAGCTTTAAAAACATTCATGAGCCCTGGCCAGTGTTTTGTTCAGTGGTTAGAACGCTGGCCCACATACTAAAGGGTCTCAGGTTCCATTCCAGGTCAAGGGCACATACCTGAGTTGCAGGGTTGATATCTTTCTAATCGGTGTGTCTCTCTCACATCGATGTTTCTGCCTGTCTCTCTCCCTTCCCCCCTCTCCCTTCCCTTATCTCTAAAAATCAAAGGAAAAATTATCCTTGGGTAAGGATTCACAATAAAAATAAACAAACAAAAAACATTCATGAACCAACCCTCCCTGGGCATCTATCCCCACCTGCTTGAGGTCTGGTTCAGTGAGCCTGAGCCTGGGCACTCTGAGAAGCCCCTTCTGGGTGATTTCTGTGCCACCATTCACATTCATCCTAACACACCACACACACACACACACACACACACAGGTACCAGAGACACCTGTGTGTCACAGAACTCAGTAATTAAATGTTGAATTAAAGAGAAGTCTTGACATGTATCTGTCACATGTGTTGCTTAACTGAGATTTCCAGATGGCATTTTTAGTCACCTCCAGAAGAATCTAATGACAACACTATCAGTAAAGCCTTACACCTGAAACAGCATCAGTGCCTAGAGTAAGAAACTGGCGTGCTGGAGTACGCTCTGGGGTGTTAGTCTGTCCCATTGCCCCAAGCGTCACTGTACATCTGACTGTAGTCATACTATGCGTGAACATGTCTTTCTAGAGATATACTTTAGCTGTATTGTTGAGTCTGGGGTTTTATGGTTGTGTGCATCCTAAATAAATATAATTACTTATTTTCCTCCATTGTGATTGTTAATATACATTTTCACTTTAAAAGCACTTATTAAATGCTTACTCTTTGCTATACTTAGAGTAATAATCTATATATAAAAGCCTAAGTGACCGTCCAACCGTTTGAGCATCTGACCAGTAGCTATGATGCGCACTGACCACCAGGGGGCAGATGCTCCAACCGGTAGCTATGATGCGCACTGACCAGCAGGGGGCAGATGCTCAACATAGGAGCTGCCAAGCTGCAATGACTTGGCAGCTGCAGCTCTCAGGTGACGCACCCGGAACCAGAGAGGAGGGAGCCGGATTCTGGGGTGCGTCACCAGAGAACTGCCCTCTCCAATCTGGGACCCCTCAGCCAGGCCGAGAGGCACCACTGGTGCACGAATTTGTGCACTGGTCCTCCAGTAACCATAAAGTCAAGTAAAACAATGGATATGAAGGCTTCTCAGAGGAAGTTACCTACAAAAGATTATTCAGAGATGAAAACCTAAAATCTAAAAAAAAGAAGACATTTTTCCAAGAAGGGAAGAACAAATAATCTTAATTATTCATTTTGCTAGAAACAAACATGAACTACCTGGGAAATCCATGTGAGGGATTAAAGATAAAGAGCCATTGAAACAAACAATATGGGTAACAAGAAAGTGTCTGACCCTAATAACCAAAAAGGACATTTTTTTTGGGGGGGGGGAAGTTTGGCTCACCAAGAATCAATTACAAGGATGGCTATGGGCAGGTCTCACACTGCCACATGTTATGAGACAAAGGTGAGATGATAAGGAGCAGTGGTCCCCGCACCTGCCTCCCTTCTGTCTTCACGGTTCCCTGTGCTTTTTCCTGTGAAAGCATTTATCATAATTAAACAAAAACACTATCTCTCCTATAGCTTCGCGGGGGCCGGGACATGTCTCATTTGACTGCGCATTTCTGTCTGCTATTACGGCTCCGTGCATGCTTAAGACATACAATATTTGTTGCATGAATAAGTCATCAGGATGCCTGGAGGAAGATTTAGGCAGAGAAATAAACTGTTTGTGGTAAGTCAGGAATCATAGGAGAAAGCTGCCGGAGGTCAGTGCTGACAGCCTGCACAGGCCAGAGGAGATGGGGCCGTGACAGGGAGAAAACAGCACCTCCTCCTATGCTGGGCTTTCATTCCAAAGGTTTTTACTGTATTTTATTTTATTTTTTTATTTTTCTGTATAGGAATTTGAGGGGGTTTCAATGCATAATTACCCATAAAAATATTTTACATGCTATTTTTTTCTTGGCTTCATGGTTGAAACCACTTTGAATATGCTGATAATCGAAAGCATACTCAATGGAGACCAAAGTGTGCCGGTGGAAAGGCCTGGGCCCTTTAACCCTTCCTCAGCCAGAGGGGCCTGCTCTTGACCAGCATCCACAGTGAGGCCGCCGTGCAGAGAGCTGGGAGTCAGGGCCTGTCTGAGCTTGTGCTGTGGAAGCGGACAGAGGAAGCAGACAGGCCACGTGGTTCAGGATGTACAGGATTCTGGGCTGATATATCAGTTGTATAAAACATAGTCAGCCTGTTTTGCTGTCTTGTCCTTGGTCCAGTAGCTATGCAGTGCGCAGCAGAAGCATCATTCTGACAGACAATGTAGAGTATGTTTGGAGTAAGAAATCGTCCTATTCGCAATCTGTTGTTTATTTCCTCGGTGATGTGGGCAAGCTACATCTGTCCGGCTGTCAGTTTCATCTCCCGTGTGATGGGGATGTTAGGAGTTCTTAGTGCGTTCAGGTGTGATGTGTGCCCAAAACAAGTGATGCATGGAACAAACAGCATCATCCTTTAACACACTTGCTAGAAATACACAAAGCTCTTCCCACGTAGGGTCTTGGGATTTTCTCTGCCTCGGCCTGGGATTCTTTCTCCTCACCTCCAGACTGTCCAGCTCTGTGCATGGCTGACTATTTTTCTCCTTCAATTCTCCTCTCAAGTGTCTTCTCCTAAGAGGGTTTCCCAGCCACCCTGGCTAGGTTTGCAGTTACTGTCACATTACCTTCTCCACAACGCTTCCATCGCCTGAAATCATCTTGATTATGTATTTGCTTCTCATTTATCCTCTCTCTTCTCCTAGAGTAGAATGTAAGGTGCTTGAGGAAGACAGGTTTCTTATGTGTCATTCTCACCACCATATTCACAAACCCTAGAAAACTACTGGGACATGGGAGGTACCCCATATGTATTTTTTGAGTGAATGAATAAATGAACCTAATTGAGAATTTTTCTTGTTTTAAAAAATATATTTTTATTGATTTCAGAGAGAAAGAGAGAGGGAGAGAGATAGACAGAAACATCAGTGATGAGAATCATTCATCGGCTGCCTCCTGTGTGCCCCCTACTGGGGATCGAGTCTGCAACCCAGGCAAGTGCCCTGACCGGGAATTGAACCGTGACCTTCTGGTTCATAGTTCGACATTCAACTACTGAGCCACATTGGCCAGGCAAGAATTTTTTCTTAACCACTCCGAATTTTTTACATTATTCCAAATTATATTATTATTCTTTTCTTTTTCTCCAACTTCAGAAAAAAAATGTAGCAGATAATATGCCCAATTTAGAATGCTTTGGACAAGAATAATAAACATTCCTCATCTCTATCTGTGGGTATTCCTTCAGTTTGAACAGAAAAGATACAGCCAAGAAGATTAAGGAGAAGAAACAAAAGTCCATGTGTACTTAATATTTACCAGTGTAGTAACTTTTTCCAATAGAAAAATAAAAGACAAAGTTAGTCTAATTGGATCCATCTCTTTGAGTTCCCTTTCCCTATTTTTCTCTGAAGAAAATAACATGGGAGAAGGGGCCTAGCCAAATGATGATTTAAATTTAGTCAAATATTTTTTTTGGGTGCCAAGCCAAGAGGTTGCTGAAGTTTATTTCTCTTTCTTGCACTGAGGCGACTTTCAAGCTCCGACTCATGAACTGGAATGATAGAGCAATCAGTTATAAAGGAAAACGTACATTTGGGGGCTGCCTCTGTCAGCTGGGGAAATAATTGAAAGCATGAGTGTTGCGTAGTTTCTCTAAAACTTCAAAAGTGAACACAGTCACAGAAAGGAGAACACCATCTGTTTGTTGTTAGGGTCATGTTTTATTTTCCTGCGTACACTCTCGATATATTCGGCAAACTTAGCCTTTTACAAAAAATTAATTATTATTTAGGCTAGGCTTAGGTTAGTGACGGATTTACTCATTTCCCCCTTCCCATTAGTAGTAGAATGGCGTTGGATAATAGATTAAAACCACTTGGCAATTAGCCGCCGTCCCCCACTCTTAGAAATTGCTCATTGGCCAAAATAATCAGTAGAAACACTACTCCAAAAGGAAAGATTCTGTCTTTTATATATCTAATAACACGTTGGCAGGTGTGCAAAGTTTGGTAACAATTACTTTCGTTGTAAGAGGTGCATTGTCAAAGAGAATGGATAGGCCATTTGTAATCAGCGCCCATCTGCCTTAGCATCAGTGGAATCCCGTATGTTCAGCGGGAAAGGCACAGAGTGGACAATGCAGAACATCAGAACTTGAACCTTAGACCCTGGAAGTGCAGAGGTTTTCCCACTGCAACACAGCTACTTGGTGACGGAATTGGGCCTGGAACCCAGTTCTCCTGATTCTTAGCCCAGCGACGACTGGACTGCACCCTGTTTGTTCTGCATAGCCGGTGGCACTCTTTGCTAGACTAGATGCAGCTCCTGCTAACCCATGTGTAGCTTCACATGTGAAGTCCACAAACATGTATTTAGGGCAGACTACGTTCTAGGCTATGTTGCGTAAACTGTCCCATAGTTTCCACATAGTATTTATCCCATAGGTTACTCGGTTAGTTGTTTTACTATTTTGAAGTCATACCATGCTCAGCCTACTAACTCCTCATCATTTGTGAACTTAATTAATGACACTGTGTATCAATTGCTTATCATCTGAGCCTCCATGATCAGATACAAGGAGTACATAAGAAATGTAAGGCCTGGCCTTTAAAGAACCTGCAGAGGTGTGATACAGAAAGAATGGGCAAAATGATACTGATTAAAAAGCAACTGTCCTCTAGGATGCTGTCTTCCCCCTCTCCCACTTCATAGGCCATTCTTTCTCAGTCCGCTACTTCTCTTCCCTCTGCTGGTTTCTTAGGTATTGGGGTTCCTAAGTCCTCTGCTCTATTACCTCCATGGGTTGTTTCACCCAATCTCGCAGCTTCTATTATCATTCAGAGCAGGGCTTCTAATCTAGGGTCCACGGAGAGACTTCAGGGGCCAGGGGCTTCCCTGAAATTATATGCAAAATTGCTATGTAGGTGCATGCTTTTTTCAGGCTTGCAAAGATGAGCCCAACTTCAATGCTCTGTGATATGGAGCCTCCCAGCTTTGTATCTTCCCTGAGCCTTAGACGCCAAATCTGACCTCACCCCAGGCACCATCACTTGGAGATCTTAGAAGGAGCAATGCTTATCACAGTTTCTCATCCTCTCCCAAGACCTCCCACCTCTAAGTTTTGTTTCTCCTCTGAGTTTTCTGTCATCGTGAATGACATCATCAGTCACCAGGTTGTCCAAGCCAGGTATCAGGGACTTTCCAGCTCCTTCCCTCTCCCTCACTCCACACATCCAACCTAAGTCCTGAGGGTCCTTTCTCCTGAGCACCTCTCAAATGCTTCCCTTCCGTCTCCAATGTCACTGCCTCTCCCAGCTGTCATCATCCTTGATTTGGTGCAGCAGCTTCCTGGCAGGTCTCCTTCCAGTCTACCTTCAATATATTCTCCATATTGAGGCTAGAGTTGCATTGAAAAATATATATACAGTGTCATCATTGCCTGACTTAAACCTGCTAGTGGCTCCCATGAGCTCCAGAGTTCAACACCACAATGATTACATAGCCTTGCACACATTGTTTCACTCCCTCCCAGATCATCACTTGCTATAATCACTCATCTCTTTGTCATGTACATCCTACACCTTCTCAAACTGGCCATGCTCCCTACCATCTCCTGTTCTTGAAATTTGCTTGCAAACCTCTTCTGCCAAAATTCTTCCAGTCCTTTCATGCCCTCTGTCTCCACCCTTCCCCTTTCTTCCACCCTTTTCATTCACTATGATAACTGCTATTCATCCTTCAGTTCTCACTCCCTTGTTGAGGGCTGATCTAACCTTCTCGAATAGGTAAGCTCTCCCTGCTATATGCTCCCACAGCACCTTCCCTTTCATGATATCCAGCACTTACTTCCCTGTGGTGATTTGCTTGTCCCTTCTCCTCCAAGGACTTTAAGCCTAGTGAGGGTAAGGCTCACATATGTTATGTTTATTAGTATCTAGGGCAAGGATCAAAACTGTCATGAAAAGACAGTTTGTATAGAACAGATGAACAGGTGAAGTTCAGTTGTAGATCTGGGAAAAAGTCTCACCATTAGTTACAATTGTTGCCCAATTGGTCCTAAAAGAAATAGCAGAAAACAAGGGATGGAAAATAGTATTAAATTTTGGGAAAAGTGTTAGTTGACTGAGAGATGAAAAGGCAAAGATGTGATCAGTGGGTAGAGGAGAGACCAGAGAGTCTGGATCATGAGTAGTTTATGTCAAGTGTGGGCAGTGGTTGGCTAAAACTGTAGACATAGAGCAAGAACAGATAGTGAATGGTCATGATTGCTAGTGTGAAGAGGGGGCCCACTGAAGGAGTTTGAGCAGGAGAGCGACATGATGTAAGTGATATGAAATTTCAGTCATTAGTGAATACATTTGGGATTTTTTCTCTCCTCTATTTGAACACCAATTTTACTACATACCACTTCATATTTTTTCTTTAAATGATTATTCTATTTAAATGGCTTATTTTAAAAGTAAATTATATCACTGCTGTGCATCTGTGCATGAAAAACAAATATCATCTGTTTTAAATGGCATTTGAGTTCAAATAGGGTCATTAGTTGAAATAAGCATAAAAATGAATACAATAGAAAAATGTTGAATTACAGGTAGATACTGTTTTCTGCTCAAGTTTCTAAGTCTGAAGTCTGTTTGTTCTCTGTTATAAACAGATGTAAACAAGTATTAAAAGATCCCTTAGAAAAAAATCTTCTCCTTTATGTAACCATAACAATAGAAAGAAAATTAAAAAGGGAATATATTTCTCACTCTATGATTAATTATTATTTGGTTTTATATCTGGATGCCACATAACATCCTCTTCTCTTTCATCAGTGTTACTACCCTCACTGGGCAACAGTGGTAAGAATCAGAGCGTGCAAACTTTTTCTGTAACGATTTTAAGCTTTGTATACCACACAGACTCAGCTGTGAACAGTTGACTCGTCTGTTATAGCATGAGAGCAGCCACAGACAAAAAATAATCAAATAGGTATGGCTGTGTCTTCATAAAACATCATTTCTAAAAGTAGGAGGGAGATTTGGCCTGTGGGATGTAATTTGCTGACCCTTGGTCTATAGCAATGGTTCACAAGTTTATACTATGATTAGGATTACTTGTGTTATGCATTAAATTGTGACACCCCCTCACCCCCCCGCAAACGAAAGGTATATTGAAGTCCTGACATCCAGTATCTCAGAATGTGACCTTATTTGGAAATAGAGTCTTTACAGAGGTAATTGAGTTAAAATAAGGTCATTAGGGTTGGCTTTAATATGACCAGTGTTCTTATGTAAAGGGGAAATTTGGACACAGAGACACACACGTGCAGAGAGAAGATGTCATGAAGACACAAGGAGAAGATGATCATCTACAAGCCAAGGAGTGCCTGAGGCTACGAGAGGCTGGGTAGGAGGGTTGGAGTGGCTTTTCCTCTAGTGTCTTCTAGAGGGAGCAGGTCTCTACCAGCACCGTGATTCCAGTCTTCTGGTCTCCAGAACAGAGAGAGGAAATTTCTGTTCCTTAAATCACCCAGTTTGTGATGCCACCTATGGCGGCCTTAGAAACTAATACAACCCATGTGTGTGATTAAAATAAATTTGGGGGCCCTACCTAAGACCTAATAAAGAACAATATTTATGTATGGGGACCAGATATATGCTTTAAAATGAAAATAAAAGTGTGATAGGTACCACAGTTGATTCTGGAAACAACCTGTCTTCATGGTAGAGCAGAGCAGGGAGAGATTGGGCTCAGGCCACTGTAGGGGAAGCAGCTATAGTAAACCATAGGTGGGGCAATGGGGACGGGATTGAGATCTGGGCAGCTGGAATAAAGAGGACGAGGCACTGAGTAAATGTTTGGGGAGTTGGGATTGGAGGTGACACAGATGCACATGTCCATACTAGAGGAAGTTCACTACAGGCAATGAAGCATGGGCATGAGGTCGGGTTAGAGACAGATATTTTAAGATTATGTTCATATGAAGACCAATGAGTGCTCAACAAAAAGATGACAGAGAGATGGCTAAAGATTGTGGCTTCATGCCATAGTTAGATGGTGAAGGGTGGAGAGAAAGCTAGTGAAGGAAACTGAGCAGG
>NW_006283588.1:4475161-4485805 GCF_000327345.1 Myotis davidii
GCCTTGTAAGAACATGGCCTTGTTAGAGCAAAGGTTTAAGAGTGAATGCACAGTTAGAGTCAAATCTTATAGACAGATCAAAAGAAGGGAAGAAGGAAGCACCTAGAAGTGGGATTCATGATGCCTTGCCAGTGTTGAGAGCCACTTTCAGTAGCATGTGGAACAAAGTCAGATTTACAACATTACAATTTTTCTTGTGAAAGGAAAAGGGAAATGTAAGGCAGACGATTGCCAAATACACATTTCTTTTCTACATGGGAAGTGTGTGCCTGTTTTAAGGTACAGAGCAAGAAACTGGTGAGGTCATTCTGAAAATACTAAGGACCTTCAGAGAGTGCATGGCCCTGTCAATACTCTAATCAGAGGTGGGATCTCCTTCCCACAGGGGATGGAACTGGGAGGGATTCCATGGTTGTCAGTGTTGTTCCCTGTTTCCAGTTTTTGTTTTTCTCACATAGATCAATTCTTCCTCCCTCCCGTCGTCATTCCCTCCCTCCTTTCTTCCCATGTTTGTTTCCTTGCTTCCTGTCAGTGAGATCTGTTTATTAAATACTGTGGTTTGGTCTGCCTTTTCTTTAGAAAATCTAATCTTGACTGTTACAGTCAAGTCAATAAGAAGTCAGGGCTTGCATTTGTCTGAAAACATCTTTTAAAGTCTGTGATATATTTATGAATTATAACTTAGTGAAAATGATGTGAATATTAGTTGATCTCTGTCTCTATCAGTTTATCTTTCTACCTACCTAATACATATTTCATCTATTTGCAAAGAGCAACTTGAGGTGGCTGTTACATAATGATTGTGAACTATAAATGAAGAGTTATGTAGTTATATATTACTCAGACGAGTCTAAAAATGACAAGTAGAGAATGATGAACACTTTGGTCATGAAAATGTGCAGCAAGAAATCCCAGCATAAAACCCATTTTGACAAGGGAGAGAATGACTTGAAGGCTTTGCTCTGGGCTGAGTGGATGAGAGCACCTAATTTTATCAGCCAAAGTTACGACAGCCAGTTAAAGCTTATACCAGAAGAGACGAGGAATACTGTACAAGCCCATGCGCTTGATCATGACATTGACGACTAGCTCCAGACTTAAAATACATGGCCATGGAAGAAAATGGTCTTTGCCTAACTTTTTCAGCATCTATTCCAATATCAACCCAAAGCAAGACAGTAAATTTGAAGTTTACACGATTAATACAAAATAGATATGATCAAAGAGGACAGAGGAAGCAAAGAGCCTGAACATTAAGAACTCACCAGTGGCCTGCAGGGGGGCATGTGGAATTTAATGTCACTTCAGGGCAATAAAAATGAAATGTCCCACCATCTTAAAAAGGTTTGGGACTTCTAATAGAATAAGCATTTGATTAATGAAACAACATGTACTATAAAGAGCAAGGGATCATAAAAAGCTGGTTTTTAACGGCCTAAGTACCTTTTGCAGCTTGAAGTCTTTTATCACCTTGTAAATCACCCCTGGGAGAAATAACCAATGTGAGACAAGGCAGATTTCCATTACCAGCCTGTCTATCTTGGGACCTTGGCTGTAGTTCCTCAAACATATTATCTTTGCTAACACTTCATGGTACCTTGCCTTTATTATGGGGAAGGGAAGGGAAGGTGGGGTCATTACGGTGGCCCTGCTTTTAGTAAATGTCTGAGAACAAAGATGCCTCAAGAGATCCCTTCCTTTCCCTTGATGTCTCTATTCTGCAGTCAAGCATGTCTCCGTTGGTAGAAATGAACAACCATGGGTATTAGCCAGCGAGGCCCCTCCACGTCTATTGGCTTGTAACAACAAATAATAATTTCTTCCAGGTTGGTGTGTGGGTTGGCAGCAGAGGAGGTCAGGTCTGTTCCATGTCCCTTTTTTATTTCCAGGGCCCAGGTAGAAGAGCAGCGGCCAGGCTTGCCCCTCGGTGCAGGGAAGGAGCACAGGAAGGTGAGTCCAACCACAATCACATATTTGGAGCCTCTGGGTAGATGTGGTATTAAGTCTGTTCACAGGCCATTGGCCAAAGCAAGTCACATGGCTAAGCTCCATGGAGGAAGTGGATTTACACACAGCAAATCCTGGCCTGATGGAGAGGTAAGGACGCATTGGGATCAGATCATCCCATTGATCACCCTGTGGATTATTCAGGTAGGTCAGTCACATGGGCACCTAACTCGAGAGCCGAGATCCTAATTGATGATCTGAGATCAAAGTGGGTGTCTAGCCTGAGGAGATAGATGCTCTGCATGTGGTACAGCTCACTGTAGGGTCAGGAAACAACCCTGACTTTCAGGACTCACTTAGATTTACAGCCTTGGCCTCAACAAATTCTTGGCAAAATAGTGATTGACACTAGGAACTGCGAGTAGCAGGTTTACACGTGATTTCATTTAATTCATACAACAGTCATGGGAGGTGGTTGTTATTATCACTGTTTTGGGTGCAAAGGAACTGAAGCTGAGAGGCTGAGTTGCACCAAAGGGCACCATGCTAGGAAATTCAGAGCTGGGATTTGAACCCATGTCTGACTGATTACAATTTACTCTGCCATGTTGGGAGAAGGTCTCAGGCTTAGGCATGGTGAGAAACTGGCATACAAAATAAATCTGTACATTTTTGTCTCCTGTCCATCTTTCCACTTTAAGAGATTTATCTTAAGGAAGATATAGTCGACATAAAAAAGATATTCAAAGAATGAATATTAGTGCATATTATGAACTTTGAGTGATGATGATATATCAGTGTAGGTTCATGAATTGTACCAAGTGTACCACTGCGGTGTGGGATACCGATGGTGGAGATAGTGCATGTGTGGGGTCAGAGGACATATAGGACTCTCTGTAATTTCCATTCAATTTTGCTGTGAACCTGAAGTGCTAAAAACATAAAGTTTGTTAATTAAAACAAAGTAGGAGAATGCCATTGTCTATAGAAGAAAAATATATTTGCATAAGGATGCTCATGGCAGTGCTATTTATAATGGTGAAAAATTAGAACTAATCTAAAGGATTAAGCAAAGGTGTTTGTTAAGTCATTTGACACATATAGGCAGCCATACAGTTACTATTTAGAAGAATATTTAATGACATTGAAAGTGTGCACAGTGAGAAGAGAAGGCTATAAAACAGTAGGCACAGTGAGAACTCAAATTTGTGGACAGAATACTCAAATATGAGTAGTGAATAATTCTGGGTAATTTGCTTTTAGGTGACTCACCTTCACACATGCACTGAATTTGTCACATGAACGTAATTAAGTAGGGACCGTACCCTCACCAGTCCACACTCCCTCGCAATGGCCTGGCAGCCAGACTCAGGCTGGGAAAACTCACTTTTATCTGTGCCCTGTGGGTACTAGAGGGCAAACAGACCTTCGGCAAGACTGCCTTTTCTAGGCCCCAATTTGGGATCCAGGGGTAATAAGCAAAGAAGAGGCAAATGTTCTTGTGGGAATTGTCCTTGCACTAGAATGGTGGTTATAAACCGTGCTTTCTTCATAGATAAGACATACTTTATAACTGTTATTTTTTATTGACATAAAGCACACATAACAAAACTTACTCTCTTAACCATTTATAAGTGCACAATTCAGTGGTACTAGTATTTACATTCATATTGTTGTGCAACCATCACCAAACACACTTTATTTTAAGCTTATTATTTGTATGGCTTATAGAAGTAGTACTTACTCCTCATAGCAAATTTAGAAAACAAATTTTTAATGATAAAAAAGTGATATTCCCATCTCTTAGACATATGATATTTAAAAATTTATATTCTGTGTATATAAATATGTACATGTACCTAGCTCTCTATATACATACATATTTATGTACACACATGCAACACAGATGATGTAGTACAGAGATTAATTACTATAACTGGATACCTTTATAGCACCTTCCACTCCCTTGCCCTTGTTTTGGATGAAAATGTAGAGGAGGTAATGCGAATGTAATTATACATTAGGATACTATGGTACTTAGCATAACACTTGTCATTGTTTTTGGTTTTAAATGAAAAAGGTCTTTCAAAGACAGACACTATGGCTTTTAGGAAAATACTGGTTTGGGGATTAAGTAGCTAGAGTGTATATAAAAAAATGGTAACAAAAAATAAACAAAACAAAACAACCAGCACAGCCACAAAGTGCAGGACACGGTGCCTCAGTTATGGTGGTGAGGAGAGGGAACATCGTTCTTAGAAGTGAGTTCTTCTCAAGGCAGAACAGACAAGAAACAAGAACTATGACTATTGAATATTTGTCAATGTTAAAAACTTCTCCAGCACAAACAGCCTCAGGCTCCGTAACGATAATTGTACTTAGGAGAGTTAACGCTCATTCAGTGTATACTGTGTGTATCAAGCATTTTCCTACCCAAAGCATGTTTTGAGGCTATTTTGCAACAAGTAACTTCTGCGTTTTGTTGATCTAATTTGTTCAAGTTGCTTGAAAACATTAGATGGTTTTACATCTGGTTTTTCTTTTTCTATTAAAAGAATATTTATAGCTTAATCTATTGGGCTTTTTTTTTTTTTAAACCCATGACCTGTTGGATAATCCTAAAGTCATCTAGTCTTTATTATTATAATGTTTTCTTATGTAAGATGCTAATGCTGAGTTTATTTTTACTTCAGGATTCAAATTACTTTCAATGAGCAATTTAGGGCACCATTAGAGTGAAACAGGAATTTAACCTAGAGTGAGTAGATGATAACCAATCTTGAGAATGCTTGCTAATAGCTATTAACTTTTTACTGCAATGCTAAGAACTTCAGCCAAGTAATAAGTCACTGAATTTATGTAAATATTCCAGGGATTGATCCATTACAAGTCTTGAGGATATAAAACTATCATTTTATTTAAATCTTTAAAATTTGGGGAAAATGTTGTCCTATTGTCCAAATTAGTATAGCTCTATGCTTATAAGGTACAGATAGAAGAGACCAAATGAACTTGACAAAGATTTTACAATGGGGTTCTAACTGTCACCATTTATACTATACAAAATAAGAGCCATCAAATCCAAACAGATGATGCAATTTTGTTGCTCTTTGCAACAACTTGAATAAAAATCAGAAAATGATCAACCAAGGAACCATGCGATTGAGAACAAGGATTGTCCTTAGTTTTCGGATGAGTCACCAGAGGGTCTGAGTGAAGAAAGTGCTTTGTAAAAGTCACACAATGCATGTTGGTCCATTGAATTTTGAATCTTAGCACATTGCCTTCATTTGAAGGAGAAAATTTGAGCTTTTTTGGAAAGCTCACTGCTTCCTAATACCCACCATTATTGAAAATGCCTTTATTTGGAGAATCTACATTAGCTTACGTGGAAATGAAACTGGGGATCTGTAGAGTTAATGTTTCATTAAGGAGTTAATTGCATCATGTGCTCACCTTGCACAGGGAAGCCCTCTACAAGTCAATGAGGGGATGGATGAGGAGAGACAGTGTGAAGAACAAGAATTATTCTCAAGGGAAAGTGCGAGGATCTATTGCTCTTCTGTTAAGTAAAATGGATTTTATTAGCAACTCTATTCACAGCATGAAGAATAGCCTACGAAGAAAATAGCTTCATTTGCTGATGGATACTGGCTCTCGCTGACCCATATGGCCCCGAGTCTAACTGATTGTGTACCATGTAATCAATGTGCAATATCATCAGCCACCTCACTTTTTAAACTTAGAAGGAAAGTGAAAATCATGACTTCAGCCCTCATCACATTTCTCCTAATTTTTCTTGTCGTTGATAGTGGAAAAGTACGCAACTTCAGAGAAAGAAGTGTCCAAAGCGAGTGGTTGAAATCACTGAGTATTTTTCAGCGATCAGATTTCATCTTCTCGATAGAGAACACATGAGTGATATGGATGTGACTCATATATAAAGCCCTCGTTTTTTCCTGTTATGTAAACATTCCCCAAAGGGAAACAACATTAAAAATTGAACCCAGGAAAGGTACATCGTTATAAATGATGATTTAGCGGCTAAGTCACTGCAGGAGAAAGAGAACCCGTCTCTCTTACCCGGATGGTGCTTGCGATAAAATACAGGAGGATGTGGCACCACTTTCCTTGATAAATTGAGCACCAGAAAAGCCATGAATGTGAAATTATCCAGCACATGATAAATCTGCTGTATTAAATAAAAACCCCAATAGTCAGGAGAAGTTAGGAACTGCACGGAGTAAACTGCTTCAGACTCTGCCTCTCCAACTTGGGGCAGGACCCCGACTCTATGAGGATAATTAGGTTCTTCAGTTCATGATAAGCCCTGCTAAACCCCTTGCCTGGAAATGAAAAGTCATGGACCTTGTGTGTTTCACCTTTGGAGATATGCCCAATGTTTTTGTCCAGGTAAATAAAGAGTGAGTTCAAATTTGTTGTTATTTTCAAATGGTGGTTCAGTCCTCCAGTTGATATTCTGAGCGGCTGTGATACATAGTAGACACAAGATGAGTCTTTAATACATGCTTTCAACGTGCCTCCGCAAAACCTGCTTTGGCCCTCAGAGAAAAATGAATACAATATTTTAAAACAATTGTCAAAATGCTAGATAGCATCATCAGAAAACCCTAATTTACCCCTCCCATTTAAGAAACTTTTATGACAACAAGCGGAGAATTTAAATTCATTTTACTTGATTTTGGGACAAACTTTAGGATGCAGAAGTTTGTTCAGCGTATTTTCTCATCGTTAAACGTAGCTCTCACTCTCCCCGCTCCAGGTCATTTTCTAATGACCACTTTCAAGTGCAAAGGTGTGATTCCTAAGGTCAAGTTCACATTGAAGGGCCATTGTTTTCTCTAAGTTTCAAGTGCAGATCCTGTTCGGGAAAAGCCACCCAATGGACCGATTTGCCAGTGTGTGTGTTTCCGAGGACACCACTCCTGCAGGTGTTCTCTCTGTGCTTTGAACAGGAGGGGCGGCCCAGGGCTTGGATGGTGGCTAGGAAGGCCTGCTTTCTCACTGGTGATCCGTGAAGAGAAGGTTGAACATGGACCTAGAGTGGTACATGGGTACATTCCCGACCAGGCTGAGACAGGACTCTCAGTAATCATGTTGAGACCAACTCAGCTCTCTTCTATTATTGGGTTCCATACTCGGCCACCCCGGTCAGTGGGCGGATCAGTGTACTGTTTCAACAGGAGCTACAGGAGCTACATTGGTATCCCCTGCGAGTTCACAGAGATATAGAGAAACGCGGATCATCCTAGAATCCGAGGGTCTCTGTAAACCAGCGTTTGCACGCGCCATTGCAGAGATGGTATATCAACAAGAGATGCGGAGTTTTCACTTTGGCGTTGAATGCAGCTCTTTCCTCCCAGGATGCCTCTGTGTAGGTGTCGGATCCTTTCCCTGTTAGAAGGGTTCGTTCAGCTCACTATTCCCCAAGGAGACCCCATATTTAATAGGCTGAACCTCTATATGGCTAGCTGAGGGGGAGTAATCCCCCCCCCCCCGTCAATCCCCAACGTCTAATCACTTCTTGACTCATTATTCTCTATCCCTGCATCTTCCACCTGGTTCTGAAGTCAAATGACTTCTCAATAGTCTCTTTATCACCGTATTCCTAACTCAGGTTTGGTCTTTTCCCCATGCACAGGCTTCTGTCCCTGTGCCTGAGTTAGAGTAGATATGGGCTCTTAAAGGTAGCATTTTGGTTTGGCTCTTTACTTCTTTTACTCAAAATTTCTCAATTAGAAGCCTCAGCTAGTTTTTCTCAACGTATGATCTGCAGATCACCTGCGTTGTACTAAACCACAGGTGCCTGTTGCATACAAATTGGGAGGATCCCACTCCGGATCTTGTGATTCAAAATCTCTCGTCTAGTGGGAGTCCCTCGAATCTGCACTTTTAACAAACACCCTGATGCTTCTTTTGCACATTCAGGTTTGAGAGACCCCACCTTCTCATCCTTTCCACTCTGAAGTTTGTCTTTGACAGTGTCCCAGCCAATGAGGCATCTGGTTCAGAGCTGGCAGGTTTAGAATTCTACAACATTATGGGGAATGGCCCTTAGATACTGCCCAGCCCAGGGGACCTTGTTAGTCTGGTAAATCCCTCTCTCAGAACAACATTTTAAACATCATAAGCTAACATATGTATGATTATGAAAGAAATGAATTACGTTCACTATATTTATCATAACACTTTTGAGAACGTTGTGATCCAGCAATATATGTGCATCTTTGCTAATGCATTAAATAAAAAAATAGCTGTGAGTTTACTGTAAATTTAAAGTGCTGGTGATCATAAATATTTTAAGATACCAGTAACAACTGCACTAAATGTGAAAATATTTGTAGTTATTTTGGAACACAATCATAAGCATTGCTAAGAGTGCTGTTTACCATCTATGCTCATCATTGGAGGAAGTGCTATAAGTTTGTTATTTTAGAGAAAATAAAGATGCCTTTCCCATTTATGATCGTAGTCCCCCTAAATGAATTTTAAGAACCCCTCATCTAGTCTAATATCCGAATTTTACCAGGAAACAAAGGCCCTGGGTTGCAAAATGAATTAGCAATAGCATACAGTTCACTGTGGCCCATATGGGGTTCAACCTGGGATCCCCTTAATGCATTTCCCTTTTATCTGTGCGCCTCTGCTTCTGTGTGCTGCAATGCAGGTGAGTCTGTAGTGGGGATTCTGCTTTATGAGTCTCCCAGTTCTGTTTTCTTTGTGTTGTGTTTGATTCCAGCCATTTCATACAATTCTCCTTCTCTGAGGTGCTTTAATTTTGTCTGAATATTAGCGCTGAGAGAATGCAAATGGCAAATTCCCAAATATTTTTTTCATTGTTATTTATTAAGGCACATGCTCTTATTTATTCAGAGGGAATTAAACATAATCATGACAACTGGTTGGTGCAAATAGTGTTTTTCTTTTGGACAGTGTGGATTTAGAGTTTACTAATTGTAGCTTACAATTCGAACAAGATATGGCACTTAGAGACTAGAAGGGATTAAGCCAATTAATAAAGAGAAAGAGAATTGTCTTGTCTGAGTTAGTCATTTGGAGACTAGAAGAGAAGTAGAATATACTTTGCATAATGGTAACACTCACTTGAGAGGAATGTGGGCTGATATTTGAATACACCTCATAATTTGGTAGACAGTAGCCCAGAATTCTATAAACAGAAGGGTTGATATTGGAATACACCTCATAATTTGGTAGGCAGTAGCCCAGAATTCTATAAACAGAGCCTGTAATGACATCCAATTGTGCAAATAAGGGTGGACTGTGAGTGGACAGTTCTTATCATTGTGTTTCTTGGACCAGAGTTCCTTTTCTTTGGTGCATGGGACTTAAAATACTGACCAGCTGACCACTGCCTGCCGGAAAGACTGCAAAACATCAACTGGGGTTGCTGCTGGAAAGAATGCAGCTGCTACATATCATTTGATGCATTATAGCATCAATAAGTTCTTGTTGATTGATTAATATGATATTGACTTGAGACAAGATAAGCAAATGCATTAATATCATGAAATGGTAACCACAATACTACGACTGCCCTCCTGGCTTGCTTTAAGTTTTCACATTTGTTTTGACAATTTATAATGGTCTTATCTTTGGATTATTTCGGTTTCAATATACTGGATGGAGTTGGGAGGATAAACTAACTGTATTTCATGCATTCTAAGCTACACAATTCTTTTCTCACATTTTAGTTTTCTGAAATTAGGATGTATCTTACAATTGATGATAGCTTAATATTAATTGTAATGTTTTAAAAAATGTTCCTCTGTGATGCATACAGTAATCATGTATCTTACTGTGTTTGGTGTCCTAGGTTAGATAAAATGCAATTATATTGAACACTTCTACTGTGGCATACTGTGTGCTAGAGTCTATGCTAGGTACGATCTAGAACTCTCATTCTATCTTCACTCTAACTCCCTTATACAGATGAAAAAGAAAATGGAGGTGGAGAAAAGTGAAATAACCCACCGATTTTCATACATTTAGAAAATTGGAGAATCTAATTCTCTGATGGCAGATGCTGCATGTTAAATGTTTTCAGATGTCTGTGCTCTCCTGCCTCCTTATATTTGAACCAGATTCTCTTTATGCTCAAAACATGTTTTCACCCTCCTCCTCCACCTCCTATTCCCCTTTCAAATTTGGATAGATGCCACCTCCGTCAGGAATCCATCTACATATTTGAAATGGGGGCCTATTCTAAATGTTTCCACTGCACCCGAGTCTTATCTCTAAATTGCATTTCAATTTTTTATTTCTTTGAAATATGTTTTTATTGCTTTCAGAGAGGAAGGAATGGGGAGATAGGAACATCAATGATGAGAGAGAATCATTGATTGGTTGCCTCCTGCATACCCTCTATGAGGGATTGAGCCCACATCCGGGCATGTGCCCTGACCAGGAATCGCACTTTGACATCCTGGTTCATAGGTTGATGCTCAACTACTGAGACACACCAGCAAGGCTCAGTTTTTAATTTTCTCAGCCCCACTACAACATGAATACTCCTGCATGTCTTAACAACTGGTAGAAGGTTTTGTATGGATTAGACCTTCAATATATATTTGTTGGCTGACTTTAGGATTTAACAGTAGTTGACTATTATGGTTCACCCATCTCCCCAACGCCCCCCCCCATTTTTTTTCCAGTTTC
>NW_006283588.1:4485910-4488785 GCF_000327345.1 Myotis davidii
AAAAATATTTGTAGTTATTTTGGAACACAATCATAAGCATTGCTAAGAGTGCTGTTTACCATCTATGCTCATCACTGGAGGAAGTGCTATAAGTTTGTTATTTTAGAGAAAATAAAGATGCCTTTCCCATTTATGATCGTAGTCCCCCTAAATGAATTTTAAGAACCCCTCATCTAGTCTAATATCCGAATTTTACCAGGAAACAAAGGCCCTGGGTTGCAAAATGAATTAGCAATAGCGTACAGTTCACTGTGGCCCATATGGGGTTCAACCTGGGATTTCCCTTTTATCAGTGCGCCTCTGCTGCTGTGTGCTGCAATGCAGGTGAGTCTGTAGTGGTGATTCTGTTTATGATTCTCCCAGTTCTGTTTTCTTTGTGTTGTGTTTGACTCCAGCCATTTCATACAATTCTCCTTCTCTGAGGCGCTTTAATTTTGTCTGAATATTAGCGCTGAGAGAATGCAAATGGCAAATTCCCAAATATTTTTTTCATTGTCATTTATTAAGGCACATGCTCTTATTTGTTCAGAGGGAATTAAACATAATCATAACAACTGGTTGGTGCAAATAGTGTTTTCCTTTTGGACAGTGTGGATTTAGAGTTTACTAATTGTAGCTTACAATTCGAACAAGATATGGCACTTAGAGACTAGAAGGGATTAAGCCAATTAATAAAGAGAAAGAGAATTGTCTTGTCTGAGTTAGTCATTTGGAGACTAGAAGAGAAGTAGAATATACTTTGCATAATGGTAACACTCACTTGAGAGGAATGTGGGCTGATATTTGAATACACCTCATAATTTGGTAGGCAGGGGCCCAGAATTCTACAAACAGAGCCTGTGATGACATCCAATTGTGCAAATAAGGGTGGACTGTGAGTGGACAGTTCTTATCATTGTGTTTCTTGGACCAGAGTTCCTTTTCTTTGGTGCATGGGACTTAAAATACTGACCAGCTGACCACTGCCTGCCGGAAAGACTGCAAAACATCAACTGGGGTTGCTGCTGGAAAGAATGCAGCTGCTACATATCATTTGATGCATTATAGCATCAATAAGTTCTTGTTGATTGATTAATATGATATTGACTTGAGACAAGATAAGCAAATGCATTAATATCACGAAATGGTAACCACAATACTAGGACTGCCCTCCTGGCTTGCTTTAAGTTTTCACATTTGTTTTGACAATTTACAATGGTCTTATCTTTGGATTATTTCGGTTTCAATATACTGGATGGAGTTGGGAGGATAAACTAACTGTATTTCATGCATTCTAAGCTACACAATTCTTTTCTCACATTTTAGTTTTCTGAAATTAGGATGTATCTTACAATTGATGATAGCTTAATATTAATTGTAATGTTTTAAAAAATGTTCCTCTGTGATGCATACAGTAATCATGTATCTTACTGTGTTTGGTGTCCTAGGTTAGATAAAATGCAATTATATTGAACACTTCTATTGTGGCATACTGTGTGCTAGAGTCTTTGCTAGGTACGATCTAGAACTCTCATTCTATCTTCACTCTAACTCCCTTATACAGATGAAAAAGAAAATGGAGGTGGAGAAAAGTGAAATAACCCACCGATTTTCATACATTTAGAAAATTGGAGAATCTAATTCTCTGATGGCAGATGCTGCATGTTAAATGTTTTCAGATGTCTGTGCTCTCCTGCCTCCTTATATTTGAACCAGATTCTCTTTATGCTCAAAACATGTTTTCACCCTCCTCCTCCACCTCCTATTCCCCTTTCAAATTTGGATAGATGCCACCTCCGTCAGGAATCCATCTACATATTTGAAATGGGGGCCTATTCTAAATGTTTCCACTGCACCCGAGTCTTATCTCTAAATTGCATTTCAATTTTTTATTTCTTTGAAATATGTTTTTATTGCTTTCAGAGAGGAAGGAATGGGGAGATAGGAACATCAATGATGAGAGAGAATCATTGATTGGTTGCCTCCTGCATACCCTCTATGAGGGATTGAGCCCACATCCGGGCATGTGCCCTGACCAGGAATCGCACTTTGACATCCTGGTTCATAGGTTGATGCTCAACTACTGAGACACACCAGCAAGGCTCAGTTTTTAATTTTCTCAGCCCCACTACAACATGAATACTCCTGCATGTCTTAACAACTGGCCCCCGAGGATCCTGGGGGGACACAGAAGCAGAGTGTGTGCATGGTGCCTGGGCAAGAGCTGGTCTTTCATGTTATCTGGATGATTCGTGACAAAGGATATTCCAAAAGAAATATTTTAAAATGAAGTTACATTTCTTAATAAAAAATAATGGAAAATATAGCCCAAAATAAGAATTGAGTTTTTAGAAATAGAAGATTACAGAAGAGAGATGGAAGAAGGAATGGGCAGTAAAACAGGTGCAGAAAGCAGTTGATGATGACAGTGAAGGCAAAGTCAAGTGTTAATTCTCTGAAGGCCTTGAATGAGAAATAGCTTCAGATATGTAGGTCCTAATACAAGGCTGGTTGCCTCAGGGCAAAAATGCCATATGGAAAACCACTTAATTCTTGAGACTGTGTAAACATTTTTATTTGTTCTAATTTTAAGAGTGGGATTCTAAACCATAATTCAAGAACTACAATGGCTAGACTTGAATTTTATATTATTTGATGAAAAGAATGAAGAAAAAGAGCATAAGTGGAAAGAACAAAATAGAAGGAGAAAAAGAGGAAAAAAGGGGAATAATAGTAAAGAAGAAGTTAGGATAGATGAACACAGAGAGAGAGACACACAAAGACAGAGGAAGAGAAAAAGAAAGAAAGGTGCCGGAAGAATGATGAGAAATTGGTGCAAGAATTGATTGAGTGGTCTGTATATAAAGTGTTAGAAAATGGCATCAAGTATTTATTT
>NW_006283588.1:4488815-4507036 GCF_000327345.1 Myotis davidii
AATGGAGAAAGAGAGGAAAAAGGGGAAGAACAGTAAAGAAGAAGTTAGGATAGATGAACACACAGAGAGAGACACGCTCAAAGACAGAGGAAGAGAAAAAGAAAGAAAGGTGATGGAAGAATGATGAGAAATTGGTGCAAGAATTGATTGAGTGGTCTGTATATGAAGTGTTAGAAAATGGTCTCAAGTATTGACTCGGTCCCTGGTCTTCATTCCATTACATATCTTTCCACTATGCTTTAAAATCACTCTTGGATCTGTATTCATAGATAATTCACTGCTCTTTATTTTTAAACTTTCGGCGATGCTGCACTGAATGGGATGTCATAAAAATCCCACAAAGTATGAATTACTCATGAGCAGCAGTGTCAATTCAATACCTATCTGAAAAAGCATAAATGTAGTAGCATTCCTGACAATAAAATGCTGAATGAACATCGAAAGAATTAATGTTCCTTCAGAAGTGCACGGTACACCCTTCACTATCTTGACAATCAGATCTTCATAGGTTATTTCAGCTGTGTGAGTGCTGGTCATGTTACTTGAGTTATGGCTTGTTGCTAAGTCACTGTCCCTGCAGATTATTCTGGAAGTAGACTTTGGAATGACAGGCTGACTTTAACCCATCTATTATGCTACTGGGCCCAATTTTTCTTTCTGATTTGCTTGGCAGACTTTGGGTTCCCTGAAGGAAACTGTGTGGCACTTGCTGTCCTTGGGAGATTACTAGAAGTGGATAATCAATCTAGTTATCCCTGAGATAGCTAAGGGTCTGTCATTTATGTGTTTGAAATTTTTTATTTTCTGGACCTCATGATTTGGTCGAGTAAGAATAAGGTTACATGAATTAGATGAACAGTGATAACTTTTTGTGTTGCTGTGTTTATTTTATGAACATTAGGTAAATAAATTCTAAAAATGTATACTTGCATATATCCCAAACATATATATTTATACATATTCTACACATACATATTTACATATGTTCTAAATATATACTTTTCACGTATATATTCTCATATAACTTGAATGCCCTATTATATATTCAGCTTGCAAAAGCAGGTAATGCAATGGTAGGCTTTTGGAGCCCCCCAGATAAAGAATGTGAGACTAAGTGATCTGTCCACAGATGTAGTGCTAGGAAGCAGAGAACTGCAATTTTAAGGGGAGTATCTGGATTCAAAGCTGATATTCTAAAGCACGTTACCATTTCACCTCTTTACTCACTAACTTACATACTTTGGAAGTGGATACTAAAGGTTCTGAAGGCTATGGAAAATATTAGAAATATATATGTGAAGGATTTAGAATAATGACTAGCACATAGGGAACATTCAATATGGAGTAGTTTTCCTTACAATAGTTGTTACCTTATTTTCCCCCAGAATATAGCTGGGGGAAAACTTCCCAATGATTAAGTATATCACACAAAATTGATGGCTTAAAGCTATGAGGAGACTTTAGCCTCATTTATTCACAATTCTAATAAATTTTCTTATCTAGTTTCTAGGTCCACTGATGCAAAAGAGCAAATTAGGACAGAAAAGAGAAAGTGTTACAAAAAAGGCCGATGATAAATAGATGTGAGAATTGATAGGTGAAAGCCTGAAGAAATAACATTGTAAAATTAGGCACATAAACTAAAGCATAACAGAACAAAATCAATCTATGGGGGCCATTTGGTTTAAGAGTAAAGTAGAATTATTAATTTGATAAGCCTTGAGGACCATCCTATATAATAAAAGCCTAATATGCTAAGTGTCCAGTCGTCTGATCATCCATTCAACCAATCAAAGCGTAATATGCTAATGATATGCTAAGGCTGCTCAACTGCTTACTATGATGTGCACTGACCACCAGGGAGCAGAGAATCAACTGGTAGACCAGTTGCTATGATGTGCACTGACCACCAGGGGGCAGACACTCAATGCAGGAGCTGCCCTCTGGTGGTCAGTACGCTCCCACAATGGGAGTGCCGCTCAGCCAGAAGCCAGGCTCACAGCTGGCAAGCACAGCAGTGGTGGCAGGAGCCTCTCCTGCCTCCGCAGCAGCGCTAAGGATGCCCGACAGCCAGCTTATGCCCGCTCCCCAATGTGAATTGATCAATCATCTATGATGTTTCTTGTAATGTGCTATGCTGCTAATAAATTACTTCTGCTTTTGTATGTGTGCAAAACTGTGTTTTACCTCCATTTCTAAAATAGGTTTTCATTGGATAGAGAATTTTAGGTTGATTTTTTTCCTTTCAGTACTTTTAGAGATTTTACTCCAATGCCTTTTCACTTGCAGTTTCCAGTGAGACACTCTCACCCTTATCTTTATTTCTCTGTACCTTGTGGATAGTTTTTATAGCCCTGCTTGCAAGTTTACTAGCATTTCTTTCTGTAATATCTAATTATGTTAGAAAATTACAGTCTTCATTTCTAGAAGTTCATTTGGGGCCTCCTTAATCTCTTTAAACTTTTAAACATATGGAATACAATGATAATAACTGTGTTAATGTTCTTTTCTGGTAATTCTAATATCTGTATAACTTCTGGGTCAGTTTCAATTGATTAATTTTTCTATTCATTTTAAGATATATTTTTCTGCTTCTTTTCATGCTGGTGAATTTTGATTGAATGGCATGTGAGAATGTTTCTGGATGATATTAACATTTGAATCAGTAGACTCAGTAAAGCAGATTGTCCCAGACTGCTGGTGGGCTTCATCTAATCAGTTGAAGGCCTAAATAGAACAAAAAGGCTTACCCTCCCCTGAGTAAGAGAAGAATTCTTACCACCTGACCACCTTTGAATTGGAACACCAGCTATTCCTGGTTCTTGAGCCTCCCAGCATTTGGACTAGAACTATACTAACTATTGGTTTTTCTGGTTTTCAGTCCTTTGACTTGGGCTGAAACTGTAGCATTAGCTCTACTGGGCCTCAAGCTGCTGAATACAGATCTCGGAACTTGTCAGCCTCAATAATCATGTAAACTAATTCCTTATAATAAATCTATGTATGTATGTATGATTTCCCATGTGTGCTGTTCCTCAGGAGAACACTGACTAATACAGAGGAATTCTCTCTCTTTGATTCTCTGTCCTCCTGCACTTTAGACACCTTTGTCTCTTTACACTTTCAGTTCCATGCATGCTTTCAACTCAGGGAGTCTGTTGAGCTCCATTGTGCTCTGCCTCCCTGATCACACCCTGTAAACTCTCTATGTCAGTAAGATGGGCAATTGCAGGGTTCACCTCATTTGTTTCTCATTTCTCAGGGATTTTTATACTTTGTTAGCTGACTCAGTGCCCTGAACATGATTGTTTTATGCATTTTCCCATGTTTTGAAGGTTTCAGGTGGAAAGACAAATCTACTTTAACTTATCTAAAAGTAGACATCTTTGGTCAATGATCTAAATTATAATTTGGGGTCATCAACAAAAGTCTAAAGTACTTCCTATCAAATATAATATGTATAAATATAAAACTACTAGAAGCCTGGTGCATAAAATCCATGCACTTGGGGGGGGGTGTCCCTCAGCCCAACCTGTGCCATCTCACAGTCTAGGGAGTCCTTGGGGGATGTCCAGCTGATGGCTTAGGCCCATTCCCCACTGCGCTCACCAGCCATGAGCCTGTCTTCTTGCTGAGTGATGCTCCTCCTGTGGGAGCACACTGACTACTGGGGGGAAGCTCCTGTGTTGAGCATCTGCCCCCTGGTGGTCAATGTGCATCATAGTGACCGGTTGTAATGCCATTCGGTTGATTTACATATTAGCCTTTTATTATATAGGATGTAGTACAATTTACAAAAGTTTACTATCTTTGTTAAACAAAAAACACCTCAAAGTGTTAGCACATAAAATGGTAAAATCTCAAATATCTGGAAATCTTTGGTCTATAGCAGCGGTTCTCAACCTGTGGGTCACAACCCCTTTGGGGGTCAAACGAGCCTTTCACAGGGGTCGCCTAAGACCATCGGAAAACAAATATTGAATATATAATTACATATTGTTTTGTGATTAATCACTATGCTTCATGTTTAATTTGTAACAATGAAAATACATCCTGCATATTAGATATTTACATTACAATTCATAACAGTAGCAAAATTGCAGTTATGAAGTAGCAACGAAAAGAATTTTATGGTTGGGGGTCACCACAACATGAGGAACTGTATTAAAGGGTTGCGGCATTAGGAAGGTTGAGAACCACTGGTCTATAGAATAACTTACTCTGAAAAAGTTTTGGAAGCAGAGATTGACTATGGCCAAAATACAATTACAGTATTTAGGAAGTTATATGTAGGTGCCTTTTGGGGAAATGCTTTCTGTTGAAAGGTAAAAAATACAAAACAGAATTCAGTAGGCTGGGGGCAAGGAAACATGGCCAGTACATATATCACATGGGTGGTCCCAAGCTCTGTCAATATGTGTACGCTGCCTCCAACCTTTAACTCCTAGGGCAGAAAACTCTGGGGAGATTCATTCATAGGCATTTGCTTCTTGAAGCACATACATAGCTACTATGTAGCTTAGAATTTTTTATTTTTCACTTTTTAAAATGAAGCCTTAAGAGTAACTGCTGTTGACTTGCACTCCGTGACCTTCGCAGATTCCAGAATGGTTTCATCTGTGCCCTTTCTCCCACAGTTTATGTGGAGATTATTAGCACATGTGTATGTGTAACTAAAGTCAGACATACTCTCGTTCTTTCTTGAATCCAGTTAATGGAGAAACCAGTCTCCATAATCAGGTGGAAGAAGAGGAAATGATTTTCATCTCTAAGAGTTATCTTCAGGCGTTATGGAGAAATGCTTCCATGGCATATTTTGGGCATTGTGAGCCCCACAACAGAATTGTTCACTATTTAGCTGGTAAAGGCTATCAGTCAGCTAAATAGCGAACAGTTCCGTTGTGTTTTATGATGTAAAGTACCTGATATTAACTGATTTTTAGACATAGTCCTAATCTCCTTGTTTCTAGAACAATAGGCACAAGGTTTCTGTTATTATCTAAACAAATTAATATGAAATTATGGTTATATACTCTATTCATGAAGACTACTCTTGGGGACTATTTTGTGCATGCTATCCTACATAGAGATAATTAATTCTTCCAATGGATTTGAAATCTGTGAGACTAGAGACTGAATCTTTAATCCTTTCTGTAATCCAGTGATTGAAAATAAATAAAATAAATATATATGTACAATAGTCCCCCCTTATCTATGGAAAATATGTTCCAAGACTTTCAGCAGACTGAAAACATGGATAGAACCAAACCGTATCTATATATCTATATCTATATCTATATCTATATCTATATCTATATCTATATCATCTATATCTATCTGCTATTTTTTCTATACATACACACATACCTACAATAAAGCCTTAATTTATAAATTAGTTACAATAAGAGATTAACAACAACAATAATAAATAGAATATTTTTAACAATAAACTGTAATAAAAGTTATATGAATGTGGTGTCTTTCTCTTTCTCTCCCTCTCTCAAAATATAACGAATCTGTTAACTAAGATGGCTACTAGGTGGTTAAGGGGCAGGTACTGTATAGTGTGGATATGCTGGACAAAGAAATGATTCACGTCTGGGTGGGATGGTGCTAGGTGGTGTGAAATTTCAGCACAGTATTCAAAATGGCATGCGATTTGAAACTTATAAACTGTTTATTTCTGGGATTTCCCATTTACTTTTTTTGTCTGCAGTTGGCTGCAGGTAGCTGAAGTGAAAAGCAAAACTGTGCATGAGGGAGGACTACTATACAGTAAACAAATACATTAATGGATGATGGGCACACCAAAGCAGTGTGCTAATCCTTGTCATGTTTTTTGTAAGAAAATCACACCTAAATATTATTAAGGAGTAGGAATAGGCACACAATTTGCAGGGCACAGTGAAAAGTTAAGTCATTGTTCAAAAATTATTAAGAATTTCAAGATAGTGACAGTAGAACATTGAACCAAATGGTGGGCTCTGTATGACTCTACTTACCACACACCATGAAGCCAGCCCTGTTAAGGACAATAGGAAGTAAAACCCATCTTCAAGTGCCAAGAACAAACCATACAGGTTTGTAAGTTGTCCAGAATTGGAGAATCTAGTATTTTTTCCAAAGAATAATAGGTTGATTTGAAAACAGTGAGTACTATATGTTATACTAGAGGCCCGATGCACAAAGATTCATGCAAGAATAGGTCTTCCTTCCCCTGGCTGCCGTCACCAGTTTCCCTCCAGCACCCAGGACCTGGGCTGCTTTGCTCCAACTGCTGCCAGGCATCTGGGACCGGAGCTGCTTCACTCTGGCTGCTGCCGCCACCCAGTGGGGGTGTGCTCTGAGCCATGGCGTGCGGCTGCTTGGAGTATGCCCCCACCCCTGGTGTGCGTGTCTCAGCTCGGAGCATGCTCCTACCCCTAGTGCGTGTGTGTCCACTGGGGCTGGGGCGGCATGGAGTCCCCTCCCGCCCATCTGTGTTGGAAGCTCCTCCTGAGCAGTCGTGATGCAGCCTCCTTGAGCCGGTCATAATGCCCAGCTAATTTGCATATTATCTGTATATATATATATATAGAGAGAGAGAGAGAGAGATAGATAGATAGATATATAGATAGATATAGATAGATAGATACCATTGATCTAATTAAATGTTTTATACTTAACGAGAGGCCCAGTGCATGAAAATTCATGCACTGGAGGGGGAGTTCTTCAGCCCGGCCTGCCCCCTCTCACAATCCAGGAGCCCTCAGGGGTGGGAGGCGACCCGGCCATCAGGGGAAAGCAACACTTCGTCACACCTCTGCTGCTGCCACTGCCAGCAGCTCAAGCCTCAGCTGGCCCTGGTTACCTGAGCTTTAGGCAGCCCTGGGCAGCTGGGCAGCCACCATCAGAGGCTTGCCTGTGCCTCGGGCCAGCCCTGGGTGGCTGGGAGGCTGAGGGGACAGGGGGACTCTGGAGGCAGGCACGCAGAGTGGCTGGGCCCGCCTGGGGGCAGGCCTGCCTTGCTGCATGCCTGCCAACCCAGCAGGGCTGAGGGGACTGGATGCTGCCATCTTGTGGCTATGGGTGCTGCCATCTTTGAGGGCGGGGCAGTCAATTAGCATATCCCTTCTTATTGGCTGTGGGCACCACCATCTTTGGGGGCAGGGCAGTCAATTAGCATATTCCCTCCTTATTAGACAGGATGCCGTCATTATAGAAAGTTAGTAGCTGAAATCTTAGACTTCTAAAATAATAAAATAAATGTGGGTATTGCTATGACAACTATTGAGCTTTATATTTGGAGAAATGCAGAAGTGATATTTGCCTGCTGATTGAATATGCCATGGATATCTGAGTGTCTTGAATTGGTTGCATTACTTCTATATTTCTGTCTTGTATACTATCAAAGTGAATGCAAAACATAAAACCTTAAGCTTAAAATAATACTGAGGCTCATACTACTAACTTGAACATATAAAACGAGGCTCCTTAAAATATCCCACATAAAAGATATTTGCTTTGGGAAAGCTGAAAAATATTCTGGGAACACATCTTTTCTTAGTTTAATTTATTTGGTTCAAAAAGAGCACTCATATTATTGATTATTGTGCTGTAAAATTTTAATTTAAAAATCACTAAAAACCAGAGTAAGACGATCTACAAAGTTGTCAAGATGCATTCTTGGCTGTCCTCCTCCTTCCATTTTATTTCATTTTTTCTTTTCTTCAAAGGATTTAAAATGCAGTTGGGATGATAAAAATCACATTAAGATTAAAAGATTGTAGGCTAAGCTTCACCTGGGTGCTTGTTAAAAATGCAGTTTCTGAGGTTTCATTCCAGGTCTACTCCGTGAGACTCTGCAGGTGGGTGCCTAGAATCTGCATTTTATGCTTTCCAGATGTTTCTTATGCACACTGAAGTTTAGAAACCACAGCCTTCGAGTTTTAACTGTCATTGGAAAGGACTTTTAATGGCTACAGCCATAATATCATAACATTATTAGTTAATAGAATCTGCTTTTAATGTGTAATTGCTAAAAGACAGAGTTGCATGGACTGAAATATACAGATGTGTTGCCTTGCCAACAAGAGAAGGAACGTCAAACCGCCTGAGTCATGTTCCAAGTGCAGCTGTAAATGTGATGACTTTTTTAAAAAAATGTTTTTATTGATTTCAGAGAGGAAGCAAGAGGAAGAGAGATAGAAACACCAATGATGAAAGAGAATCATTGATTGGTTGCCTCCTGCAGGCCCCCTACTGGGGATTGAGCCCTCAACCAGGTCATGTGCCCGGGATCAGAATGGAACCCTAAGCCCCTCAGTCCACAGGCCGAGGCTCTAGTCACTGAGCCAAACCGGCCAGGGCTGATGACTTTTAGCTGAATGTAAATGCCAGGCCACATGTGGGTCTGTGTGTTTCCCTTCCCTCCCTCCCCGCTGATGCCAGTTCATCAAGGCCAATCTTTATGCAGGATCAGCTGATCACTATTCTCTGGATGTCCATGGAGAGACACAGGTTGCAGGGTCAAGAGCAGCCTCCTCCTCTCAGCTCCTCATCCCAGCAGCCAGGGACACAGAGCTGGATCAGGCCGAGCCGGCCACCGATTCACTTGCTCTTTCCAGAGAGGATTACAAAACATTGTTCTCGCCCCAGGTAAAAGGTTGCTGCTTAGTTTCGATGCGGCAGAGGCTTTTCGTCTTCCTGGAGCCAGTGTAGGGTAGGAGGGGCAGGGACAAGGCAAGATTTGCATTGTCGTCCTTTGCTGGCACATTCATTAGCCATGTCAGGGAGGAAGAGGTGATTTAAAGGAAAACTTGCAGAAGGGCTCTTGGTCCACACTCTAGAGGATTAAGAATGAGCTAAAAACTCCCAAAGGCCTGAGGAAAGCCTATGCTATACCTGTGTTGCCCCTCAGTTTGTGATTTTTTGTATATCACTGGGGATGCCACCACTCTGCTTGAAATTGCAGGCCTCCGTGAGCACGGGGGCTTCGTTTAGCGGTCAGGAGATACCTAACTTAAAGAGGACTTAGTGCTGCCCAGCCGGTGTGGCTCAGTGGTTGATCGTCAACCTATGATCCAGGGGGTCACCGTTCACTTCCAATTCTCAGTGTGGGGCATGCAGGGCACAGGCGATCAACGACTCTCATCTTTGATGTTTCTATCTTCTTCTCTCTCTCCCTTCCTCTCTGAAATCAACAAAAAGTATATTTTAAAAATTTTTAAAAAGTTGACTTCATGCTGATCATATTATGTTTATGAAAATACTTTGTTCTTGTGGAAGTGTTTGCAGAAACATCGCTTCATTGAATTCTTGCCAAAATCCTGTTAATATGCAAAGCAGGTATTATTGTCTCCACTTCATGGATGAGGAAATAAGCTAACAATTAGTGAAGCCAGCATTGGGTTCCACATTTTTGAACTTTAAGATAAAAAGAATCTTATCTCTGGAAAGAAAATAGTTGTAGGTTGTAGGTCTGGTTTTTTAAAAAAGAAAAGTGATCTTGCCGAACCGGTTTGGCTCAGTGGATGGAGCGTCGGCCTGCGGACTCAAGGGTCCCAGGTTCGATTCCGGTCAAGGGCATGTACCTTGGTTGCGGGCACATCCCCACTGCGGGGCGTGCAGGAGGCAGCTGGTCGATCACTCTCATCGATGTTTCTGACTCTCTATCCTTCTCCCTTCTTCTCTGTAAAAAATCAATAAAATATATAAAAAAAGGAAAAGTGATCTTTTTATGTTGCCTGTATCACCGTCAGGGTGCTGTCAGCTTTGTGTAGCTCTGAGAAAAAGCTGGCGTCACTGCTTCCCAGTCAGAGGCCATGGGGTGTTCTCCCAGAAATTAAAACATGTTTTGATTATGAGTGTGTCCTGAGGTGCAACATTTCTTGTTCTCATTTGTTACAGAATATGTGACCAGACCAGATTTAAGTAGCCGTTATATGCTAAGATGCAAAATGGAAAGGACTCGTTGATTTTAGAGAATCCCATCAGCTGATCTGATTGGCTAACATTCCAAGCCTTCTCTGTGTCCAGCTCTGTGTCCTGTGGGATTTGAAGCAAGGCCTGAGTACTTCTCCTGTCCAGAGCATAAACCAGTGGCAGTGTAGGATCCTGCGGTCAGAATTTATTTGGCATTAAAATTCCAACACCTCATGCTTGAGACTAAGATGATAATAGGAGTTGAAAATGCCACAGTATGAATCTCTTCTGATGACAGAGATGGTAATGAGGATGGGAAAAGCTGCAGAGGGAGCCCGTTCTCATTATGTTCTGAAGCCACATTTTCTGCCTTCAGCATGGATTGTATTGCCTGGGCTCTTTAATCAAGAATGTGCCCTTTGAAGGAATATCATAACTAGAGAAAACAAAAATTCCCCTTCTAAGCACCATCTAGTAGGAGAATCCGTTTCCTCATTCTATTAACCAAATTGGAATAAAAACAAAACACTATTTTAGAAGCCTCATTGTAGAAGATAAGTGTGTGTGTGTGTGTGTGTGTGTGTGTGTGTGTATGGTGATTGTTGCTAATTAAAAATGAACTGATTTAGGAGACTTGAAGCAAGAAAACAGCACCCCCATTGCCTTCCCCTTATTACATTATTTACAAAGGGCCTGGGCTAGATGCTCTCTGCCCAAATTATTTTGCTGTATGGTCATAATGCTCCCATAATGGGAGGAGTGTAGTAAGTATGAGATAAAGATATTTTCTTAGCTTTGCTGTGGTTGTTAAGACTGCTTTAGGCATTTTAGATGTGTATTGTTGTTTTGGTTCTTTCTTGAAAAGGGTTTACTACTATTAATGATGCCCCTCATTGCTCCCAGTAAGAAATAGATAAGCATATTACCTTATTTATCTTCTTCTCCTTGTCATTTGAGAAAGTAGACTGGTCACACGTGATTGTATGTGAGTCGGTGTCCTTTTGAAGCTACCAGCATGGCTACATTTTCCAATTTCGAATGTGATCAAGTGTGAGAAAGCAGCTCATGAAACCCAACACAGGATGGCAGACCAAAGGTAATTCTGTCTGTCCCGCAACCTCAGGCGCTGGCTCTCTGCCACGCTTTTCTGGGAAGATAATGCAATTCAGAGCACAGTGTTCTTTGAAGTCCTTTTGGATATGCTGATAATGAAGGATTGCAAAGTGAGATCATTGGTGTTTCAGATACTGTAGATACTGATGCTGTGAGAGGAATATTTAATCCACGCATGGCTAAGAAAACGAAACCTTAATCAGCAGTTTGGCAAGTCCCATTCCGTGCATGTTGCCTTTTCTGACATGTTTTCCAAAATTGGAATATTTCTACTGACCAATACCCATGGCGTTCTCTTCTCAAGCTCTTTCCCAAGGAAGGTGCACCCCTGATGTATCTTTACTGAAACGTCAATGTACATGTTTGTTCATGGAACTTCCAGCTGTCTGGGTAACTTCCGTGTAATTATTTACTGAGGATTATAGGCATAGGGAAGGCAGGAGAGCGTGGAAAAGAGAACCGGTCAGGCTTAAGTGAGAGAGCACTAGAGAGAGGACTAGGGCATTGTACAGAGGCTGAATGAGGCAGCAAGTGTGAGCTTAGGGAGAAGTGGGAACAGGGTGGGAGGAGAGGGCTGTGTATTTGCATAAATTGCAGAGGAGCAGGGAGGGAGATGATAAGAGGTGGGAAGAGTGTGATATTTGGGTGGAAATTAACAACTTAGAACTGACTCATTCCCTATCCACAGAGGAGGGTGCTCCCTTCGACACATCAGTGAGAGTTCATTGGATACATGGTTCTTGAGCAAAACTGTTCACATAGTGTGATTTTGTGAGTTCTCCTGATGACTCATCTGGAGAGCTCGAAAAGCCAAAAGAGACTGAGTCTCAGTGGAATCAATATTTCTATTACAGATAAAATCTCAGAAGGAGGGCCTCCATAGATTAGTCTGAGTTCAATCTAACCTAGATTTAAGGATCTTTTAAAGATAATACTGGAATTATGTCTCAAATTTTATTTTAAGGTGCTTAAAAAAAATTCCACTTGCCCTTCTATTTACTCGCTCCTATTTTATCCTTTCTGCAAATGAAATTGGACAATGATATGTTATAAATATAGAATCAAGAAATATTAATAAATCTTATCTTTTCAACTGCTATAGTTCAGAGTGAAATGAAATGACTACATGATTATTTTGTGAATTGCTGACAAAAATTGTTTTAAAGCCCCAAAACCTGTAAGTTATTAGCAAACCCACACCCTGATTATGAATGATTGTCACGCCACACCCTGTCCATTGAGTCCTATAAATATCTAGTTTTTGTTCAATAGGGGGGAAGACAAAGAGAAAAAAAAAGGCTGTTAGGCTGAGAGGAAAGAAATAGGGGAACAATAGTCACTGCCATAAATTCACTTTTTCCCATTCCATATGTCACCTGAATTAGTAGGGGACTAGTAGTATGCTAATATGGCTGTGATCACATGGCATCCTGCACTATAATCCAAACTTAATTATGCATGCTCTTCTATTGTCACTAATTTAAACTCGTTCAAGACAGAAAGGCTGGAGCTCAGCAACTTTCTGTGGTTTTTAAATCTTGGGAGTTGTTATTATTCTGATTTAATGTAACATCCTTAATTCATCTTTGGTGTTGTTACTCAACCAGTGGAAAAGATAAGTATTCATCTGGAAAGCTGAGGAAAGGTAACATTTGAGATAGGTCTAGGCTTTTATTCAAATGGAAAGATTAGAAAAGTTATTGTCTGCATTAATAAACTTATACTTAATCCATACTGATTAATATTAACTTAATAGAAGGGTAATAAATTGATTAATTTATTCTAGTAGGATTAAAAAATCTTGCCTCTCTATTTATTCAGTTTCCAGTCCTAGTGTGAGAGTAGGCAGAGCATTTTCTTCCCCCTTTTTAATATTTGAGTACAGTAACTTTCAAGGTCCTAAGTTTATTGGCATAATTTAATGGAAAAATGTATGCTTCAAAGCATTCATTTTTCTTCCCAAGCTTTGTGGTTTTCAATTTCTCAACTACTGGGCGGCTTTTAGTTTACATGCAGAACAGAATCTTCTCAACTTTTTGATTCCTTAATAAAATATTCTATGAAAAACTAAGTCAATGTTTGAGTGAACCAAGAATATGATCTCGTCCTTATTCTTGTTCCTGTGGTTGTTGAAATGCAGTTATAAGTATGTAAGTAATAAGCTTAAACATATTTTTTAACTAATGTGTTTCAAAGGTGATTGAGCTCACATACAAATAAAGTAATATTTATACCAATAAAGGTTTCTGAACACAACAGCACTAATACCATTGTAATATCTCAAAACTGAATTATATACTTTCTCCCTCCACCCTTCTCCATCCCTCCACTCCTCATCACAGAAAAGTAGTCTAGGAAAACAGATATTAGCTTAAATGTTGTTCACTTTATACCAACATATATATCCAAATAGGTATTTCTGAATTGACTTGAAAGACTGTTAATGGATTTAAATGCAAAATTCTATATTCCATTGATGTGAAAACTGTTGGAGTGTGTATAGGATTGTAAAGCAATTTTAGAGTTAACCTCCAGGGGCTGGACTAGGCCACAGTTTGGTTTCTGGAGTCTGCCCCCACAGAACATCTGTTCTTAGCTCCAGGTAAGAACTCATCTCCTCAGAGAACCCCCTGGAAGGCTGGGAGGTCCAGGATCACCACTCCCAGTGTCTCTCTTCTGTGACTGTCCTAAGCTGCACTGTAGAACTTGGTGCATCAAGCTACCCCTCAATCAGATGGTAATTCTTAGGAGCTGAGAATTTTCTTGTTAGGTAGTCACAGGGAAGACAATAGTTCCTAGGTTTGGTGGTGGCCACTGCAAGTCACTAAGCTTGTCTCCGTCCAGGGCACCTCCCTAACATGAATTCCAGCATCCTCCATCTTCCCCTCCAGTAACAAACTTCATGGCATTGGGCCATGTGTAATCTAACTGACTGAGTATGAAACTTAACCTAAAATTAGGTTGCAGTCAACGACAGTTTGTTGTGTGAATAGCATTAGGTACTGACGAAGTGAAAGACAGAATGTGAATTTGGGCAGGAGTCTGGTTGATATTTCATGGCGTGATATGCTTTTAAGCTGGAAGTATCCTTATATTTTTCAGATTTTACCTTAAAGATGTGAGAGTGGAGGCCCAGGAATATTAGGTGGCTCACACAGCAATTTTGTGGCAGAGTCAGTGTTGAAACCCAATTCAAGTTATCTGATGTCCTGTGCCAGATAAAAAATTTTTTTGAACTCAAAAATTATTAAGACTCTAGTTGGAGTCCTAACCGGTTTGGCTTAGTGGATAGAGCATCGGCCTGCGGACTCAAGGGTCCCAGGTTTGATTCTGGTCAAGGGCATGTACCTTGGTTGTGGGCACATCCCCAGTAGGGGGTGTGCAGGAGGCAGCTGGTGGATGTTTTTCTCTCATCGATGTTTCTAACTCTCTATCCCTCTCCCTTCCTCTCTTTAAAAAATCAATAAAATATATTTTAAAAAAGACTCTAGTTGCAATGAAGATTAGGTCTCCATTTTGAAGCGTGGAGCACATTGGCAGGGGATGCTCTAAAGGAGTTTCCCATGCCATCCTCTGTCTGTCAATGTCACCTTCGAGTCAAGTGGATTGTGTTCAAAATAGCTACATTTCTCCCAGAAGCCAATTTGTTGGGGGCATAATATAGGCCATGGGTCCAGCCAGTTTGAAGCATGCTGATTGTAGGTAGCTGTATTTATTAGAACAGTTGAAGGAGAATGCCATAAAAGTAAAAGTCTCTCTCAAGTAGAACACTATTTCATTGGATTTAGAATTGTGGAAGCTGAAAACAAAAATAACTGAAAGCTTCCTCTAATGTTTCTTACAAAAGTTCTAGTGAAGAAAAAGAATTTTCTTCAGTGGCTTCTAAGTAATAACTCTCTATATGGTTGCAATTTTGGAGCATCTATAACTACTCCAAGTGTAATGTCCGTCTTTCTGGCCAGTATCACATCATATTTCTTTTACTCCTTGTCCTTTCCCCATTAAAGTGAGTGAAAAGAGGCTCTGTTCTATTTCTTGCTGTACCAAGATAGATGCACCTTTTAATTTTCTTGTTCCAAGACAGTGTGTTGTTATATAGGAACATTCAGAAAGTAGAAAGTTCCATCCTTGTTTCTTTGTTGCTGCTTTTGACTCTCGTGAGAAGCGAAGTCATTCTCACATTTTCCTGTTCAGAAGAATGGTCTGCGACTTGTTCAAATCATTGTCCTGGAACTGGTTCTCGAGATGTGTTTCTTTTGGACCTGCCCTGGACAATCGTGGCCATGGTCCCTGGCCAGGTGGAGAGCACTGAGAGTGTGAGTGCCCTCCCACAGGTGGTTTCATAATCTGCCCTTCCCCACCCATAGTGCTTTCAGGGACTCAGCATTTCCTATTTCTCTGTTTGTTTTTTTCTGATATTAAATCCTTGTGGAATCCTTCAAAGCTGACTGGAAAAAATGCAAATATATCAAGCAGCCACATGTCCAAGGAGAAGCTTCCTTGGCAACTCAGGGGAGAACCAGACTTCAAGTTTTTCCATCTGTTCTGTTAACTGCGGAGGATGCACAGTGCTGCAGGAGGTGAAGACAGGTTCTCCCTTCCTTCTGCTCTCCAATCTCTTGTTTGAGCCCAGTCAGAAGCCAGGAGTTTCTGAGCCACCTGAGCCCAGAAAACACAGTCACCAGGTGCCACCTGCTGGGATACAGAGCAGAACAGGGAAGGGAGAGGCACACATGGGATCTGAGGGCAAACAGGCCAGACTTGGGGAGTAATATTGGCCTGGTGGGGAATTAGGGCAAGCAGATTGTCTAGGGGAGTGTTTGGGCAGGAAAAACAAAACTGTCGGGATCCTTTCAGAGTAGTAGAGTCAGAGCATGTTCTGAGAGTTAGAGCTGAAGACCATCAGGCCACTTTCTGTTGAGGGAGTCCAGGTCCATCAGAAGGAAAAGATCTTACTCACTGGGTGGCCTTCTCATTTTACCTTAGCAGCCAGACAGGTGTTTTTAGTAGAAATACCTCAGCTTACTTATCAGAGAGTCAATGCCTCACTAGAGCATCCCACCCCTCTCTGCCCCCAGTTTTTGTCTGGGGTCTGTTTGCAATGTCTGATCTCGCTTACTGCCAGTGTGATCAGCATGCAGCAGAACGCTGTGCCTGGATCCTGTGGGCAAGTACAAAAAACAAGCAACCAACAATTATATTAACTGTGTAAGAATAAAAAATTAGAGCAGATGTTCCTTGGTGAATGTTTATTTCCTATGGAGAAATAAACTCTGTGCACATTTTCAGACTGCCCTCTGGACAATAAGATGGTGAATTTGGAGTCAGGTAATGACTGAGGAATTTAGATTATTTCTTTCAAAGTACAAAACTCTGTAAGGGCCAGCGTATAATGGAATTTGTGATGTCTGCATAAAATAAACTCTTATAAAAGTCATAGTCAGCAGGCGACTCCATGAATTCACACCACGGAAAGTTGTCTAAAGGGATTTGCACTACTCCTTCAACATGGACTTGGGAGGCTCCTCACCTGGAGCCAATCCAGAGACCCCAGAACAAGAGGACAGGCCGTGTGCCACAACCACCTGGCCACCCACCTTTCCAGGAACCCTGAGGCCTTTTGAAGTGGTGATGAAAAAGTGACCGACATAACATTTTCTTACAGTGAGCTTGGTTTTAACTTCATTTCTTGCTTAACAAGTTCTTGTGTTTCCGACAGATGTAACCTTTTCCTTTTGCTTCCTGACTGAGGACACTGTGAGGTGTTCTAGCTAACGTTTGTAGATCCGTCAGTGGTATTTTCACCAGCTTTGTTTTTTTAAAAAAATCTACATATTGCCATCTCCATTCAATCCATCATTTTACACTTGAAAAGGTCATGGTTCTCTCATCAGGAACATTGGAGAAATACTTGACTGTGATTTATCTTATGTTCCATGCCCTGATAGAGATTCTAGGGAAGCGAGGCATATTAGTTCCTTGTAAGGTCATTCCCCTGATGACTAGAGCAAAATGAGTACCAATTGTGCATGCTTGCATTTGAAGCGTTTTCCTGGGTGATTTAAAGGGAGTCAAGGGCATGACTGGTTTCTATGCGATGATTCATGAGAGTTCCACAGGTGATGTACGAAACTCTTCCCTTGTAGGTACTAGAATGTTAATAATAGCACTTACGCTCAAATCTGCTCCTCCAGTATTCAGTATAAAGACAAGCCTGTGCCCAAATATTTAATATTTGATTATTTTATTATATTCATAATCTGTGGTTGTTTAAAAATCCTTTGATGTGTTATAAGTGTTTCCCCTTTAAACTTCTCAGGGATATTAATTATTACTGACATAAGGAATTAAAAGCCTAGGTATTATCCTTTTTTAAAAAAAAAAATCACAGTATTTGAAAATACTGTTCAGTGAATTTCAGAGCAATTTTATCTACAGTCTTTAGTACTGGACTATGTTCAGTAGATGGCCAGGCAGTTTTCAGGAAAAAGCAGTTCTATGAAGTAAAATAATTTGTTTCCATATCTGGGAAGACACTTTGAGGGAGACCAATTTTGGTTATTTGATTTCTCAGTAATAAAGACAAAGTTAGGTATTATATAAGAAGCATTTATACTACCCATGCATTTGTAAAATTTCATTACATTCCCATTTTATAACCTCAACTACCTAAAATATGTCAGTATATGTTTTCTGTTCTTTCTAAATTTATTCTCCCCTCAAAGATTAATTTCAACCACAATCTTTTGTTCAAGAAGCACTTCTTGTGTTTTTCCTCTGTAAACTGTCCCATGTGGATTGCTGGGAATGTAACACTGAGCAAGATAGAGAGAGTCTTACCTCAGAGTTCCCAAGCAGAGCGAGTCTCCTAAGTTCTGCTAATAGGATGGAAACAGCTGATTGTAGAGGAGAAGCTTGCTAAGAGGTAGAAGGTAACTGTATTCAATAAAGTTCAGGGGTGAGACCATTCTTGCTCTGGCCTTGTGTCCTGGATGGTGTTTCCAGTTGTATAGCTTAATTTGTCTGGTTTCCTACACACTCTGTGCCCGAGGCCCTCTTTAAGCAAGGCATGAGGTTGCAAGGCTGTTTAGCACTTGACTCTGTCTCAAGGCTATCGTAAGGGCGCCAACACAAGGACTGAAACTAGAACCTGGGTCTTACTCTCAGGCCTCAAACAGTGTTAATGAGCCCCCCAAATTACCCAG
>NW_006283588.1:4507100-4511284 GCF_000327345.1 Myotis davidii
TGATGGCCTCTTGTGTTCAATGTCTTTGGGATGCTTATGGGGCCCTCACTCATGATGAAGAACATGATTGTTCCTCTTTACTATGGAAACCAGAGCCTATAGTCCATTAGTTGTTATCTTTCCTATTTGCAGTTTCTGGGTTAGTGTTGCTGTCTTAGCCATGACAATGATAGAGGTGAAGATCAGAACTTGTTCCTAAATGATGCTTAGAGGTCACATTTTCAAAATATTTTTAGAAATTAACTAATTATAAGGACACTTTCCTAGAAAGCTTACAGATTAGGCTTCACATCAGAAATGCGGCCCTATGAATTATAGGAGAGAAATTTCTTCTTAGTTGTTCCCAGATAATAAATATCTGTTGTTATTTATGTTTGGTGAAGTAAATATAAGGGAAGACATTTTGTATTGTCTAATAATTTAAATAATTTGAATTTCATTTTTTGAATCAGATTTCGAAGTAGCTTCAGTGGTATCGCCTTTGTTGGTTTATTGATAATCTTCAAAACTAATATTCTGACTACCCTCCTCTGAAGGAAAGAATTTGACCTTTTTTCTTTCTCATTTCCCTTCTCCCTTGAAAGTAACATGGTGTAATAGAATTAGGATTGGACTAGTGTTTGGAAGCTTGCATTTTAGTTTGGCCTCCATAATTTACTTATAGAAAATCTCCAAAGCTCTTTGATTTCAATTTCCCCATCAGTAAGATGGTGCTAATAATACAAACTCATGCAACTCAGAGTCTCCACTGGGAGAATTGATATAAATGGATTTTTAGAACTGCAAAGTATGATATAAATGTAAGGAATTCTAATTATTAGTCTCTGGTCTAATACAAGGTCATACATGCATGTGCAAAAAGGTGCACCATGTAAGTCGCCTCTACCCACCGTTTCCCAGTTCTTCAATTTTCTCTTTTCACTGCCCAGAGGCAACCACTGTTCCTGGTGACTGTTAGACACCTTCTGAGGACACTGATCTATCAAGAGTGTTTACCAAGCACATGTACGAGCCCCAGTCCTCCTTTGTGGGAGAATAGATGTTTATTTCCAGTGGGATATAGTTCTCAGTGTGTGATATAGCTCAAGATTTAAGGAATGCAGCTTAATCATTTTTTAAAAAATATATTTTATTGATTTCAGAGAGAGAGAGAGAAAGAGAGAGAGAGAAATGTTAATGGTGAGAGAGCATTATTGATCGGCTACCTTCTGCATGCTTCCCACTGGGGATGGAGCCTGCAACCTTGGCATGTGCCCTGACTGGAAATCAAACTAGGACCTCCTGGTTCATAGGTCGACGCTCAATCCCTGAACCATGCAAGTTGGGCTCATTTTCTTATTTCAAATAGAAAAAGAGTAGAAATCTGCATGCTGTTAGTTTGCTGAACCAGTGGGTTTTTGTTTTTTTTTTCAGATAGAAGTTGAAGTTCATGGAGCTTCAACGGAAAGAATGAAGAATATGGCCTTTCAGTCACAGAAACAATTTCACACCACACAGTATGATTTCTTGTAAAAGTTTCGCTCTCCTTTCTCATTTCTAGATCACTGGATGACAGGTCTGGCAGAAACAAAGAGCAGGTGGGATAGTCATGAATTTGTGGATTTTAGGTTATAGTTTGGTTTTCACATATCGCTGTGTCTCATTTTCCAGACTTGCCTTCCTTTCATAGGTCCAACACCTCTATTTAACATAATGATTAGATTCAAGACCTGCAATTCAGTCAAGATGCAGTCCAGGTCAGCGTGCTTCTATTATCACAGCTGGGGCTGCAATCCCATTGCCTGCACCAGAACAGCGAGCGCATTCATCTCGGCTGTGCCATCCTGGGCAACGTCAAACAGTCCTCACATTCTTTTCCAAGGAGCTGGTCTCCTACATTTCTTTGTTTTTTATTAGTTTAGGGCCCATGAGGGATGTATCAAATGTCTTCCAGACCTCTTACCCTTTAATTTGTCCACATTTGCCTTAGAGGTCATTTCTAACTGGATATGATCCTAACAGCTAAAAAAATAGTCAGAATATGAAGGGGCCAGGAGAAGGGACACAAAAAGGGGAAGTTTGAAAGGGCAACATAACCAGCTAGTTTTCACCTGCCCATCGGTAAAAGTTAATCATATTCATCATACTACTCATTAAATTCTATCTTTAAAATGGAGAAAGCATCTCTTTAAAACTTTTATGTCTCCTAAGGCTGACAAATACACTTGCTATGGGCTTTGGCCATTAAAAACTAGCTCAACCTGGCAGGAGGGAGGGGACCTTACTGATTAGTAGTCAAAGAGAGTGAGAATAGGCCCATTATTTCAACATAAATATTGAGGAATTAAAAACACTGTAGAGACTCAAGTGGATTTAGAAATCTTAGGGTTGTAGGTATTGACTCAAGATATTATTTTGCTAAAGTATTTTATCCCCTTTCTTTCTTTCTTTCTTTCTTTCTTTCTTTCTTTCTTTCTTTCTTTCTTTCTTTCTTTCTTTCTTTCTTCTTTCTTTCTTTCTTTCTTTCTTTCTTTCTTTCTTTCTTTCTTTCTTTCTTTCTTTCTTTTTAATATATTTTATTGATTTTTCACAGAGAGGAAGGGAGAGAGATAGAGAGAGTTAGAAACATCGATGAGAGAGAAACATCGATCAGCTGCCTCTTGCACATCCCCCACCGGGGATGTGCCCGCAACCCAGGTACATGCCCTTGACCGGAATCGAACCCGGGATCTCTCAGTCTGCAGGCCAACGCTCTATCCATTGAGCCAAACCGGTCTCAGTTCCCCTTTCCTGAGGGTGGTTCTAAAATAAAATCATATAGTAAAAGAATTCCCAGCAGAGAAATTTGTATTATGAGGACAAAATATAATTGAAAGACTAAGGTCTTGAGTGAAGCAATGAATAATTTTTCTTTCTATAAAAATAAATGAGTGCAGTGAAGGCCTGGGGAGGGGGGTGAGACTGGCATGGAGAGGGTCAATGAGGAAAAAGAGGGGACATCTGTAATACTTTCAATAATAAAGATAAATTTTTAAAAAATCAATGAGATAGCACAGTGATTACAGAAACATTTTACATATCTTAATGTAATAGTACAGTATGATTTACTTCCATTTATTTTCCAAAACTCACCAGAAAAATTTTAAACTCTATTTCTGCATTTTCAAAAATATGACTTAAATTAATTTTGCTTTGACACAGATATGTACAGAATCCAATGTTTTTCTCACTAGTCAGATATTTAAATGTTCATCCTCATTGTGACTTCACGACTATGAGATGATGACTCCTCTCCTCTCCACTGGTCTGGGACCATGTTGGAGTCAGAAACATAGGACAACTCAAACTCACGAGATGTATAATTTTGGTTGGGATGAGTAGATATTTCTCAACCCTCTTCTCTAATAGATCAGGTTATGTTGCTTTTGTTCCACTATCAGGACATCAGGCTCTCCTGCACACAGACACTGGGGTGCTGTATTAAGGAAGAAGATGGCTATACTTTAGCATTACTTACCCTTTTTCCAAACTCTATTCCAAATACCCCTACTCATGCTCATCCTCATCCATTCAATGCTACCTTCCTTTTTCCTTCCCAACTTCCACCTAGTTTCTTTGTCTTAAATTTATCTCAATCAGAGTAACTAAATTGTGCTCACACTTCAAATGATACTGTTGCTGATACATAAAATATTTAGAAAAGCATATCCAAGCTTATTAGAGATTTGTGGAAAGCAAATAAAAATGATGGTGATAAATATAACTTATTTAGGGGTCACACTCTGCCAGGCACACCATATCCCCTTCATATTTTTTCAACTATCCAGTATGGTAGGTTTTAAAGAGGGACTGGGTGCCTTATCAGGGTTGCACTGATAATAAGTGGATGGCTTGGACCCAACAGCACATACGTTAGCCACAGGCTATATTGTACTTACTGACTTATATGTTGAGGGGTGTCAAATTGTGGGGGTCTGAAGATAGAGTTTTAATCTGTAAATAACTGCTGTCAGCTGTGCTAGGTTGAATGCCCCTGCACTTAACAGTTCAATAAGATTAAATAATATATATATATAATCTAATAAAAGACAAATAGGGTAATTAACCATACCTCTGACACGCTTCCCATTGGCTAATTAGGGTGATAGGCAAATTAACTGCCAACCAAGATGGCGGCCGGCAGCCAGGCAGCTGAAGCAAACAGG
>NW_006283588.1:4511741-4541648 GCF_000327345.1 Myotis davidii
CAAGTGGACATCCCCTGAGGGCTGCTGGGCTGCTAGAGAGATGTCTGATTGTCATCTTAGGCCCAATCCCCCGGGGAGCAGGCCTAAGCCAGCAAGTGGTCATCCCCTTAGGGGTCCCAGACTGTGAGAGGGCACAGGCTGGGCTGAGGGACCACCCCCCTCCCCAAGTGCACAAATTTTGTGCACCGGGCCTCTAGTCTATATATAAAAGGCTAAGCGACTGTTCAACTGTCTGACTGGCCCATAGGTATGATCCACACTGACCACCAGGGGACAGATGCTCAACACAGGAGCTGCCCAGCTGCGGTGACTTGGAAGCTGTGGTTCTCGGGTGATGCACCCTGGAACCAGAAAGGAGGGAGCCCAATTACAGGGTGTGTAACCTGAGAACTGCCCTCTTGCAATCCGGGACCCCTTGGGGAGATGTTGGAGAGTTGGTTTTGGCCTGATTCCTGCAGGCCAGGCTGAGGGACCCCACCTGCTGGAGGGACCCCACTCACTCTGCAGAAGCCCTTCGAACTGTGGCACCACCCCAGGTGTGGAGGGACTGCAGGAGGTTGGCTCCAGGGCGTATCCAGCCCATCTCACCCAGTCTCGCCCTGCGGCCATCTTCTAATTAATTTCCTTTAAATGTGCATGAATCTATGCACTGGGGCACTAGTTTATAATAATAAAAGAGTAATATGCTAATTAGACCAGACAGCTGAACAACCTTCCAGATGCCCTTCTGACGTCCTTCCAGACAACCTTCTGGATGAAGCTGGGGCTGCAAAGGCCGAGCCTCTTGCACATATTTTGTGCATCAGGCCTCTAGTATTTTAATAATTTGTTTACAATTGTCTTATTAATTTAAAGCTCAACTCTGATTATTTTCTTATTGAGGTATAATATACATGCAGAAAAGTGCATAGAATGGCAGCCCAATAACTTTTTAAAATATACACAAAATAAGTAACCACCATCTAGATAAAATATAGAACATTTTCAGCACCATTATTAGGTCCGTTCCCAGTCAATAGCTCTCCCTCCAACGTAATTACTGTTCTGAATTCAATAATCATCAGTTAGTTTTGCCAGATCTTGAACATCATGTAAGCGAAATCATAGAGTATATGTTCTGTAGTGCCTGGCTTCTTCTGATTTCACAGGCAACACAAAGCCTGTGAGTCATTTGTGTTGTGTGCAGCAGTAGTTAATTCTTTTATATATTACTTTGGGAGGATACAATTACTGATTTATTCATTCTCCTGTCAACAGACATTTTTGTTCACTTGGTTTTTGGCTATTACGAATAAAGCTGCTATAAACATTTTTGATGTTTTCTGGTAGACATATACATTCATTTTTCATGGTTATATATCCAGGACTGTAATTCCTGGGGGTCATGGTGTAGTGTATGTTAAGTTTTAGTATATATTGCCAACAATTTTCCAAAATGGTCAAACCAAGTATATATTCATAGGAACCAATTAGACTTGCTATTGTTTCACATTTATAACTGCACTTGGCATTAACAGTCCTTTTCCTTTTAGGTATTCTGGTGGGGATGCAGTGGTACCTCACTGAAGCTTGAATTTGCATTTCCCTTATGATTAATGAAGGTGACTTTCTTGGTATATTTATTTATTTATTATTTTAATATCTGATTTGCTTAAGCAGATATTAAATACGTAAGTTCTCTGCACATTTAAAAACTGGGTTCTTTGTTTTTCTTATTGATTTGTAATAGTTCTTTATATATTCTAGATATGAGTTCTTTTTCAGGTATGTGTATTGTGAATATCTTCTTCAAGTCTGTGGCTAGCCTTTTCGCTCTTTCAGCATCTTATGTGAATAGAAGTTCCTAATTTTAATGCAACTAAATTTATTAAATTTTTAATGTGAAGAGGGTTTTTTGTTCCTCTTTAAGAAACTTTGGACTTCCCAAGGTCATGAATGTTATTCTCCCCATAATTTCTTTTAAAACAGAGATTCCCAAACTTTCTTGGTTTATGGAGCCTTTAGTATGTTAGCATTTTTCCCCCCAGAGAGCTACTAAGCCAAATAAATACTATAAATTATGTTTATTTATTATGTAGGTCCAAACAACTTAATTTTTCTGAGTACAACTAGAATGGTAATGTTAAGTGTGCATTTATCTGAAAGGCAGCTCAAACAGATGACAATTGAGGTATCATTTTTGTTTTATTATACAAAAGAAAGCATATTAAACCTTGAAAGTCCGAGATGATTGAACGTCAACCAAATGCGATATTTTTATTGAATGCTGTAGAGACTACTAAAAGATTATCATTATGAGGTCAGCAGTAGACCAGTAATTTACTTTTATGTTCCCAAAGGAACTTGTTTCTTTGATGTAGAGAAACAATGAGAGCTAGAATTAAAGGAAAATGGGGGAAAAAGACAGAACAAAAACATTAAGTTTACTTTATTTAGCTATTGACTTCCAAATTCAGGAGAAATGTCCAAAAATGTGTATTTGTTATGATTTGATTGTGTTAAAACTTGCTGGTATTTGGAGGAATCTGGCAATATAAACAAATTTCAGAGTCAAAGAAACAAAATCATTGTTTCCTTGGATGTCCAGAAAAGTGCAAAGCAATTTCTGCCTTCAAATGAAGTTCTTTTTCTTTTATCTTTATTTTCTTTCTTTTATGTTTTTAGAGCAACACCCAAGAATTCAGGAGAAATGTCCAAAAATGTGTATTTGTTATGATTTGATTGTGTTAAAACTTGCTGGTATTTGGAGGAATCTGGCAATATAAACAAATTTCAGAGTACCAGTGAGTGTTCTCAGATTGTTTGGTACTTTTGAAAAATTTTGATTTATTATTTATTTTATTGGTATCCAATTGTAACTTAATGATTATGTCACAGGTTGGCATATACTTTATTCTGTTGGAGAATCTTATTAGAATTTGTACTTCTTTTGTTTTAATTTTATATATGTTATAAAAAAAACACCTCGTCAACCTGACCAGAATATGGTTTAAACTATAATCATTCGAAGGCTACATTTTCTTCATTAAGATGCTGGAAAATTTGAATTTTTATTTATCTCAATGTATAATTAATTGGTTTTGCTCTTTGATGCAAATATGAGCAGTGTTTTATTCGTATGGCAAAGACATATAAATATATCTATACCTTATTTTTTATCACATAGAGCAGATGGCCCATATAAAATTTTACAAGGTAAGTCAAAGCCTTTTTTTCAGATACTAAACTAAAGTTGATGAAGAATTTTCCCCCTGGAATTAGAGAGAAAAGTGTAAATTACAACCAAATGAAGTTTTCTGTCACTTTTGTTGTTTTTTAATCTGATGACTTAATGCTGACCTACACAGATTATAGACTTTTCTATGTTTCTAAATAAATTAACTTAGCTACATTATAAGTTAAATAGAATGCTTACCTGCCTTTACTTCAGATTGTTTGGGTTAGTCTGGTAAATAGCCATGATAATTAGAACAGTGGTATATGAAGGCTTTCGAATGGGTACCTTTACTGCAAACTTTAAGTTAGAAAGTGCTTTCGGGTTTCATATATGGGAGGCCCTTACCACTTTTATGGAAGTTTTTTTTAACTCTAAAGGACTAATTTAAATGATTTAGAAATTATGTGTAGAGAGGAATCATTGCTTTTAATGACTGAATATTAGGACTTCAATTGAAGAAGTGTTGAAAGTATTCATTAGAAGTTCAAATGCAAAGCTGTCTTATAGAGCTTTGGTTTTACTTCCACAGTGAAAGACAAAGCCTCATCCTCCGCAGAAACACAGATTTGTGAATCAATATGAGTATCCATGAAATTATTTCTTCTTTTCCACTTAATCCATGACTTTAATTAAATTTTCTTCAGCTTTGTTGAGATACAATTGACATGTGTAAATTAAAATGTACATTGTGATGATTTCATATACATATCTATTGTGAACTGATTACTGCAATATGGTTAATGCATGATCACCTCACATGATTACCACTTTGGGATTAGCACTTTTAATATAACTCTTTTTGAAACTTTCAAATACACAATACATATAATTATTGTATAGTTAACTATTTATGCTGTGTATTAGGTATATGTTCTGTGTATCAGAACTTATTCATCTTGTAGCTGGAAATGTACACCTTTGGACCACCTATTCCCCTTCCCACAACCAACAACCTACTCTCTGTTTCTATGAGTTTGATGATTTTAGATTCCATATACTAGTGAGATTATACAATACTTACCTTTCTACTTCTGACTTATTTCACTTAGCATAGTGCCCTTAAGTTTCATTCATGCTGTCGCAAATGGCAGGATTGCCTTCTTTTTATGCCTGAATACTATTCCTTTGAATATATATACCACCTCTTTATCCATTCATCTGTTGATGGACACTTGGATTGTTTCCATGTCTTGACTATTGCAAATAATGGTGCAATAAACATGGGTGTACAAATATCTCTCTATATAGTGATTTTATTTTATTATTTATCAAAGGTGTTTGGGTATTATTTGTATTTTTGCAGCATTTCTTTTTTTTTAAGTACAAAATAATTTATGGCTCATGTAGCTGATAAGTCCAGGCATAAAGTTAAATATGACTTCAGGAAAAATAGCCTTGGTAATCTTTCTCTCTCTTCTGATTCTGATTGCCTCCGAGTGGATTTCATTATGCATTACGTTCACCAAAGAGTAGATGACAGTAAGGTTCTTGTAGCATTTCTTTAAGTTTAAAATTATTTTCAACAACAATAACAAAAAATAAGTTTCTAAATTAGAATTCTAAGGGTTTATTAAAGTACAGATTACTTTAATCAGGAAAGAAACGCAGCGGTAAAAGAGATAGGAAGGGCATGAAGTTCATGGCAGAAAGTTCAGGTCACTGAACATGAAATGGGTTTTGTTTAACCTTGACACAGTTCTGACCTTCGGCAAGCAAAAATTCAACCACAAGTCTGAACCCAAAGCTACAGAACATGAAGCTTTTCGTTTGGTAGGCAAGTTTTCATAAATAAAGGATTAGCCTACAATCTTTGAGGACATGAGTTATTTGCAATTTCAGAAAAATAAAGCTTTTCTTTCCATTTGGGTTTGTGGGATTTGCATCACAATTTAGTTGTGTGCCATCTAGGTTATTCCTTAAGCAAAAGAAAACAAACAGAAATCCTTTAATATTTATCCATAGTGATATTCATACCCTTATGCATATAAAAACAATAACCTTCACTGTTATCTCTCTTTTTTTGGTGAGCTGGTATTTTATTGTAAGCCGCTTATGAGTGGCAAACAGATCAGAATTCTATATACAGACATTGCAGGTTCAGTTCCACACCACCACAATAAAGCAAAAAAATCCAATGAAACAACTCACGGAAAGTGTTTGGTTTCCCAGTGCATACAGCAGATATGTTTACACTATACTCTAGTCTATTAAGTGTACAATAGCATTATGTCTTAAAATACAATGTACATACCTTAATTAAAAATATTGTATTGCCTCCCAAATGCTAGCCATGGTCTGAGCCTTCACTGAATTGCAATCTTTTTGCTGGTGGAGGGTTTTGCCTTAATATTGATGACTATTGACTGATCGAGGTGATGGTCGCTAAAGTTTGGGGTGCAATGGCAATTTTTTAAAATATAACAACAATGTTTGCTGAATGGATTGACTCAGAAACAATTTCTCTGTAGCATGTGATGCTATTTGATGACATTTTACCCACAGCAGAACTTCTCTCAAAACTAGACTCAAGTCCCCTCATCCCTGCTGCTGCTTTATCAACTAAGATTATATAATATTCTAACTCCTTTGCTGTCATTTTAACAATTTCACAGCATCTTCACCAGGAGTACATTCCATCTCAAGAAACCACTTTCTCTCCCCCTTACCCCCACTCTCCTTACCAATGGACACAGACACCAGGGGGGTGAGGGCATGAGTGGAGCAGTGGCGGGGGGGGGGGGCAATGTGGGATAAGGACACATATGTAATAACTTAATCAATAAAGAAAAAAAGAAACCACTTTCTTTTGCTCGACCACAAGAAGCAGCTTCCCATCCATTCAAGTTTTTTCAATGAAATCACAACAATAAGTCATATCCCCCCCACTCCACTTCTTACTCGCTTGTGATTTTCACCACATCTAGTTACTTCCTTTACTGACTAAATCTTGAACCCCTCCAAGCCATCTATGAGGGTTGGGATCAACTTCTTCTAAACTTTTAATATTGATATTTTGACCTCTTCCCGTGAATCATGAATATTCTTAATGGCATTTAGAATGGCGAGTTTTTTCCAGAAGGTTTTCTATGTACTCTGCCACATCCATCAAAGGAATCCCTATTTCTGGCAACTATTGCCCTACAAAATATATTTCTTAAGTAATAAGACTGGATATTCAAAATTACTCCTTGATTACTGGGCTGCAGACTGAATGTGGTATTAGCAGGCATGAAAACAACATTAATCTTGCTGTGCATCCCCGTCAGAGCTCTTGGGGTGACCAGGTGCGTTGTCAATGAGCAGTACTATTTTGAAAGTTATCTTTTTGTTTCTGAGCAGTATATCTCAATAGTGGGCTTAAAATATTCAGTAAACCATGTTGTAAACAGATGTACTATTATCCAAGCTTTGTTGTTCCATTTACAGAGCGCAGGCAGAATAGGTTTAGCATAATTTATAAGGGGCCTAGGATTTCCAGGATGGTAACTGAGCATTGGCCTGACTTAAAGTCAGCAGCTGCACTAGCCTCCTACCAAGAGAGTCAGCCTGTCCTTTGAAGCTTTGACATAAGGCAGTGACGTATCTTCTCTAGCTGGGAAATGCTGGATTACATCTTCCAGAAAAAGGCTATTTTTTCTACACTGAAAATCTGTTGTTTAGTGTAGCTACCTTCATTAATTATATAGGCTTTCTGAATAACATGCTACAGCTTCCACATCAGCACTTGCTGTTCACCTTGTACTTTTATGTTATGAAGACAGCTTCTTTCCTTAAACCTCATGAACCAACCTTTGCTAGCTTCAAACTTTTCTTCCGTAGCTCCTTCGTTTCCCGCAGACTTCATGGGAGGGCCTTGCTCTGGATTAGGTTTTGATATAAGGCTGGTTTGATCTTCTACCTAGACCCCTAAAACTGTCTCCACATCAGCAATAATACTGCTTCCCTTTCTCATCATTCATGTGGCCACTGGAGTAGCACTTTTAATTTCCTTCAAGAACTTTTCCTTTTCATTTACAACTTGATTAACTGTTTGGTGCAAGAGGCTTATCTTTTATCCAAACTTGACTTTCAACATGCCTTCCTCACTGGCTTAACTATTTCTAGCTTTTGATTTGAAATAAGGAACATGAGACTCTTTCTTTCACTTGAATACTTAGAGGCAATTATAGTATTCTTAATTGGCCCAATTTTAATAATGTTATATCTCAGGGAATAGGGAGGCCTGAGGATTGGGAGAGAGATGGGGAAACAGCTGGTGGGTTGAGCAGTCAGGACACACAATATACAGATCAATTAAGTTTGCCATCTTTATGGGTATGGTTCATGTTGCTACAAACAAAAAATCAGTGATCACAGAGCAACCATAACAAATATAATCATAACAAAAAATGTGAAATATTTTGGAGAGTTATCACAATATCGCACAGGGAGGAAGTGAGTGAATACTGTTGGGAAAATAGTGTCAATTCAGACTTGCTCAATGTAGGGTTGCCACAAACCTTCCATTTGTAAAAAATGTAGTATGTGAAGAGTGAAATAAGATGAATTGCCAGGAAATTAAGTGTGACTATAATCCCCTGAAAATCTAGATAACTCTTTGCCCCCCCTCATCCTTGCATTTGTCATCGCACATCTCACTTAGCTTTCCAAGATCATTCAGTAATTCTACTTGATTAGTAAAGTTTGACAAACTGCATATTACTTTCCATAATTTTCTTAATGTTAAGCTTTGAGAACAAAGATGTCCACATGTGGTTTATAGACTCCCGTGGAACGCAAAGCAAGGAGGAAGAAACTGGGAAAGACTCAGAGTACATGGAAATTTTTCCTGCTCTGAGCCTGACGTTGATTATTTCGGCACTTTACAACCCGGCGTTGTGGCTTCCTAGGTGTTAAATACCAGGAAGTACAGCTACTCTAGAGATCATCTGGACCCATAGCTTCAGAAAATGAAGAAATTAGGAACTAGGTGGAAAATTAAGAACCAGTCAACTGGAGTCACACCGCGTCTGATAGGAAGAGCGAACAATGAATGCTTACTCTGCATCACGTGCTACATTACTGGAAGCTGTAGTTTGAAGAATTTCCATTACAACGCGTCTGCTTTCCTTTCTTTTCTTTTTCTCTTGCCCAAGTGATAGAGACTCAAAGGACAGGGCAGAGCTAGTTTGCTAGAACTCAAGTTGCAGAGAGAGAGAACACATCTTTTAGGGCTGAGAGAACCTGTCAAATCAAATAACGGTGGAGTTAGAAAAAACCTTAGAGTGCACCTATCCCCACCCTGCATTTTTGGGTTAGAAGTCACCACCACCAACAAATAACTGAGGTCCGGACATTTTACTTGGTTGGATCAAAATCCCATAGCAAAATGGCTGTGGATAAATCACTTACCTCCTCAGAGCCTCAGATTGCTCATTTGTTAAAAAGATAGATGGGCTATTGGGGAAAAAAGTAAGATTATGTTTAAGAAATACCTTATATCAGGGGTCCTCAAACTACGGCCCGCGGGCCACACGCAAATACAAATATTGTATTTGTTCCCATTTTGTTTTGTTTACTTCAAAATAAGATGTGTGCAGTGTGCACAGGAATTTGTTCATAGTTTTTTTTTTTTAAACTATAGTCCGGCCCTCCAACGGTCTGAGGAACAGTGAACTGGCCCCCTGTTTAAAAAGTTTGAGGACCCCTGCCTTATATCATATTTGACCTATGTGAAGCTCCTAATGACTGTGGGCTTGCATTCTTCTTCTTAAAATTGTGCCTTAAGTTTTCATCTGATTAATAGTAATCATATTTATCATCGGCCCAGCTGAAAGCAGAAGCAGGTCTTCTAACTCCAGGTTCAGTTTTTTCCTACCTGCTTTGCACACCCCTAGCACCCCGCAGTCCCCTTCGAGCTGCATGATGAAAGTAGGGTTTTCCATAACTAGAAAGGTGGGATTCAAAGAGAAAGGGAAGCGTGGCTGGTACCAGCCTGAGCTCTGAGCAGAAAGCTGGAGCCAGAGCCTTGTCACACGTGTGCGCTCTCATCTCATTTGAAGTCATGATCAAAGTTCTGCCTGGTTCATGCTGAGAGGCGGTCTCTTTTCTTGTTTTCCCTCCCATGTGCCCCTTGCTTTCGTTTTGCTCAGCTTTTAAACATTTGTTCTATTTACATGAATGTATTCAACAGGCAGATTGCTCCTTGTCTGAGGGGTCTGGCCATGAATGCAAATCACATTTCTTAATCTCTCACAGCTGGTTCAAGAAGTGTGCCTGATGAATCACCTAGAAGAGATTAAAAAAAAGGATAAAGAGAAGAAAAACAAATGCAGAACATTATACAACCCTTGAGCAGCCCGTTAGTTATTTAACTTATGCGAAGGATGCTCCCCTGAAGAACTGTTCCAGGCAGACACCACAGGGCTTTCTTTGCCTTGGGCCATGGAGAGACAAGGTCAGAGCTTCGATGCTTCAAAATGCAGAAAGGTTAGGACCAGTTGAGATTTCCATGCCAATCTTGTGAAACAAACTTGGCTCAAAAAAAAAAAAATCCATCTTATTAAAACCATAAATACCCTGGATAGATTTATACTCTCCCCCTGCTGGAGAGGGAAGGTATTTTTTTTTCAAGATATAGGGACTTAAGTCCATTTTCTTTTGGCCCTTCTTAATGCTTTTTTGGGGGTGTGGGGGGTGGAGGGGACTTGGTACGTATAAAGACTGCTTGCATGCCTCAATTTTATTTACCAATAAAAATAGCAACTTGTGATTAGGTTTGTTGCTCTTTCCCCCAGAGAGGCGCTAGGAAATTGCTGGAGGCTGTAAGCACACCTGTGAGCAGGCACAGGAGGTTACATTTGACACTTCAGCTGGGTTTGCAGAGCGAGGTAACATATTTGCACACAGAACTGAAATAAAGAAGATGCACATCTGTTCCCATGGAATTTTCCTTCCAGTACATAACCATTCCCGTGGCTAGGGACGAGTCCAGCAGCGGGGGGTGAGCAAATTGCAAAATAGCTTTTTTATCAAATGCAAAAGTTAGCAAGCAGTTCTGTGTGTCTCCACATCTTTCAAAGGGTAACTCTGTGTTGGCACTTGGCTCTCCTCTCCCCGTGAGGTCTGAATGTGGAAAGAAGTGGGTTTTCTGGGAGAGCGCAGGGTTGGTTTTCATACTATCTAACGCGACAATGAAGTTGGTATTACTGAGAAGAGGGAGTGGGAAAAAGACAGGACACAGAGTCACAGATCACACCTGAAGCTGTTTGGTTAGGAGGAGGTAATGCCACCCACTAATTCATCTCTTCATTCATTTAGCAAATATTTATCCTAATTTGCTTCATCCCCTGAGAAGTAGCTTTCAGGGTTCTTTTTATACCCTAGAGCAGTGATGGCGAATCTATGACACATGTGTCAGAGGTGACACACGAACTCATTTTTTTAGTTGATTTTTCTTCGTTAAATGGCATTTAAATATATAAAATAAATATCAAAAATATAAGTAATATAAGTCTTTGTTTAATATGGTTGCAAATATCAAAAAATTTCTATATGTGACACGGCACCAGAGTTAAGTTAGGGTTTTTCAAAATGCTGACACACTGAGCTCAAAAGGTTCGCCATCAGTGCCCCAGAGTGTAAAACAAATTTCTCTTCTAGATTCTCATGGCTCCCATGATATGGTCCCTGCCTCCTCCCTCAACTTCATCTAATGCCATCTCTCCTCTAGTTCTACTGCTCAGGCACGCTGTTTTCCTTCCTAAACCAAACTTTCCACCCTGATGGAATTGCTCCATCCTCCGCCTCCCCTTCCAATAGCTGGAAGCATCTTGTCTTTCTAGTCTCAGTTTAAATCTCAACTACTCAGAGAGTCCCCACCCCCTCTGACAACTTATCTAAAGCAGTTAATATTTGCCTCTATTTCAGAGCTCTATTCAGTCATTCATAGCTCTTGTCACCACGGGTATCTGTTTTGTTTGTTAGTGTCTTCATTGTGTACTTCTACCTCTAGACCACACACTCCCAGAGAGCTGTCTGCCCATCTTGCTCCTTGTTTTATCAGCTGCTCTTCTCACCGTGCCTGGCACTGACTAGGTGCTCAGTGATGAATGGACAATTGAAGGATGTAGAGACTGGGTAGGTGAATGACGGTGGAAGAGGCTAATCCAGGAAATCTACTTATTCACAAAAGCACCCTATGGCGTTTCTTCCTAAACTTCTTCAGGGGCAGAGTCCTCAGGGGGAGCAGCATCTAGCAGCTGGAGGGACGGAGGCCTGGAGTCGGAAAGGGTCCCTAACCTTAGGAGAAGGTTGCTGGCAGAACCTGATCTGAACGCCTTAGTATTTAGGAGAACACATTTTGCCAATATGGGTTCGATTACATATGGCCTATTAGTCTAAGGCCCTTGCAGATGGTCCTCTCTGTGCAGGAAGAAAGGCAGACAGTGCTGGTGCTGTTCAACATGCAGATATGTCCAAGTGTGAAGTTTCTGGACCCGGTCCCTGGCATCTCACTGAGCTGAGGCTGGTGCCTGGGTCATCATCAGTGCTCCGCTGGAGGGCTGTCCTAGCAGTGTGCCCTCAGAGCTCCCAAGTATCCTGACCTCAGTGACTGGCTCTTCCAAGGATCTATCTACAGCCCTTGGGCTGCATTAGGGCGCCAAGTGTGCCGAGGACCCGGCTGCTCTTCTCACCCTCTCCAATGGAGCCCACTCCCCTCAGCAGGGGTTCTGCTCCTGCTCCTCTGTCTCCCACATCCTAGACCAGCGGTTCTCAACCTATGGGTCTCGACGCCTTTTGGGGTTGGAAGACCTTTTTCACAGGGGTCGCCTAAGACCATCAGAAAACACATATATAATTATATATTGTTTTTGTGATTAATCACTATGCCTTAATGATGTTCAATTTGTAACAATGAAATTGGGGGTCACCACAACATGAGGAACTGTATGAAAGGGTTGCAGCATTAGGAAGGTTGAGAACCACTGTACTACACCGTTCCCTGGCCGAGCCTCTGACGTTCAGCTAATAGTGTGCAAGCTCAGGGCTCTAAAGAACTTGGCAGTACTCCTCATTTCTTCCAGAGCCCAAGAACACATATGCAAACCAGTTCCTAACATTCTCATGGTTCCCAAGGTAGTCATGCAAAGTAGACTCGGATAGTAATTGCCTGGGCTTTCCCTTTTTTGTAGATTAGTGTGAATTTAGAAAAGGACTTGGGGGGTAGACTCCTGTAGTGATTGCCATCTCGGTTCCCTCTCCTGTTTCCTAATTTCTTCCATTCCTCATTTAGAGATGGGACCAGAGTTGAACTTTATAAACTCCAAGGCAACACACTGAGCTCAGAAGATACGTGCTGGATGAACTTAATAGAAAGTAGTGTCCTCGCAGTAAACCTACCGTGGAACAAAGTAGTGGCTGCCTTGAGAGGGAGGGGCCTCTGCTCTCCGAGGCATGTCCTGCGGGCTTGGGACTCTGCTCCTTTGCAAAGAAGCCAGTGTGTTGGCAAAAAGGACGGGTGGTGTCTCCGCTGTGCTGTGTTCTGTACAAATGAATCTGCAGGAAGAGGCTCCAATAGACGCCTCTTCCCTGGGGTTGCCTGAAAACTGTGCAATGCGCCAGAGGGATCTAAAGCACTGACTTTTAAAAGCTGAACATTCAAAAGAATTCCTCTCTTTCATGCAGAATCAACAGTCTTTCCCACCTGGACATGCTCCCACAACAGGGAGAATTGGTTTTCTGTTGGAACATGAAAGCCAGCAGGAGACGAGCACATCACAGAAATGAAGACACTGCACACAGTGCCTGGCTATTTATAACACACCTCAAACTAGTTTTGCACCAGAGTCATAATTGCTATAAAATGCAGGTCTCCTGGGTAGGGGCTGATAAGCCTAAGGTCATGCAGGCATGTTCACTGTTTAAATAGCCGTGGAAACAGGTGTTCCACGGTGTTCTCAGTAACTCATTTCCACCCACCTATTAAAACAGTTGTCGATCAAGGGAGTCTCCAGGTACTGAAGTAATAAAGGACACATTCAGATGCTAATTAGGCATCATAGAAGGAAGCCCTGAAGTTTTAGCACTGTCTGAAATATATAAGTGCTTACTAAATGTTAAATAGTTATTATTGGTAGTGGTGTTTTTATTAGAAGATTTGTTAGCAGTCCACCTGAGGCCATATCTTCTCTCTGAGTTGGGTTTCTTCTGGCTGTTCTTCTTGCAAGAGGTGGAATCTTTCTCCCTGGGCTGTCATGTCAGGGAGCACTGTGTGCCCTTAGTGTGCCCTTTTCAGGTCGGTGTCTCATATGAGCCTTTCCTTCTTCCTCCTCAGTCCTCCGGGATGGGTGGCTTGGGAAGAGAGAGCTGTATCAGCATCTTACATGCCATTGAAACAAATTGATTTAAAAAAGAATATTGTCTGGAGTAACAATGCTTGATGTCTCAAGACTAATTATGGATACGTTTCTATTGGCATTTTATAAACTTGAACAAAATAAATTAGATTAGTTTCACTTAATTGAATTAACCTTTACTAATATGTAAATTTATATTGACATTTGACTAATTCATCTTTGATCAGGACATGAACTTTGAAGAATGTCTCTGGGAAGGCAGGGTTAAGTAAATTTCGTAATTCCACGTTGTTGATAAATAGCTGAGCAGAGCTCTGAGCCCAGGCAGGCTGACACCAGAGACCATGCCCTCTCAACCCTGCATTCAGGTTCTGAAGGACAGAATCTCCAATTGGATACCCTTTAGGAAAGGGTGTCTTCCTTGTTAATGTAACTCTATTTCCTTTGATACATGATTGGACAGCTGCTCCAAATTCACTTTTTCCTTTTTGTGGAGGACTAAGTGCATTCTGGTATACCCATTTCCCATTGGCGAGGCAATCAGGAGGAGGGATACCTCCTTCTTAATTGTGATTGGCATTGTGCAGTGTGTCTATACAAACCTAATTCAGTTTAGGAAATGAGCAAGTGGGAGGATGTCCTTGTTTGTTTCTTGCTGACTCACTTCTGAATGACCTGAGTAGGCAAAGAAGATAGGGACCAATACACATAAAACGTTAGCAGATGGACTCCGGAGCTCTTTCTCACTAGCCATATACCACCTTGTTTATGCGGGAAAAAGTAGGCAAACACAGGAAGCATCTATGGCTGAGAAATACCTATTTTAAAATCAGGTTTGCATTTCTCTAAGTTGTTAAGATTGTAGCAGCTTTTTTCTTTCCTTGGTAATTAAATGTGAGTCCAAAGTTACAATGATCAGTTATAATTTGGTCATTGATTTTTAATTTGTAGAAGTTTGATATTATTCTTGTATGTTTATATATAAATTGTCTTATAAGGTTACCGTGAGACCTGCTTTGTGTGACAGTCCCAGTTTGCCTGAGGCATCTGGTTTAAGCCTCTTGTCCAGGTGTACCATGAACAGCACTTTCTTCACTTTCAAAAGTGCCCTGGTTTGGACAATAAATCTTGTAGTCACAGTATTTATCCATCATTAGTAGATAAAATTCTAAAACTCTATTCATACCAGCAATGACATCAAAACAGTACTTAGAGAGTGATGAGGAGGAACCTAGTTTGGACCATGACTAAGAATACCTTAAGGCGAATCTGGGGGTGGGGGGTAGAAGGGTACCGAAAGACCAGTTTATCTGCTTTGGGTGATATGAGCTATGAAGTAGAAGCAATTGGATTAACTAGGGTTCAACCATGAATCTGAACTAGTTCAAAGTCATGGCGGGTCTACATCGGTACAACAAGAAATGGGGAGTTATTGGAGCTTTCTGAGCAGATATGTAGCTGATTAAACATCACTATGAAACAGTTGCTCTGGCAACAGTATGTGGAAAAGGTTGGAGTGGTAAATGATACCACTCCTAGACCAGAACTGCAAACAGTGGAGCCCACTAGGTACTCTCAAAGGAAGTCTTAGAGCAATAAACAATCATAATAGCTGGTACATCATCCAAAGAAGTCATCACTCTGAAAGGACTGGGCAGGGGTAGATAATGGTTGCAAAAGTGGTAATAATTCCACAATAATATAGAACCTGAGCAGAAAGGAGATGGGAACGTGAGTCTTGGATAACCTGGCAATTCAATGGGCCTTCTAGCGTCTAGCTTCTGTGGCCTTTTATGGTTCTTGTGGCTATAGATAAGCTTGTGCCTTGAGCATTTAAGTCAGGTTCTAAATAAATGATCCCTTCCCATATCCTTATTGGTTATAAAGAGCCATATTTGAGGCATATTGGCATTTAAGTGTTAAAGGAGTTGTGACTACTTTAAGGTTAAAATCAAATTGAATTTTACTTCACGAAGGGGTCAAGTATCTATGGAATTAAGAAAAAATTAAACAAAATTATTAATGAGATTATATGGCATTATTAAAGGTTCATTTAATATGCTCAGGAGAAAACTTAATCTTTCTAGCTCAGCATCACGGAACACTACAATGATGTTCTTGCACAGCCATACCATAACGTCTTTGACAGAGGCAGTACACCAGATCAACGTTACTTTGTTCTTAGCCAGGACTGATTGTTTATATTAAGAAATGATCTGCTACTTGTGCAACAAGCCAAAACCCAGGGACGGTAAGGACAGTTTCCCAGATATTACTTCATCTATTTTAAATTGGTATGTAGATCAATTTTTATAATTCTCCAATATCTTTATCAATCATTCCTTTCTTCTTTAAGTATCTCATCTTTTGTCTTTACCACCTTAGAGCTAAGCTGTAGTAAACCTTTTGGAAAGTGCAAATCAAAAAATATACTGAAGGGGAGAGAAAAAAGTGACCACTTCCATGTGGTTTATATAAACATCTAAAAATCCCGGCTGACATTTTATGAATTTGTTATTTATGTAGGCAACAAAGGTGAGGGGCAAATGCATCAGAATTACTGAAGGATAATGTGTCCAATGTAGATAAAAAAAACCTTACTTAATATATTGGTTATTAGTTATACAATCATAAATGAATTCATTGTCCTTTATTTATAATAAGATAAAATAGTCTTGGTAAAGCATTCAGCCAATATGTAAAAATAATCATCCAAATTCCCTGAAATTAATAAAAAATATATATAATTATGTAATTTTTAATCAACAAAAGATAATATTCCCAAATAAAATCTCATTTTTCTTATAATAGCTTAATAAATTACAAACTTTTTTTTTTTTTATCTCTCAGAAGATTCTATTTGGAAGCAATTTATGTGCAAAATCATGGTGTCACAGTTGGTGAACTGAGAAATCTACAGAAAAATTATTTAAATGTTTATACCCCAAATCAATCATATATTAACTGTTGCAGAACATTCAACATAGTGCTGAAGACCTCAAGTTACCATCTGGTATCTTTCATTTCAATATAAAAGCAATGAAAATGGTGGCAAAAATAGTTAACATCAACTTTTTCAGAAACCTGGAAATCAACCAAAGGCTTGCAATAATGTGAAGTGTGTTTACTCAAGGAACACTGTCGACGTTTTGTGAGAATAGCAAGTTTTGTGGCATTGTATCCTGCTCCCACCCTCTTCTCCCCAGCTCTGTCGTCACCCTGACCAGGCTCTGTAAGTGGGAGGGTTACACTGGGTTTGAGCTCCCCCAAAAGCCCCATTCCCAAAGGACTGCCACTATTTAACCTGTCTTGCATCTCCCTGAAAAGCTCCATTTGTAGGCTACTCTCATTATTTGACCTGACTCCGAGCTCCCTCAGTGGGAAAAGACTTACCCACAAGGCACTTGTTATAAACAATCAGCAGAATTGCTTAACTTGCAGCTGCAGAGTCTATGATAGCACTTGGCACAAACCAGAGCCTGGTCAAAATCTTTTAAAAAAATATCTGGGGATTGAGATGCCCACAGGGACCTTTGTAAAGCTCTGTTGTATGCCTAGGAATCTAGAAGGCCGGGGACATGGACAGAGCTGTGCGCGTGATAAGGAGACCTGCGAGGGCCCACATCTTTTGCCTCTGGCTGACCTTGAGACTTTGTGCAAGCAAAATGTATACCCTAAGGGATAGCTGTAACTGCCTGGATGTTGAATGCATGTTCCAGCACACACGTAGAGACTTCTGAAAAGTCTGGGAGATTCACTGGTTCAAGAAAATCTCTTCAAAATAATTAGCTCATCCAGCAGGTCTAACAGGGCTACCAGAATCAGCCCTGGAAGGTCACTGAACAGCAGCAGCAATACACCTGGGCAGAGGTATCCGATTTATATATTTGGCACTTTATATTTGCTAAAATATCCAGTTTCAAACAACAACAACAACAAAATAATTACAAGCCATAAAAAAGGAAAGTAAGGCCATACACAGGGGAAAGAAAACCAATGGACACTGTCCCTGAAAAGGCTTAATGTTGGACTCTCAGGACGAAGACTTTATACAGCTATTATAAATATGTTTTAAAAATTAAAGAAAACCCTGTTTAAGGATTAACTGTACGATAACTATGTCTCAAGGAGGAAGTAATATTAATAAAGAGATAGAAATTATTTAAAAGATAGAAATTCTGGAGTTGAAAAGCACAATAATTGAAATGAAAAATTTATTAGAGTTGCTGAACTGCTGATATGCAATAGCAGCAGAAAGAAGAATTGGAAAATAGCTTAATTGAAAATATCTGGTCTGAGGAACAGAAAGAAAAAAAGAATAGGGAAAAACAAACAGAACTTCAGAGACCTGTAGGACTTCATCAAACATAGTGGATATCCCAGAAGAAGAGGAGGAAGAAAAAGGAACAGAAACAATATTTGAGGTATTAAAACCTAAAAACATGAAAAATATAATGAAAAAAAGAGTAATCTGTATATTCAAATAGGTATGGACTCTGAGTTGGATAAACCTAGGAATTCCATACATAAACATATTGTAGTTAAACTATAGAAAGCCAAAAATAAAGAAAAAATTTAAAAACATCAAGAAAAGAGTGATTCACGGTGTGCAAAAGATCTTTAATAAGTGTAATACCTGATTTCTCATCAGGAACCATGAAGAATAGAAAATGATAGGATGGCATACTCAAAATGCTGAAAGAAAAATCAACTGCCAGCCAAGACTTCTATATTCAGAAAACAATTGTTAAAAAATGAAGAACTTAAGACGTTCCCAGATAAACAAAAACTGAGAATTCATTGATAACAGACTTGTCTGACAAGATATAATACGGGAATTATTTCAGACTGAAATGAAAGGATACTAGACGGTAACTTGAATCCACACAAAGAAATATTGAACAACAACAACAAAAAAGAACTTAACAAAATCAGGAATGTAAGCGGGGATATCATTACCAACCTTACAGAAATACAAATGTTTATAAGGGCATACTGTGAACAACTTTATGCCAACATATTATGTGACTTAGAAAAAAAATAAAAACATTCTAGAAAGACTTAAGCTACAGAAATTAACTCAAGAAGAAATGAAAAAATCAAAACAGGTACATAATACGGAAAGTGATTTTGTTAAATAAGTTGTCAAGAAGAAAAGCTCAGGGCCAGCTGGCTGTGATGAAGTTTAGAAAACATTTAAAAGAATCTCTAATCAAACCTTTATAAGCTCCTCCACTAAAAAGAAGAAGAGGGAAACTTCCTATCTCATTTTATTAGACGAGGATTATCCTGATACTAAAACCAGGCATATATCACGAAAAAAGAAAGCCATAGACCTTTTGAATTAAGGTGCAAAAACTTCAACAAAATAGTAGCAAACCAAATCTAGCACCATTCATAATGAATTTTACACTCTGATCAAAGGCAGTTTATCCCAGGAATTCTAGGCTGGTTTAATTTTCTTTGTTTTGTTTTAAAAGATTTAATTTTTTAGAGAAGTTTTAGGTTCACAGTAAAATTGCAGAGATTTCCTATATACTGCCTGTCCCACACATGCATGACCTCTCTCAATATCAACATCCCCTACCCAAACGCCAAAGCAATCTTTAAAAAGAAAAAAAAATATATAGCATGGTATTGGCCTAAAGAAATAGTGGAATAGAATAGACTAGACTAACTAGACTAGACTAGACTAGAATAGAACAGAATAGAAACTATGGAAATAATTCTTTACATTAGTCGTGAATTGACTTTTGATGAGGTTTTAAGAAATTTGGAAAAGAGTAATCATTTTAACAAATGGTGCTGGAGCAACTAGTGATTCATATGCAAACAAGTAAAACCAAACCCTTAACTCACACCAGACAAAAAGGAAAAAAAATTGGAGACTTAAATTTAAGAGCTAAATCTATGAAGCTCTTAGAAAAAAACAGAGGAAAATATATATATATTTTACTTTGAGTTAGGCATAGTTTCTTACCTATGACACCAAGAGCACAAGCAAGAAGTGAAAGGTTACATAAATTGGACATTAATTTGGCATTTGGTAATTTAGTAATCAAACAAATAATTCAATTAAAATGATCAAATACTTAATACATGTTTTCAAAGAAAGAACACAAGCCACAAATAAGTATATGAAAAGATTCTCAGTAGTGAAATGCAAATTAAAATTACAATCAGATATCACTTCATACCTATAGCCATTTTGAAAAGCAGCTGGACAGTTTCTCAAAATGTTAAGCACAGTTACCATGTGATCCAGCAATTCTATTCCTAGCTATGTACCCAAGAGTAGCTAAAGCATACATACACATAAGGACTTATACTTGACTAATCATAGAATCATTACTCATAATTGTTAGAAAGTAGAAATAACTCAAATGTCTATTAACTGATGAATGGATTAAAAAAAAGTGATATATCCATGCAATGAAATATTATTTGTCAATATAAAAGAATAATACATTGATATATGCTATAATATCTGTATGAACCCTGAAAACATATGAAAGGAAAGAAACAAGACACAAAAGTCTACATATTCTACGATTGCATTTATATAAAATGTCCAGAATGGGCAAATTCAGAGAAACAGGAAGTATATTAGTGGCTGCCTGGAGCCCCAGGTGGAAGGTGGGGAGTTGGGGAAAACAGTGACTGCTGATGGGTATGGCTTTCTTTTTCGGGGGGGGGGGGGGGAGTGATAAAAGTGTTCTAGAATGATTGTGGTGACTATACTTGTACAACTCGGTGAATATATTAAAATCACTGAATTGTATGTTTTTCTACTGCTGCCTAGTAGTAAGCTTCCAAACCCAGGGACAAGGACTTGGGGACATGGGCTGCTCACTGCTGGTGCCAAAGGAAAACTAGGCTGTCCTCTCCTCAGGGAGATATGGTGGAGTTGAGGTGGAACACTGGCCAGAGGAAAGCATGACTATGTCCTGTATAGATATCTCAGTCTGCACATAGACCATCAGCATCAGTTCCAGATCAAACCAAAGATTCAAATGAGTCAGTTTGATGGTATGTGAAGCATATCTCATTAATTTCATTTTAAAAACTATACTGACCTTTTGGATTGCAAAGCTTTCACTTGCTTTCTAAACTCGGGGCACTGCTGCTCTGCATGAATATAGACCATTCGAAAGGTAGCAATGAAGTAAGTTTAAAAGATAATAGAAGGTATAACACTAGGAGTTTCAGTGTTCTTGATTCTCATATCATCTATATATATAAAAGCCAAAGCAACCATTACAACCAGTCAACTAAAAGACTGGTCAACTGGTTGCTATGATGCACACTGACCACCAGGGGGCAGACACTCAATGCAGGAGCTGCCCCCTGGTGGTCAGTGCATTCCCACAGCCAACCTCCCATGGCCAGCCAACCTCCTGCAGTCCCTCCCCTGGGCCCGCTGGCCCTGTTTGGCCCCAATCGCCGGCCAGGCTGAGGGACCCCATCTGTGCACAAATTCGTGCACTGGGCCTTTAGTTGGACTATAAAATAAAATGATTGGTTTTCAGTTAATATTTTCCAAAAGCCCATATTAAATATACAACCCCCCTTCATCAGACTATTATGATCATACAACATAATCAAGTGTATGATCACTTTTGCTCATTGAAATTAAAATTTAATTGAAGTTCATTTAGAGCATGAATCTCACACTCATACAGGAGTTAAATTCATTCCTCTTGCAATTGAAGCTTTGATCTCCCTGCAGCTTCTTCAGCTGTGTAGATATCAAGCCTAAGAGTGACATCTCACATTCCCATTCTAGCCACTCCCTCATCTCCAGTCTCTCCTCCAGACTATGAATTAGAACGCTGTTCTCCCAAGGAGAACAGTACATAAAGTCACCCCTGTTAGTCACCTTTTGTAGCCTGGGGAGAGTGTGGCAGGGTGAGAGTCAAAGGTAGGGCCTCTAGTTCTGCTGCTTCCTTATATGCCCTACCAGGAGGCACCAGGAGGCACCAGGGCTATCAGGCACTCCTCTTTAGAGTAGGGTTCATTAGTGCCTTGGTTTTATTTTGGGGCCTTAGCTGCATCTCCAGGAACCAGGAAGATCCCCACTCAGCACCTTGTTATGTAGGGTAGTTGTGCTTACAATAGTTTATAATGTATGTTCATTATGCCATCATCTGAAAGTCAACCCTGAAAACATCAAAGGCTGATTATATAATTTCTTCGAGTCATCTTAGAAGAAATAGAAAGGAGCAGTGACAATACTAGTTTATGTTTCTGACATTATCTGATGAAAGTTTCCATACAGTAAAGGTCCCCCCAAATAAATTATTAGATTTAAACAGTTATGATAATTATCTCTGATTTTCATTTATATGTTTTAGTTCCAGGTGAACCATCAGGTCTCATATTCTTGTATTATATTGTTAATCTTTTTATGTCTTGTCTTCCCAACTATTTATGAGCTATTTGAAAATCCAAGTATTATGATTCATTGGAGCTCCTATAATGCTGTGCACATAGTAAGTGCTCAGTATACATATTTTTTACTTATTATCATTTCCTTCTTACTTCTGAATTAAAAGTATGGTACCAATTCCCTTCCATATGGTTTTCAACATGTTTTATATAATTACAAAGAAATAATCATTCTTCAGGCTATTAAAATACTGATATTAGACTATAGCAAAGAGACTTCTTATAGTTATAAAGGCTAAAATAAAACCTCATAACACCTGCCAACAATCCACATTGGCTTCAGTCTGTTACCTGAACTTTCCCACCACTTTAGACACATGAGCTTGGTTTATGTGGGTGAGATTAAATAAATTACCCAGTTGTATGGGAATGTAGATACAGAGAAATTTCCTCTGGCCCAAGCTTCCAGTTACAACTGTCTACATGTTGTATGAGTAAATGAGTTGGGCAGAGGAGGATGAAAAATTACGAAGTCACTGCAAATAATTTAATTATAAAGAGAGTTTTATGAGAGGTGTTAATGCGCGCTACCTCAGCTAACCTGACAATAAAGGTTTCACAAGCTACAATGACATCTGGAAACAAATCACATGTAGAAATTATGCAGTGGCAATAAAAGCCACTTAATTAGCATTGCAAATAATGTTCCAGCATTTATGAGATGTCTTCAAATTTGCATACAGATACGTAATTACATAATTTGCAGCTGTGTGTTTGTTCCTTAAGACCTTGTCACTTTGTTAGCAGAATATGTAAATCAGGTATTACTTCTCTTTACCTTTCTCATTCTCAGCTTTCTAAAGGTGTGCAGTGCATTGCGGTGATTTGATGCAACTCTTTATCTGGACTTCATCACCTTGTCTTAGATTGGTTTCAGAGAAAAACATATCTCCTGACTTATTTAGCCAGAGAGATATTTTGAATGGCTTGTAAATATCACTTGCTAATGAATGAATATTATTTATTAGCTAACTTTGGCTTTTCCTATTCATCTTTGAAATCCTTCACTTGCTCTGTCACCCTGGAAATGTGGCCTACTTATGTCTTTCTGGTTTAAAGAGGTTAATTATATATCTACTCTATTTGTATCTTTCAGAGAGTAGCAACTATTTTATATTTTAAATTAATATAGTCCACTGAAATGCAAGAATCTAATCAAAATGGAATAGCACCCTATAAGAAAAGTATTAGATACAGAAAGCTAAGCAGATCTGGCAGCTAAATCCAGAATTGAAAAATGTGTACCCACTTTATTGTCAGTCCTTCTGATGTAAAGGCTAGTTGAACTAATTGAACAAATTGCATTAGTACAATTTCATGTAGTAGGACCATAAAATTTTTCTATCTCAGATCTAGAAGTTGTGAAGAAAAAAGTTTTATTATGGGGTTATGATTTATTATCAGCTAATTAGAAGAAAATAGGCCTGAGTGTGTTGTGATGACTTGAGATGGTCTGAGCTTAGGCAGGGTATGTAAAAGATGTACCTCAGAGAAGTCTAGGGTAACTTTTGAGAGATTGGGCACTTCTGTTTCACATCCTTGGTTTTGGAGCAAAAATTAATTCAGGACATCAGATTAGCCATGGATATTAATAGTCTCTGAGAAAAATTGCTTGGGTAGGATGAGATTTGAAAATACAGACTTCACTGTTTATTCATCTATTTATTTATTTAACATTTATTGAAATAGGTGCTAAGGAACAGGCAGACTTGAGCTAGGTAATTCAATTGGAGGCTGAGCATAAGGATGACTAATAGGTTAAGTCTGATCTTTAAGTCTCACAAGTTAATTTTAGTCACAGTCAAATATGTTTTCTGAATGCCCAGCTTTATGAAGTGCTGGGTTGGCTATAGTCCAACTTTAATAAAATAGATATTGTCTTAGCTTTATAGGAATTTTAATCAAAGGTAAAACCCATGTTTTAAAAATAGATAGCTGAATTAAATATAAATATATGAGTCTATGGACATGTATATTTATGGTTTATTGGATGGGGGGCTTCATATTTAAAAAGAGTTAAGGGAAGAAAAATCTCCATATAATTTGATAGTAGGTTTCCTGAAATTCCTTCTGTCTTCATGATAATAGCTATTCAGTTAATGTCTTTAATCATTTAGGAGAACAAATATCTTTCAAGTGGTTGAACTCACTAAGAACCTAAGAAACTCTCTCTAGTCTCTCTTTTCTCTATCCTACTCAACCTTTTAAAAAATGCAGCTATATAAGATGGGGAAAAAGTAGTTTTACAGTTGTTCATATGGAAAATAATACAATAATCTATACTAATAAAAGGGTAGTATGCTAATTAGACTGGGTGACTGGACATCTTCTGGACATCTGACTTCCTTCCGGACAAAGCCACAGTGGTGGGGCTGAGGCAGAGGTGGTTAGGGGTGATTAGACCAGCAGGGGAGGGCAGTTGGGGGCCATCAGGCCAGCAGGGGAGGGCAGTTGGGGACCATCAGGGGAGCAGTTAGGTGGCGATCGGGCAATCAGGCCACCAGGCAGGCAAGCAGTTAGGAGCCAGCGGTCCCAGATTGTGAGAGGGCTATCTGACAGTTGGACACCCCCCAAGGGGTCCCAGATTGGAGAAGTTGCAGGGGCCAGGCTGAGGAACCCCCCTCCCATGCACAAATTTCGTGCACTGGGCCTCTAGTTTATAAATAATAATACAAGGATAAACTGTGTTTTGTGGGCTCACAACTGTAAACCTACTTTTGCCCTAACCTGTATGGTCAGTTTCAAGAACTCCCTCAGTTCCAGATGCTGGGTCTGTGATCATGAATGGGACTGTTCAGGTCAACTTCCACTCACCCGTTGCATATAGGCGGGAGATTGGTACCATAGCACCTGGGCCTTGTTAACTTTCGAACAGTAATTATATAATGAGAAAAGATGAAATATTGTTTACATATGACTTTTATGTAAAAAGGGATCTCATAAATAGGAAGTTGTTTGCTTTTTAAGGTTATATCTTTTATTCTCTCTCTATTGGATATTTTTATGCTTTCACAGATTAGCCATGATAGTGAGCATCTACCAGTAGTTGTTAACATTCTCTTTTAAAACTACCTTTGTGAAGAATGTATAGTTTGGTTGATAATCTTACTTAATAATAGACAAACATGTAAATTAACAGTTCCTTCGCTACGCTCACCAGCCCATCAGGAGAGTATCTAAATTAACCCAACAAAGATGGCGGTTAATTTGCATACTTGGGGGCGGAGCAGCGGAGCGAAGACTAAAGGCTCCGTCCAGAGCTAAGTTGTGGGTCCCGGGTGCCGGAGGAAAACCGGTGGTGGCAGCCAGGGGAAGGGAAGGCCTATTGCACAAATCTCTTCATCAACGGGCCTCTAGTGGAGTAAATAAAATAGAAAGGATCCTGCCTCAAGCTTGCCTTAAATTTTTGATCACTAGACTCTGTAGTGATCCCCAAACTCAATAACATTTATCAGGAAAAAAATCTCCCTCTGGAAACTTGATCTGGTCGCCCAGTGTAGATTCTGAAGGTTGCTGCACTGGTTCTAGTAGTGTTGCAATGATGGTACTTTCACAGTGACTGTTCTTTGAAGTGGAAAATGTGACCTCACACAGATGGTGCAATTTTTCCATCATGTGCTTGTGTGATTAGCTTTCTCCTCTTCTTACTGAATTTAGCTTAAGATAATTTTTAGGGTTTTACAAATTATGATATCACACACAAAACTAGTCTCAAGACATCATCCATTCATTTTCTCAGAATGGAACCCCGGACATTTTCAGGGTGACAGTTTCAAGGCTGTTGCATCCATGGCAGGTCAGCATCCTTTTCCTCATCGGCTCCATTTCTGGAATCCCATGGATTCAACTTCAGAAATGAAATACAGGATATTCCAGTCTCTGCCTCATTCCTGTTGTGCCAACTTTGTTCTTTAAGTTGTTCTTGCTATGTTCATTGAAAAGCTGAGTGATTATTATAACTGGGTCTGACACTCATGTAGGCAGGAGGATGAAGTACGGAGGCAGGTCAGAATTTTTCTTAGCCAGACACCTCCACTCTCCCTTCCCCCAGGTCTGCTCTGGCAGCAGCTATTCTAGAGGCCAAAGACCCACCCTCTGGTTCTATTGTGTGCATCGGTCATGTCTTTCTCTGTGTGGAAGGTACTGCACTTGTAGGAATTGTGTAGAGTGATTTATTTGGTCTATAGCTTTAAAGGTGCTTATGAAATAATAAACCACTGCTTTTTTTCTTAAATATCAGAAATGGTAATTAATATAAACATTTTCCTAATAGAAAGGTGAGAAAAATGTAGAAATGCTTAAAGGATAATTTGGCAATTTTCAGCTTAGGTAATGGAAATGAGTTAGACTTATGCCTAAAATTACAAAGATGATATTATTATGACATTAACTAAAAATTTCCACTGTAGCTTTAATCAAGTGACTGAGCAATTCTCTCCTGGATCCAACAGTACTTCCTAGAAAGAGATGAAGAAGTGTTTCTTTTATGCCAGAGCTCTCTTTAACTTCTTTCTTCTCACCTATTACAAAAGAACCAGTTCTTGAATTTTATGGCTTCTATTAAGTTTCACAATGAAGAATTCAGGTCCAAAACTTGTAAAGTTCGATTTGCCCCAAGAAAACAAGTATATTATTAATTCATTTGCTTTTGTGATAGCAAGAATAGCATATCAGCAAGTTCTAATAATATTTGTATAATATTTCAGAGATATTTAACATTTAATCTCAGGCATTTTCAGTGGCAGTAGTAAAAAATAACTCTAGCTTATAAAAATAAAGTCTTAAAAACATACTATTGAACTAAAAATGACCAGTTTTCTTGTTAAAATGTGTAGTATAAAGAGGAAAAAAGTGTATCGGTCAGAGTTCTGTCTGAAAAAAACAGAAATCACTCTAGGTTTTCCAACCAGGATGGCACTTCATCGAGGGAATTAAATGCTTGGAGTCTTTATGAGGTGCTGGGACAGTGACGGACAGGGCTAACCATGCGAACCTTCAGGTGCATTGTAAGCTTTTCGAGAATCAAAGCGTCGCAGGCCCATCAAGCAGATGCCAGTGATCGTACTTTCCTCCGACATTTAGGAAGGCCATTTTCAGGAGAATGCTTATGTTAACCACAAAAACCTCACGTATGCCACACGCCTGGGGATGCTGGTGAGTACAGTTCCTAGGCTCCCAAACTCATGCTGGGCAGCGGCAGAGGGTCAGGGCAGTGCTGGGTAGTCACACGAGAAGCCATAGCATGGTTTACGAGGAGTACCCTTGAGTCTTCTAATAAGGTCAAGTATCTCTCAGTTTGAGGGCTTTGGCATTGCTTACAGAAGGCAATGGCATAATTAAAGAAAGCAATAACCTTAAACCCTGCATGGCATCGCGTTCCTAGTGTAATTCAATCAGAATGGGAAGGCTCACCTACCATTTTCCTTTGGTGGCTCTCATCTACATTTCTCATTACCCCTAGAACACCGTGTTCTGCGCAGCTGCTTGTCACTGAATCCTCCCCACTCTCCTTCACCTTCCCATCTAGTTTATTGCACTTATGATACAGGTGTAAACTTTCTGTTCTGTTTCCTAATAATTTATTCTTTCCCTTTTTCCCCCTCCCACCTGCTATTTTTCTTATTTGTATCACTTCTCGCCACGGGAATTGGCTTAACAGCATGGTGATGGTTAAGATCTTTATATCCAGAAAAGACCTGGGGAATCATATTTAATCCATCACTGGACTGAGATAGGTTATTATAATTGAACAATTGGAGAGTTGAGCACTTTTCCTTCAAGTTGTAGGTTGTTCCTATCTCAGCCAACTTTATGGAAGAGTGAAGATTAAGGTGGGATATGACATCTTATATTTTCCTATGAATTTTCATTTCACTCTGAAGAATCACGCACAACATCTATCTTATGATTCTTTGAAATCCACTGCTTATACACTGGACTCTGCTGTCACCTGGAATAGCTTAATATCTGAAATGTGTTCTGACATATTTCCCACTGACTTTTACTGCCTGTATTCCCCTCCTTACTAACTTGTTCTCTGATCTCAGCTGGACCTTCAGTGTCCTCACCCCTCCTTATCTTCCAATGTATTATTTACTTCCCTCCTAATATTTCACAAATGCCACTGCACCTACATCATGAATTATCTTAACTTAAAATTCCACCATATAATGTTAACTGCTAAAGAAGAACTAACTAGAAGACCATGGATTGTTATTTTTTATATGTTGAAATCCCTAACGACTAGATTAGAAATTGACACTTAAGAGAAACTCAATGTTTAAATGAATAAATGAAACTCACTCCTTGTTTTCTCTACTTTTATTCCTGGGATGATGGAGAAATAAGCATTTCACTCTACTTGCTGACTAAATATAAATTACAATTTCTATCTTCAACAAAGGCCCTTAATGAATTGTTAATCTATTTTATTATTCCTAGTTGGATAGTGTCTCTCCCCAGGTTCCCTAGAAAATAGTGTTTTGAGGCAACTATTAGGGGCTACACTTTGTTATGAATGTAATCTGAGGAATGCAATTATTATTGTTGTTTTAGTAGCTTTCAAAATTTAATTCACTCCTGTAGTTGAAAATATATTATTTTTATATTAGTCTAAACTCCATCCACTGGCCCAGTGTGAGTTTAGATAGAACAGGTTGGAGAAAGTTATTACTTATCTTCATGTATTTGTGATTTTCATCACACAACTCAGATCGTTTAAAAACACTGGTAAGACTACGTTGTCTCTGCTCCAAATCAACCAGTGGGAGCACATCTTCCACTGGCCAAGTCCTGGTTTTTACAGTGACTCTCAACCAGCATGGCCAGGTTACTTGCTAGTTATCTGATCTCATCCTGTTGTACTCCCCTTACCGCGCTCTGATCCAGCCTCACAAGCCTTCTCCCCTGCTCCCCAAACATTCCAGGCTCCCTTCTGCTCAGAGGTTTTTCTTTAGCTGTTCCTTGTGCCTGGAACTCTTCCCCTCCAAGTGATGCCTGGCTCACTCCCTCCAGTGCTACCATCCATGTTCGCCCTGTGAAAATTAACATGCACATGCTCTCTCTCTCTCTCTCTCTCTCTCTCTCTCTCTCTCTCTCTCTCTCCCTCTCTCTTTCTCTCTCTCTCTCTCACACACACACACGCTCACACAAACTCCTCAGGCTCTGTTACTTCTTCTCCAGCGCACATATAACCGTTAGACATACTTTCCTGATATAGATGTGCTTTATTTATTGGTTTAATGGCTGTCCATCATTTATTACATATTCTGGGATACTTGAGAAGTCCAAGGTAAATTTTGAGAGATAGGGGACTTCTGTTTTACATCCTTGGTATTGAAGCAAAAATTATTTCAGGACATCAAATTAGACATAGAAATAAAAAAATCTTTGGACAGGATGGGATTTGATAATATAGACTTCACTGTTAATTCATCCATTAACCTATTTATTTAAAATTTATTAAAATATGTGCTAAAGAAGAGGAAGGCTTGAGCTAGGTAATTCAACATGGGGCTGAGGATAAGGGTGACTAATATGAGTGAAGCAGGGATGGAGAAACTGAAAATACACTGGAGTTGTTACTGAGAAGCCATAAGAAGGTACTGCCTCTTCAAACAGCCCATCCAGAGAGTGGAAGGTACCAGAATTTACCTGCTAGTAACAGTCTTTCATTGGTCAAATTTCACCCCATGGGATCTCATGTCCCTCATATTTTCGTGTGTCACATATATGGATATTGATAAAAGCTTGTGGCATCTTGCACTTCAGCATCAACAAAAACTCTGGTGAAGGAGGAAAGAGGTGCATGACATAGGTGTCACATGGGTGCCATCAGGGGCCGTTCATGAGGGATATAAGGGGCCTGGTACCGCCTCACAGGAGGCCCCTCAATCTCATTTCAGC
>NW_006283588.1:4541662-4545110 GCF_000327345.1 Myotis davidii
CAGCAGGAGCACTGGCTCCAGGATCAAGAAACCAGCACAAGCTCTTACCCAGGATTCTTTGGCCAGAACACAAGCCAAGTTCATATATCTGGACTGGCACATGAATTTGCCACTTTTCATTCCTCATGGAAATTGTTTCAAGTTATTACTATTATCAGTTCAGAGGGAAGTCTGGTCTATATGCTAGTATGAGTGGCATATTCATAATGTTTTGTTATTGAGATTTTTATTATTTTTCAAGGGCAGAATATTTTATACTTATATTTTACACTAGTGGCCCGGTGCATGAAATTCGTGCACTCAGGGTGTCCCTCAGTCCAGCCTGCGTCCTTTCACAGTTCAGGACACTCAGACATCCTGTGCCCTTTCGCAGTTCAGGACAGTCGGACTTGCCGGCTGTCAGACATCCTTAGTGCTGCTGGGAGGTGGGAGAGGCTCCCACCACCGCCATTGTGCTTGCCAGCCGTGAATCCAGCTTCTGGCTGAGTGGCACTCCCCCTGTGGGAGCTGACCACCAGGGTCAGCTCCTGCATTGAGTGTCTGCCCCTTGGTGGTCAGTGCATGTCATAGTGACCAGTCATTCTGCTGTTCAGTTGATTTGCATGTTAGCCTTTTATTATATAGGATTGTTTTTTAACCCGAGGGCACCAATATCCAGACCAAGTGATGGGCTCAGCAGCCCTTTGGTTTTTTGCAGGGGGCTTATAGTAAATGTCCCACCAACATGTTATGGAAGTCTGTGTGTCTGCACAGATAAGATTAGGAGAGAAAGAGAGTGAAGAAAAATGTGGATTACTTAGCTTATGACTTTTTTGAGTTATAGGCAAAGGCAAGCCATTTTTCTGTATTTATTTTGAAAATGTTCACTGGTTAAAATGAAAGGGAATCTGGTTCCCAGTAAAACAAACCAAACCAAACCAAAACAAAGCACATAAAGCAAGTTCTTTCCCTCTCTCATCTTCTCTCTTTTGACAGTGAAAACCATTTTGGTTTTTAAGTTGCAATTGTTCATGGTAGTGAAGATATTGTTTTATAAACATAAATGCTATTGAATACTTTGAAGTTGAAATGTGCAAATTAAATTTAAAGTCAAAGTTTCTTTCCCCTTCAGGAATGTGATCTTATGAAAAACTTCAAAAATAAATAAGCTCTCATAAAATTAGAAAGAACTGTAATCAGAAGGAGCAGAATCTGATAACCTAGTCTGCAATTGCAAGCACTTCTGGTCTTAATGATGGACAAGCGCAAAGAAATAAACGAATGGAGCAACACAACAGTGTTAGTCTCTTTCTGTCGCCAGGGAATGATGTAGTCTTTATATCTTACAAATATAGAGGTTGCTCCTTCCCAGTGCAAATAGTCATCTCATATCAGAGCTATCTCTGCGTGTCCACAATAGATGGGAGTAGTTGTCATTGCTCAAGTTAGATACTGCAAACATGCATCCTGTTTGTCCTTTGGTATCCTCTCCATGTCTCTGAATTGACATGGGCATTACAACTTCACCGGTGGTCATCTTCCACAATCAATAATATATATTAGTTGCTTTAAACATTTCTTAATAATAATTTTTCCAGAATACTTTTACTGTCTAGCAAAAAAAAAAAAGTAATACAAAATAACCCAGACTTCTTGCCAACATCAAATGTGGGTGTAAATTAAATTGTGTAGTTAGAACTGATTCAATATTCTTTTTCTTGATCAAGAAGCGATAAATAGCACATCTACAAAAAGCATGTAATTTTTATTATCTGTGAAGACCGCTAGAATGAACACATCATTACCTGCACAAATAAGGAAGTCGAGTGCCACAGTTCATTTCCTGAACTGCTATGAGTGGCGAAGAAAAGCAATTCAACTTTATCTTTTTCCTTATAATTAGTATTGCTGAAACAACTTTAAAGGCAGGACCAAAAGCAGATAAAAATGTAGACGGGTAACAAGTTGGGAAGAGTTTATTATAAAAGAGACCTGTAATTATTTAAAGAACATGCTGAATGGAAGACCAGGGCTTTAAAAGTGTGGAACGTTGAGCCATAGGAGGTTTCAGAACTACTGATGCTGTAGTAATAAGTAAGGGAAGGAATATAAAAAAAGAAATTAGGCTCCCTTAGAAAAACTGAGCTGCAGAAAAGGAATATATTAACAATTTGACAAGGAAATGTGCAAAACGCATCTTTACATTGCTGATAAAGTTTGCAAGGCTGAGCTCCATAATTGAGCCGAAATCAGGACCATTGGAATATAATCTTTGATCTTGTGCTATTGTTTATATTTATAACGAATCTTGGTTGTGTCAGACGTAAAATTATAACAAAGTCCATGGCATTCTCTAGTTTGCCAGTGGGCTATGTTCCAATATAGTTTGGCTCCTAAAATCTCATTAAAAGGAATGATTTTGTTCTGACTTGGGGTGCCAGGAATACAGATGTGTCCCCTTCCTACATATCAAATGGTGCTCATGGCCAGAGGCAGGAGCAGCTGCAGTGAGTCCAGGTGAGTGGAGATGGACAGTCCTGGAAGTTAGGGACTGAGCGTTATGGGCTGTTTGGAATTTCTTCCAAAATACTCTCAGCGCTATTTCTCAGCTGTGGGTCAACTCCCTGGTTTTGTCTTAGCCCTAAAGGCTCATGGGACTGGCTTTCCTGCTCCTATTTTAAACGCTTCCATCTGTAGCTTCCAGCCATGACCTCTCTACTCCTTGACAAGCTGGGGCAAAGGAGGCAGCGAGTCACCTGTCCTCCTTCTGTTCCTGAAGAGCCCTAAGGCTCTTTTGAGGCTTAATCATGAACAACATGGATTATTTGAATGAGCATTTTTTGAAGACTTGTTATGTTTTAGGCACATGCTTGGACACTAGCAACATAAAGCTAAACAAGGCATGGTTCTCTCCCTTGAAAGGAAGTTAGTGCCAGGCAACAGGTAGTTAAAGTAATGCGACAACACACACAAGAAAATTTAAATGTTGATGAAGGTGCTACTGGTGGGAATGTAAAATGGTGCATTCATTTATATAGTAGTTCCTCAAAAAATTAAAAATGGGATTGTCACATGATGACACATTTCACTTCTGGATATGTAGCCAAGAGAATTGAAAGCAGGTCCTCGGAGGGTATAACCTCTTGTTCGCAGCAGCATTACACAATAGCCAAAAGGTGGAAGCAAACTAATGGGTGAATGTATAAACAAAAGGAATTTTATGCATTCAGTGGAATGTTATTCAGCCTTAAAAAGGAATGACATTCTGACGCATGCTGCAACATGGATGGACCTTAAGGTATTATGCTGACTGAATAAGCCAGTCAGAAAAGGACAAATAATGTATTATTCCACTCATAGGAAGTATCTATAGTAATTATATTCTAAGAAACAGAATGTTGAATGATGTTTGCCCAGGGCTATGACGGGGGGGGGGGGGGGGGGGGGGGCATTTTTTTTAAGGGGGAGA
>NW_006283588.1:4545396-4545857 GCF_000327345.1 Myotis davidii
GCCCACAACTGGGGGGGGGGGCGGGGGAGAGCAGGGGCAAGGCAGCATGTGGGAGGAGCTACCTTTTGCACAGTGGGCAGGTGCTCTTCAGAGAATGGGCAGAAAGGCATCTGGGCCAAGGAACAAGCAGGTACAGGCCGACTGTCACAGTGAGCAAGGACAGGCCCTGAGGTGGCTGGGATGGAAACCAAAGGGTGAAAAAAGAATTGAAAAAGGGAGTAGACTGTCAAGTCTCTTGAAATAAATACTTTCATATAACACATTTTGTTATATGAGTACATTCACCTTGAGATTTATTATTTTTCAAGGGCAGAATATTTTATACTTATATTTTACACTAGAGGCCCGGTGCATGAAATTCGTGCACTCAGGGGGTCCCTCAGTCCAGCCTGCATCCTTTCACAGTTCAGGACACTCAGACATCCTGTGCCCTTTTGCAGTTCAGGACAGTCAGACATGCC
>NW_006283588.1:4546977-4551125 GCF_000327345.1 Myotis davidii
GTCAGCTCTGCTTCTTCTGTTCCTGAAGAGCCCTAAGGCTCTTTTGAGGCTTAATCATGAACAACATGGATTATTTGAATGAGCATTTTTTGAAGACTTGTTATGTTTTAGGCACATGCTTGGACACTAGCAACATAAAGCTAAACAAGGCATGGTTCTCTCCCTTGAAAGGAAGTTAGTGCCAGGCAACAGGTAGTTAAAGTAATGCGACAACACACACAAGAAAATTTAAATGTTGATGAAGGTGCTACTGGTGGGAATGTAAAATGGTGCATTCATTTATATAGTAGTTCCTCAAAAAATTAAAAATAGGATTGTCACATGATGACACATTTCACTTCTGGATATGTAGCCAAGAGAATTGAAAGCAGGTCCTCGGAGGGTATAACCTCTTGTTCGCAGCAGCATTACACAATAGCCAAAAGGTGGAAACACCCTAAGTGTTCATTGATGGGTGAATGTATAAACAAAAGGAATTTTATGCATTCAGTGGAATGTTATTCAGCCTTAAAAAGGAATGACATTCTGACGCATGCTGCAACATGGATGGACCTTAAGGTATTATGCTGACTGAATAAGCCAGTCAGAAAAAGACAAATAATGTATTATTCCACTCATAGGAAGTATCTATAGTAATTATATTCTAAGAAACAGAATGTTGAATGATGTTTGCCCAGGGCTATGGAGGAGGGGGGGAATGGGAGAGTTATTGTTTAATGGGAACAGAGTTTCAGGTTTTCAAGCTGAAAAAGTTCTAGAGAGTGATTGTACAACAATGTGAATGTAGTTAATACTACTGAAATTAAAACCGGTCAAGATGGTCATGTTTGTATTGTGTACTTTACTGGAATTAAACATAAAAGTAACGTGTGACAAGCTCTATCAAAAAAGCATGATGCGGACCATGAGGATGTAGAGAGAAGGCCCACAACTGGGGGGGGGGGCGGGTGAGAGCAGGGGCAAGGCAGCATGTGGGAGGAGCTACCTTTTGCACAGTGCTCTCCAGAGAATGGGCAGAAAGGCATCTGGGCCGAGGAACAAGCAGGTACAGGCAACTGTCACAGTGCGCAAGGACAGGCCGGGATGTGGCTGGGATGGAAACCAAGGGGAGAAAAAAGCATTGAAAAAGGGCGTACAGACTGTCAAGTCACTTGAAATAAATATTTTCATATAACACATTTTGTTCTTACAGTACATGCACCCATCAATGAACACACCTGTTGCGCCCACCTGTTGACTGTTGTGTAATGCCGCCAGGAACCTGACACTACAATTGCAGGTGAATTTCAGTCTCTCTGAACATCTCGTGAGCTCTGTAACCATATCCTAATCTTTACTACTAAGGGTTACTGAGACACCTCAGATTGAATGGGATAGTCTGGCAGATCTGCAGAGCAAAGGGTGAAGATCAGAAAATGGAAATCAATGAAAATGCATCACTCAGTCAAAAATTACATTTCAGGCCCAGTAAGGAGACAGGAGCTACCCATACAACACATAAGATTAATAAAAAAATTTGTGATGTGGAGTGTTTGTAAGAATTAGGTGCTTTTGTGAATGTGAAGTCTTGTTCTTGTGAAAGAAGAAAGTAGACTAAAAATGTCTTTTGAGATACAAAAATCAATCAGAAATGTGGTAGGAGGTTTCAGCTTATACAAAACTGAAGGCTATCATGTGACTTGTTCTTTACACAGTTCTCCAAGCATTTTGGGCCTGGCAGCAGCTTTTTCCTTCCACTGGTGTGCCAGGCGCCTGCGTGTAAGTTTGTTCCCATACTTGTCTTCACGAGCAGATCCAGACCCTTCTTGTGGCTTCAGTGTGGAGCACACACAATGCCACATTGAGATGGAGTCAAAGTCAGCTTTTTCACGATGGACAAGTTCAAGGTTATTTCATAAATGAGTTTTCAGGAAAATCACAGTAATCTATTTACCTTAACATTTTAATTAAAAATATTCCATTTTAATGATTACAGAAAACACAAGCTATTGTACTTTATAAAAAAAACAAAGACATACAAGAATACAACCCTTAAGTCTAAAGAAGCTTCATTCAAAGGTCCTTAGATTTCTCATTGGTCCCTTAGAGGATATCGGTTGAGATTCTCTGATGGGCTTCCTAGTTCTGAAGTTACATGAGTCCACATTTCTTGTCTGAAATTACTTATTGGTAAAATACTTAGCCTGCCAGGACCTGGGGTTTCTGTTTCTCAGTTGACACGGTGTGAAAACAGGATGTTAATTGAGTAAAATGGAACTTCTAAAGGCCTGTCTGGGGTCATGTGTTGCAGTGATCGGTTTTCATTCTAACTTATGAGAAGTGTCCCTCACGCCCAGCCCTATGGACACCAGATTTCACTTATTCCGTGTAGTTTGACCTTGTTCACTCTCCAATGACACCCTTCCCAGGAAGCTCCACTGTTGAGGACCCCCTGATTTCCATCAGCTCCCAGGCAAGCCAGGAGCGGTGGCATGCCTCCTCCTCCTCCCTGCCCACCCTGGTGCAGAGATGTGGCATTCCCTACAATCTAATGGGCCCATAGTTTCAAACAAGCAGGGTGCTTCCTTTTTAGAAAAGAATTGGAGGAGAGAACATCATCTGGGTCTAGACTGAGAAGATGAAACATGGGGAATTAATTCAGTGTTTCAAGGATAGAACCAAGCATGCTGAGCAGAATTGAAATTCTTCTGGTGGTGAAAGATCTTAGAGCCAGCCAGCCAATTTGGGTAGCTGTGACTAATCCAGGAGTGCTCACCAGGGCTTCCCAGCTCAGATCTCCTCCCCCACTGGTGAGGGAGGTGCCTGAGCCAGGTGATGGGGAAGCAAGCACAGTGTTTGTATTTTGCTGGATTGGTACTTTACGAGTACTTGTAGTGACATATTCTATACTATATAGAAATATTTATACTCAAGCTCAAACACTGGTTTTTCTGTGGGGAGTGAGGAAGTGCAGGGAGTGAGGAACTGTGATTTTGTCCTAATAAAGCAGAAAAAAAACAAACTGACTATGACTATATTTAAAAAATTTTGTGGGTGCTTATTATAATAATTAGCATTATTGTTATTACATAACAGCATGAGCCTTAATAGCTAGAAAACCAGAATTTTAAAATCCATATTCTGTCCTTATTAGCTGTGAGCCTTCAAATAACCTTTCTGAGACTCAGTTTTTTCATTTGTAAAATGGAGTTAATAGCTGCCACTTTAGGCAGGTTGTAAAATTAAAATGATATGATAAGATATCATATCATTTTAAGTGCCACATTGATAGGCACTTAAAAGTTGCAATTATTATTATTGTTGTTTTAGTAGATTTCAAAATTTAATCCATTCCTGTAGTTGAAAATGTATTATTTTTATATTACTCTAAACTACCTTCCACTGGCTCCCAGTGTGAGCTTAAATAGAACAGGTTGGAGAAAGTTATTATTTATTTTCATGCATTTGTGACTTTTGTCATCACACAAATCAGAGAGATCATTTAAAAACACTGGTAAGACCACGTTGTCTCTGCTCCAAGTCACCCAGTGGGAGCACATCTTCCACTGGCCAAGTCCAGGATTTTACAGTGACCATCAATCAGCATGGGTGGAGGGTCTGGTAAAAGGACTATCCTTTCTCTTGCTCTCATTCCAGACACACTAAAAAGGACTTTGGGGTTCAAACAGAAACTTCTCAGTCAAATTGAAATCATGAAATAGATGAGACCATCCTGTATAATAAAACCCTAATATGCAAATCGAACAAGCAGTGGAACGACCAGCGGAAAGACTGTTCGCTATGATGCACACTGACCACCAGGGGGCAGATGCTCAATGCAGGACCAGTGGGGGGCAGCTCCTGCTTTGAGCGTCTGCAACCTGAGAGGGAGGCGACTGGTGGTGATAGGAGGGCAGAGCCGGCCAGTGGGCGGCGCCAGGCTGCCAGCCAAGGTGGGTGCCAGTGGGGACCCCCCAATCACCCCGCCCACCAATCGCCCCACAGATAGGCCCTGATTGTTGTCCAGGCCTAGGGACCCTACCCTATATATTGGGAACGGTCTCTCAGATTTAAAAAATAAAACCTGGCAAGGCTACTCTAACACTGAAAAAACAGGATGATGCAGCGATGACATGCATGGACTCTGACTTGCATATTTTGTGGTCAGC
>NW_006283588.1:4551303-4559731 GCF_000327345.1 Myotis davidii
TTCTGGGCAAGCAGGGGAGAGCAGTTAGGGGATACCAGGCTGGCAGGGGCGAGCAGTTAGGGGTCACAAGGCAGGCAGGCAGGCAGGCAAGTGAGCGGTTAGAAGCAGCAATCCCAGATTGCAAGAGGGATGTCTGACTGCTGGTTTAGGCTGGATCAGGCCTAACCTGGCAGTCGGACATCCCCCAAGGGTGCAGGCCGGGCTGAGGGACACCCTTCCCACCCCACACCCCCATGCATGAATTTCGTGCACAGGGCCTCTAGTTAAGTATAATACAGCATGCCGAAATTGTGATCATAAATAAACCAACAGTTTAGCTTATAAACCCTGTGAACTTAGTTTTGGGAAGTCCCTTTTTGTAACATTTATCATGTAATTTTATGTTCTTATTTTTCCAATTTCTGGACGTACAAAGCTGAGGACTAAATCATAGACCATCCTACAGTCACTAAGAAGATGATGTTGCTCAAATTACATGGGTAGGATAAAAATTAAGACATCTCGTATTTCAATGATATCAAGCATCTCTAACTAATTGCCATGTCTCTCCAAAGACTTAAGAGAACAACTGTTCCCAAACCATGGATGTGAAAAGGGGTTCAGAGACATTAAGCAAGCTCTCCAGTACACCCAGTAGGTGTAGTATACCGGGCACAGACACAGGGCCTTGGAGTCTACAGGAAAAGACCAACCTTAAAATTCCTGGAGAATTCTTCTGGGCCTCCATTTTCCCTGTCTATCTGCTTCCCTTTCAACTCTTGGTGAAATCTTTTCCTCTAATGATCATAGAAGAACTAAATTAAATGACAATCAGTGAGGAAATCAGTGCCACCAGTGACTTTAATTTTGAGAAAGTTTAACTCTGCAGCTTGACAACAATCCCACTGAGGTCACTGTAACCCTGGAGCACTTAGGGGACTTGCAGTGGCCCCACAATCAGCATGCTTGAACCAGGGATTGGGCCTCCAGCTTGTTGGGCACTTAGAATTTTATGAATGGAGACTATTTTCTGCCATCAAAATAATACAATTTTTAAATTATGGTAATATATCTAAACATATACAAATGGTATATTTAATTATATTCTAGGTCTTGTTACATGTTATTATAGAATCAAAATTAATATATATGTTTCATTTTACCACATAATTACCTATCATTTAGGTTATTCAGTGATAGCATTTAAGGACATTGAATTTCCAAGTTTGTTAATAAAGCAGAGAGAGGAATCTATATAATAAAGAGGTAATATGCAAATTGACATCACACCCTTGCACAAGATGGCCACCCCCATGTGGTCAAAAGATGGCTGCCCCCATGTGGTCACAAGGTGGCCACCGAAAGATGGCCAGCATGGGAGGGCAGTTGTAGGCGATGAGAAGGATGTCCAACTGCCCTTTTAGGCCTGATCCCTGTGGGACATCCCCCGAGGGGTCCCAGATTGGAGAGGGTGCAGGCTGGGCTGAGGGACATCCCCCTCCCCAGTGCATGAATTTTGTGCACCAGGCCTCTAGTACTTTCATAAATTAGAAAGCTGCTACGGTCATAGTAATGAATATTTGTTTTGGCAATAGTAGCTCAATCTTTAATATCCTAAATCATGATAAATATATTAGAGCAAGTCTGCACTATCAGAATCAGATATGAAAGTTCTTTGTGGTTTCTGCCAGCAACTAAACTGGAAAGCTTATTACTAACTATAAATGTCATATGTTTAGGCAGGGGGTCACTTGTCATTCTCAGGTAAGTGTTCTTTGATTTTGCCTCCTTGTTAGTGGGGGACACCCAGAACACTGAGGTCGCCAGGACAATTTCTCTCCTCACATTGCTGGTGTGGACTTTCCCTGTCTGGAGATGTAGTTCTGTGCTTCCTATGTGGAGGTAACAGCATGTCTGAGAGTATATTCATTTAGCTCACAAATATTTGTTAAGGATCTAGTATGTGCCAGGACTGATTCTAGTCACTAGGGACCCTGTGGTAAAGATGAGAGACCAAGTTTCTGCTTTCCTGGGGCTTTGTATGTTGGAGACAATGGGCAGGTGTATAGATACATGTGGGAATTTCAGGTAGAGGTGTGTGCTAAGGACACTCATAGTGCTGTCATGTGGGAGAGACTCGTCAGGAGGGGACCCTTTGAAGGGCTTTTTATGAAGGAGACATAAGAGCTGAGATTGACAAGAGTCAGTTTTGTAAAAAAAAAAAAATAACAAAACCTGTGTTGAAGCATTCCAGGAAACAGTGATTGCAACTTTACAACTACAGAAATCTGCCAGTTGCCGTTGTACTAGGATTGTGTTTCAGGAAAAACACACAAAAAATTGCTCATTTGTATGCGAGGCTAGATTTCAGCACTGTGAGATACTGCCAGGCACATGTATCTGGGGCAGGATTTACAGACTGGTGCAGGAAGAACATTCTGTTTTAGAGAAACGATCCCTCACTTTTATATAGCACTTTAGAGTTTATAAAGATCATTTACATTTGCGATTATATGTTTTGGTAGATTTCGCTTTTAGGCCTAAGATGATTGGATTGCAAATGAAAGAAAATCCAGCTCAAATAAATGGAAATTTATGTAATTATATAAGTATCTTAGAGTTCCTCATTTCAGACAGAGGTGGATTCAGAGGCTAAATAATACCACCAGGATATAGCCTCTCTCTCTCTCTTTCTTGCTTCTGTTTTCTCTTCCCCTCATTTATTCTCAGTTATGCACTCTGTGTGGTAGCAAGCATGGTGACCCACTCTCTCACTTGGCAAACCTAGCTTGGAGATGGTAAGAAAACACTTCTCTGAGGGCTGCAGCAAATGTCCAAGCTGTGACTCATTAGTCCCTGTGGCCGGGGGCATGATGAACTCCTGTTGGTCAGGTGTGAAGGTCAGCCCCATCCAACCTACAAAGACTAAAGTGGGAGAAGCTCGACTCCGAAGAGAGAGTGAGGGGTGCTGAGCAGGCAATGCGATAGATGTCCTCCGTAAAATTATATCTACCTTTTTCAGATATGAGGTGAGGAAGCTCGTCAATGTTTCACAGAAGGCTTACGTGTCAGCCGGTGCAAACAGGGTTCTTCCCACCCGAATGTTTCATATCTTCTACATAAAACAAAGGCGAGATTCCCAAGAGAGTTCAGTGAAAGAGTGGAAGCAACACATGCTGACTCAGATTTTTAGTGGGCCTCCGCTGTACCAAGGGGACTTCCTTTCGGCCGAGACAGAAAGCCACGCGGCGCTCTCTGCCTGGCTTGCTGATGGGATGTCAGCAGTAGTTTGACAGCTTTTTTCACGCAGGCGTGGCGTAGTTTTCCCTGACACATGGCGGTGAGGTTATGTTTTTGAGCACGGGTGCTGTTGGCTGAGGAGTTGAAAGCCAGGAGAACCGTACGTCACATGGAGGACTGTGATGGTATGAGGTAAAAGGAACCAAATCCTTTTGTTTCTCTTAATGATTGTCCACTCCACCAGATCCATCAGATTTTCTTCCTTTAAAAAGATGAATAATTCATACAACAGATTTTGAGGGAAATCTCAATGTACATGAAGATGCAGCATCAAATATTTTGTGAAAGTGGCAAGTATGCATATTCCATTTGGGATATATATGGCCATGTATAGATTTCAAGGCAATCTGGTAGTAACACAGAGAAAAATGCAAATATAGTGATACATATGCATAGAGAAATGAGACCCAATGTATGTTTTCTCCATAATTGTAAATTAATTCTCCTAGTTGTTCACTCTATTATATTTTAAGGACCCTTAGAAAATAAACAAAAAGTACAACTCAAAGTCTTTGTTTTCACCACCCAGATGTTGGATCAGATTTTACCTTCCCTCTGTTTGAGTGTTTCTATTGGGTTGCAAGGACTCAACAGCCTTTCCTAAAGTTTGTTCTCATTTCTCCTAGGAAATACCAATGACACGAAAAAAGGATCAAAGGCCCTGCTCTGACATACCAAAATTTCTGAGATGGTTAACTCACCTCCGGAAAGCTCTCATTGTAGAGGAAGAGTTTCATAGATTTGAATGTACCTCTTCTAGAAATTTCAGTACAGGGAACGGATATGTTCTGATGCAGGTAGATGAAAACATATCCTTTTACCAGAAAATAAGATTAAGGGCAAATTTAAGCTTGCAGAAAATCCAGGTCACTGCCTAAACCCTGCTGGGTTCTGGAGAAAAAAAAGTACTAACTTGTATATCTAATCTGGAAGATGTGTCCACTCATAAACCTTTTTTTTAAAGTCCTAAACTTTGGTAAATGCTCCTCCTCTACCTTTGCTAACTTTCAGATCAGGGGACCGAGTCACATGATTGTGTAAAAGCTTGCAGAGAGAGAAGCCGACCTTCCGCTCTGTTTCCCACCGGTCCAGGAGAATTGGCGTCCCTGTGTGAAGCAGCAGTAGTTCTGCTTGGCCATATGGTGCCACCAGGCAAACAGCTTGTATTCAGAGAGAAATGCCTGCATCGAACATTTCCTGTCTGCGCGTGTGCGGAGCTGTGGTCCTTGTCTGCTTTCTCCTGGCCAGCTTCTCCATCTATCGCTGTGGGCCTGTGCGCTTCCGCTCCAGCACCCAGACGCAGACTGCAGAGCTTCCCCATGTCCTCCCCTGACCTGATCTGCTGACCTGAATGCTGAAGGCCAGCTTTTCTGTCCTCACTCACTGTTTCCCATAATTACCACATAGAAGTACAAGCCAACCCAGAGCCGATTGGTACCATCTCAGTGAATCACCTATCATCTCTCTATCATCTCTCCATCTTCTGTCCGTCCTGTCCATCTACCTATCATCTATCTATGGATATGATGTATCACTGGCATCATGTATGGATTTGGAGGAGTTACACTTTTAAAACCTTAACCTACAACTCAGAGTTCTTTCTGGTGCTGTTGGAAATGAAAACATTTGATCATTTTTAGGGCAGCATCCAGGACATTATTATGGTTTCTTAGCTTTTTAGGCTGAGATATTTTTTATTTTGTATCTTTCATCATAATTCACCATTAAAAATGTTAGTAAATTCTGCTATCAATCACCTATCATCTCTCTATCATCTATCCATCTTCTGTCCATCCTGTCCATCTGCCTATCATCTATCTATGGATATGATTTATCACTGGCATCATGTATGGATTTGGAGGAGTTACACTTTTAAAACCTTAACCTACAACTCAGAGTTCTTTCTGGTGCTGTTGGAAATGAAAACATTTGATCATTTTTAGGGCAGCATCCAGGACATTATTATGGTTTCTTAGCTTTTTAGGCTGAGATATTTTTTATTTTGTATCTTTCATCATAATTCACCATTAAAAATGTTAGTAAATTCTACTTCCAAATTGAAGCTTCCAGACACCTACTGAGTCTAATATGCTTGAGGAGAACTTTTCAGAAAAAAATGAATGAAGAAATGAATCAAGAAGTTAAAAAAGAAGGCATTAAATTAGTTTTGAAAGGAATGAAACCCACCGAGCTGTTTAGTTGTTGGAATATATTCTTCTTGATGATGATTACATAGTAGGATTTAAAAATTAATTTCATTATAGCAATTTATGCTGTCACAATAAAACATAAAAGGCTCAATAGGTCTGGGAAGCAAATAGTATGCATTTCTAAATTACTCAAGTAAACCAATTACGCAAAAGGAGTACATATATATGTCAATGTATGTTTTAAAGTATCCACAAGTATAATTTGCACTCCAGGTAGTAACCATGCTCCAGGGACTTTGATTGCCTTTATTCATAGGTTCTCATTTCCAGAAATCACTGTTTCTGAAACTGCTTAGAGTTCCCCAAAATATTAAAAGGCTAAAGAAAGGAAGATTAAAACGTTTACTCACAGAAAGCAATGGAAGAAACCCACCCATTTTTAGATTTGAGCCCTTCAAGTTCTCAGATTGAATTCATGAAGGGAGGCTGGGCATGGCGGTTGCTTTCCACCTCCTGTGTCACGGAATGAGCATTTTGACTTGAATTCCAGAGTTCTGGTTTTTATTTTCTGCTTATTCTTTTCTGTCTAGTTCAGAGTTGTATCTTAAACCCTGGGGTCATGGTTTCCACTGATGTTCAGAAAGGCCCTCTAGAATCTCATAGGAGCAATGGAATTTGATCCAGCATTTTGTATGCTAATGGCTCTATAGGCATATGTTATTTCTCACCAACCTGGGGGGAAAATGTTCCCTGAGGATAGGGGTTTGCAGGCAGCCTGCGTAGTCAGTTAATCTGGTTTTCTAATCCCAGCATTTACACTGGATTTCCAACCTGAGCAGGTGGATTAAATTCTCAGTGCTGTAATCAGGCAGAACTTAAACATGGGCTAAGCCTAAATAAATCATTTTTTTTTGTCCTGTAGTCTTAATTAATACCTGTCAAGAGTCTAAGAAAAGATTTGCTCCTGAACATAAGGAATTATTTGAACATAAATTTATATTTTAATTTCAAACACATTTTCCCCTGGTGAAAAATATGGAAGCTAAGGCCTGCCTCAAACAGTGACGAGCCAAATGATCTACCTCATTGTTATAATTACCATTAAGAAAGCAATTCCTTTTCTTTAAGTCTGTGGCAGAGGTTCACTTTAGATATATTATGATTTTAATATTTTTACTAAGGAAATCATGTCTTTATTTTCATAATGTTAGGCAACATTTATTTAACTCCTCTAGTTCCCAGGAATTATCTTAGTACATATATATTGCCCAAGGGGTCACCCACTTAGTAAGTGGAAGAAAGTGTTGAGATTCAAACCCAGTTAGTCTTTTGACATTCTCAAACATCATAATTTAAGATAGCCTTAGTTATTTAAAAATACTAGAAATCAGCTATTAGGGATTACAGTGTAATAGACGTTACCCAAAGTACTTTTCTTATATTAATGCATTTAATCCTCAAAGCAAGCCTATAAAGTATCCACTGTTATTCTTGTTGTCATTTTACAGGTAAGGAGAGAGTAACTTTCTCAAGGTTGCACAGTTAGTACGTAGGTGATCCAGGATTTCAACCCAGGCAGTCTAGTTGCAGAATCTCTGTTCTTAACTGATATTATACCGGCTTATTGTTAGTACTACTATAAAAGTAGTACTGATATCTTAATTATTAAAATGGTAGCATAATGTATCCATCAACTATATGTGCCAGGCTCCAAATTCAGTTTTTAGCAAACTTTATCCCACTTAATTAATTTTAAAACCACCAAAGTAGGTATTGGAAGCCCAGTTTGGAGACAAGGAAGAAGAAATTAGGGAGATGAAATCTTCCCAATGTCTCAAAGCTAATTCATGAAAAACTGAAATTCATTCTGTTCTCTCTGATTCCCAGGCCTCTGTCCTTTCCCACATCCCACAGTGCCTCTCGAGTTTCAGTCTGTAATATGCTCTGTTCCAGTAACCTATGGTGGGCTCTGGATAGAGAATAATATATTGGGGATGTTAATACTCAAAAAATGTAGTAATCCATTGATCTACAAAGGGGCAAAACTAAACTAACAGTTTTAAGAAGGGAAACTATAAAGCACTAAAATTTGACTCCATTGAATGACATCAAGAAAAACAAAAATCAACTGGGTAACTAAATTATCAAAAAATAAGCCAGAAACTAAATACTTAAAAATTATAATTGACACCACCAATTTTATTATCATGAAGCTATTTTCAAATTAAGCACATTTACTTATGCTTTTTTATTTCATAAATATTTTGATACACATTCAAAATTTGTCATTGATAAATGGCTTCTCTAATTAATTTTCACTTTAAATGATATTAACCAGACTCATATCTTGCTAGTTAAAACCTTGTAACAGAATTTTTTCTGCTTGGTGATATAATAGTCTTTTTTTTTTTTTTTTACTTAATAACATCCATAGGAATTAGTTATTTTTTTTAACACATGTTATTAGTTGCTCACATGTGTACGTGTGACTGTGCATACATATGAGAAAGGTGGTATTGCTACTTATCTCAAGGGATAACATGAGATTTACCAGTGGCTTAAATGAGTGTCACCGCTTCATCAATCATCTTTTATTTTTCCAGCTGCCCCATCACGAAAGCCGCTGAATCAAATATTTTCAAATGCTGTTGTTTTGAACTTGGAGGTCTTTTAAAAATAACTAAAGCAGTTGGTGATATATAATGTCTAGAAGACATATAATTCATGAGAACTTGAGGAAAATGAGATACAATTTGGGCATATTCTTTTAAAATGGCAGCCTTTAAATAGGGACTCAAAAAAGAATGCATATGGGACCATCATAACTTCCTCTATATTATTTATTAATTTCAATAGACTCTGTATCCAAGGCCATGTTCCTTTTATCAGCACTTGCTGACCATTAGATTTCTGAGCTCAGATGCATAAATCCTGTCTTTTGAGGTTTTGTACATGTTCTTAAGAGTAAAATGTAATTGGCTTATGTAAATTCATAAATA
>NW_006283588.1:4559749-4562925 GCF_000327345.1 Myotis davidii
TAGGAATTAGTTATTTTTTTAACACATGTTATTAGTTGCTCACATGTGTACGTGTGACTGTGCATACATATGAGAAAGGTGGTATTGCTACTTATCTCAAGGGATAACATGAGATTTACCAGTGGCTTAAATGAGTGTCACCGCTTCATCAATCATCTTTTATTTTTCCAGCTGCCCCATCACGAAAGCCGCTGAATCAAATATTTTCAAATGCTGTTGTTTTGAACTTGGAGGTCTTTTAAAAATAACTAAAGCAGTTGGTGATATATAATGTCTAGAAGACATATAATTCATGAGAACTTGAGGAAAATGAGATACAATTTGGGCATATTCTTTTAAAATGGCAGCCTTTAAATAGGGACTCAAAAAAGAATGCATATGGGACCATCATAACTTCCTCTATATTATTTATTAATTTCAATAGACTCTGTATCCAAGGCCATGTTCCTTTTATCAGCACTTGCTGACCATTAGATTTCTGAGCTCAGATGCATAAATCCTGTCTTTTGAGGTTTTGTACATGTTCTTAAGAGTAAAATGTAATTGGCTTATGTAAATTCATAAATACAATCTCTTTCAATATGTGGCCTTAGTTTATATTAACTATTGACTTTATTTGAAAACTTTTAATAAGTGTGTATAATTTACTTTAAGAGAAATAGGTTTGCTATTTAAGTATTTACTTCTTATGTCTATGAATAAATCATTAACTTTTATTATTACTACTACCGTTGCTGCTGTCATTATGTCTCTCCCTGTGGTGTCTTGCAGGAAACAATAGCACCATATTTTGCAATGAGAGGTTGTCTTAAAGCAACATTTTTCTAAAGGAACTTTCCCTTTTGAAGTCCATCTTTTATGATTATTACTATTTAAAAACTGATGATCAAATGTAACTTGTTGGCAGAATGATTGTCATAGTAAAGTAACTGTTAAAACAAAACTTTATTCCAAATTGAAAAAGACAGTAATCTTGGTTTGGATGATATTTACATTGTCCTTAGATTTTTTCATGTTTATGCAGGGAAATTTCAAGGCAAGAAGGAAAACATTTCTCTCTGAGAAAAGATTGTATGAGGTGACACAGTATCCTAAGAAAATGATATGAGAAAGATGTCTGTGAAAACGTGTGATCTGATAACTAGCACATACCATAGCATGCTTTAGTATATTTTACAGGAATCAAAACCTTAGTTCTGTGACCCAGTAAGAGTTAAGGTTTCAGCTTGTTAGTATCTTGAGTTTTGATGACTAATCACCACTATCCAGCTTTTAAGTAATCTGACAACACTAAAAGCACAATTTAATTCTAAATCATTACCAAAAAATTATATGCTGCCATAATGTATGCTTTTAATTCTTCACACACCGCCTTTCAGACTCACTATACTTTATATTTCAACAACACAACATTGATTAACCAGTTTGTAGATTTTCCAACCTTTGCATCGGACATGGTATCCTTAAATTTTGTCTTTTTCTGCCCTTGCCGGTGTTGCTCAGTTGGTTGAGCATAGGCCCATGTACTGAAGGGTCACTGGTTTGATTCCTGGTTAGGGCACATACCCAGGTTACATACTCAGGGATGGAAGTTTCACTCTCACATCTATCTTTCTCTCTCTCTAATCAATAAAACTATTAAAAATCATTAAAAATCAGTCTCTTTCATGTTGTAGATCCTACATTAAAAAGCACGGAGGAATAGAGGGACAGCAGAAACTAAAATAAGTTACTTTTATAATAATTTGCAATATTTCAAGATTATGTGTGAAATGTTTAATTAGGTAGGAGTAAAAATATAGTGTGTCCTTGTTATCCATTGCAAACCACCCCACAACTTTGTGGCCCAAAACTATAATGATCAATTCTACTGTTTATTAATTTACAGTCTGAGTGGGCCTTGATAGAGGTAGTTTGTCTTTGTTCCGAGTGGCATCTCTTGGGATAGCTTGCCTGGGAACTGGAGGATCCTCTCCCAAGATGGCTCAACTTACTAGTACATGGCTGGAAAGCTGGGCTTTCTCTAACTGCATGGTGGCTGGGTTCTGAGACTGGTTTTTTCTAGAAGCGGGAAATGGAAGCTGTGCATTCCTTATGTCCTGGATCATCATCATTTGTACACTATTCTATTAACCAAGTGATCATATAGCTTAGATTCCAGGGAATGAAGTGGGATGCTTGCCTTGAAGGGAGAATATTATCAAATAGAAAAATGCAGTTTGGGCAAAGTAAGAAGATAATAGTAGTTTTGCATAGTCTAATTATGGAACTCATTACTCAGGATAAGATATCCTAGTACATTCATATGGGAAGGGTACAGTAATAGATATCATGCCTATAAAGAACGTTGGATGTGATTGAGGGTATATCTCCGAGTGTTCTTGGGGACATTGAAGTATTCCTTCCCCTACTGAATACTGGGGGTGGAGTCCTTATTATATCTCAAGGGAAAGAATTTCCTGAGACTCACTTGAGAAAATGAGTGACTTTTATTTGTGTGTAGGTACTTCCCCGTTTTCAAAGTCCCATTTCCCTTAGTCCTGCTATAGAAGAAGTGCAGAGCTAGAAGCAAAGCCCGTAGTCCAGAGTTTTTGTCCCATAGTGCAGCCAGGTCCAGTTCAGTCTCAGGCTGGTTGCAGTCCATTGGTCCATTGTGCGTGGGGTCTGAATGGGCTGTGTGGACAAATGCAGGGCAGCCAAGAGAGCGTGCGCCCCTATAACAAGTATCCCAAGAGAGCCAAGAGGAGCCAAGAGCACAATAGCACAAGAGAGGGAAGGGAGTTTCTTTGTTCAGGGGATTTAATATCCCAAATCTTCCCGTGCTTGCAGTGGCCACACCCATTCTGGCCAATGACCTGTACCCAGGTGTGACTGACAGCAAGCACCCTCACTAGTCTCTCCAACTTGACTGGGCATGCGTCTACCTCCCCTCTGTTGGACCCTGGGGGAGTGTGAAGTTGTTGCTTCCTGATGAAGTTGCCCAAATGACATGCCTATAATATTTAGCTTCCCCCTTTGCTCCTTTTCTAAGCTATATAATAAAAGCCTAATATGCAAATCGACCGAGCGGCGGAATGACTGGCTGGATAACCGGTGGAATGATCAGTCATTATGATGCACACTGACAACCCGGGGGCAGACACTCAATGCAGGAGCTGTCCTCTGGGTGTCCGTGT
>NW_006283588.1:4563142-4566797 GCF_000327345.1 Myotis davidii
GTGGCTGGAAATTTGTGTTTGCAAAGTAGGCTGGAATCTGTTTAAAATTACCTCCAGATAAGAGGAATGAGCTGGGTAATGAAATGATTTCAATAGTACGAAACATTTGTTTTTAATGTAGAAGTCATTGGACATGAGAATTGTCTGCCTCTAGTTGTTTTTTTTTTCTTCTCTGATGAGGGATTTCCTGCTCTTAAAATATCCTTTCTAAATTTCAATTGAATTGCTTGCCAGTGCAATCCAGAAATCTTGTTAGTTTAAGGCGAGAAAATCGGCATTAACTGCCCTAGTGCTAACATTTCCACTGTTGGTCTAGGATTAAAAAGCCAAAAGGGGTTCAATCTTGGAAATAAACTTAAAAATGACTGGCACCCGTGTCCAGAGGAAGAGCTCCTTTAGTAAATGCTAGGAACAAAATTCCAGCTAAAGTTTGGGCACATGATTTGATTATCATTATAAGCACCCTAGTTTTCTTTTTCATTCTAATTTTAAAATATATGATATTGTCATTTCATACAAAATAGAGGTAATACTGTTAGCCCATTGTAAATGTATTTTTCTTTCCAGCATGTACATTAAGGAAACCACTATACACTGAAAAAACCTAGGGGGCTGGTAAAATAGGTGAAGGGATTAACAACAACAGCAATCATAGACACAGATAACAGTATAGTGATTACCAGCGGGAAAGAGGGTGGGGGCAGGTAGGAGAGAATAAAGGAGGGACAAATGATGATGGAAGGAGATGTCTGTGGGTGGAACACACAATACAATACACAGATGATGTGTTATAGAACTGTACACCTGAAACCTATATAATTTTATTTAACCAACATAACCCCAATAAATTCAATAAAAATTCAAAAACCCAATGGATTGATTTTTAAGAGCCATAACTTTCTGGGTCTTTCCTCTATGCTATTTCCTGATGCTTCTCTGTAACGTGGCCTCTATTGTGTTCAAAATCTGGTACATTAGATAGAAAAAAAATCATATGTCTCTGTCACCACAGGAATATTTAAAAGATATATTCTAAGTGTAATTGGCAGCTTCAATTGCAATCACTTTTCATTTTTCTTTCCTCTGAATAATAAATTCAGAAGGTGAATAATAAAGAACACTGTTTCTTCTTGAATACTATTTGCATATAATATTTCCTAATGTTCATGGTGACTTTGTGTTGAAAAAAACGTCACTAAAGGAAAAACAGTTAAACTTCCAACACTAGAGTTTGTAAATCTTCCTGTTTATGACTTGAGTTCCTTCCCAGAAGAATTGGAATGGTATGACCTGATGTTGCAGACACTCTGCTCAGGTGGGCTTGCCCAGGAACAAAGCTTTATTCTGCTTTCTTAAGTTGGAGTGCTATTATCCTAGACACAATTCAAGCACACCCTGAGGGATCTTGCCAGAAATGACAACTCTTAGCCAAAAGCTTACCATTAACATGACCTTTCCACACCAATATGGGTGGTTTTGGTCCTATTTTGTTTTCAGAGAGAGAGATGGGGAGAGAGAGAGGGAGAGAGGGAGGGAGAGAGAGAGAGAGAGAGAAGAATATGAATAAGCAGGAGAAGGAAGAAGAGGGGGATGGGAAGAAAGAAAGTGGAAAGAAAGGGGAAGGAAGGAAGAAAAGAAGATGTCTGAGTTGAAAAGAATATAAGGACAACCAGCATTTTGACATTTTTTAAAAAGGACCACCAGAAGTAAAAGAAATCAAGGCCAAACAAAGGGGACAAATAGAGCAGTTAGTCTTTAAATATTAAATTCTTCCAATTGGAGCTTAGAAACCTTTCCTTTGTCAGTGTGGATTTCTGGGACAAGGGCAGATTTTCAGGCTGATTCTTGCAAACCTCCCTGGCACTCTGAGCACTCAAAGCAAATGCAGTTAGTTAGGACGTTGCTTTCATCATTTCGCTTGTATTGCTCCTTGATGTTTTTTTTAGGTTTCAGAACTCTGATTTTCAGACCTCTAATAAAAATAAATATTTTCATTGCTTTCAGAGAGGAAGGAAGAGGGAGAGAGTAATAGGAACATCAATGCTGAGAGAGAAGCATTGATGGGGTGCCTCCTGCACACCCCCTACTGGGGATTGAGCCCACAACCTGGGCATGTGCCCTGATCAGGAATCAAACTTTGACCTCCTGGTTCATAAGTCAATGCTCAACCACTGAGCCACACCAGCCGGGCTACTTTTGTAATCTGTGGCAGAAAATTTCCCATATTATAATTTTGTAAATACACTTAAGAGAATCACTGATGGGGTCCCTCCTGCACACCCCCTACTGGGGATTGAGCTCACAACCTGGGCATGTGCCCTGATCAGGAATCAAACTTTGACCTCCTGGTTCATAAGTCAATGCTCAACCACTGAGCCACACCAGCCGGGCTACTTTTGTAATCTGTGGCAGAAAATTTCCCATATTATAATTTTGTAAATACACTTGATTTAGTAATTTGACTTGTGGAATGAATTCCATAATACTTCTACTAGTGATGTTTTTGTCTTAAACTCTATTTTTTTTTTACTATGGAATTAAAAGCTTCATCTTTACTAAATATAACTGACATACAGTATTTAGCTAGCAGGTAGGAAAAATATAGGGGCAGGGAGAGAAAAAGATTCCCAAGTTCTTTAATCCCTGACCTCCCAGCATCTTACAGCTACATATTGAACCCTATGTAAAACGAGCATGTGAGTATTTGTACCATTGACTGCTAAAAATATTTTACAGGTTTCAGAAATGTTTCCTGTGACTATCAGTATGAATAATAGTATCTGTGACTCATTGTCGAAGAGCATTTGTCAATATTCGAAGCAACCTGTTGGATAATTTTAAAAAAAATTAAATGGGGTGCTATTCTTAGTTACTACAGAAGGGTTTTGACCAGGAATTATTTTCTTATTAATCAATACATTAATTGATTTTCATAGATATTTGTCTCATCTCTACTCTATTGTAGGCACTATACTAATTTTTATATCTTGGTTAAGCCAAAATAGAAAAACATGGTTATTTCATCAATATTTTAGTAGCTGGTAAACTCTTTCCATCCCCATTCTCACTACTTACTACTTATATTTGGAATAGTTCACAATTAAGAATATATAACAACGTACTCATTTAACTCTCACAAAAAAATCTAAATTGAGGGCTATCAGATCAGATAAGGCACCCAGGATGCTATTGACATGGAATAGATTTCAGAAACTTTTACTGAGAGGGCTATTGAGGCTCAAAGATACTGAGTGACTTCTTTCAGATGATATGTTGCTTAACTTTGATTAACAATCTATGATCTGATGTTAATGACATCACCAGCCTTGGAGATAATCTGTTTTTTGTTTTTGACATTTCTAACTTGTAGCAATACTTTCTTTATTCTTAGACACTCTCCTACTTTCACATTTTCTCACACACTGGAGGGGTTTGATGTGTTATGTGAGTGAACACACTCCGCACAGATGTTTTGACCAATGGCTGGTCTCCTGGAGTCTGTTGTCTGTCACTGCCACCGAAGGAATCCCTGTGCAGACTCAGGTTCCTGGAACAGAGAGCCCTGGGACCCCTGGGGTCAAGCAGGACTTCACAGATAACTGTCAGATCCTGAATAGTCAATCCAAGAAATAAAACTTGGAAAAGAGAGAGAGAA
>NW_006283588.1:4567203-4591841 GCF_000327345.1 Myotis davidii
TGCAGAACAAAGGGAGGCCCCAGCCAGCAGCTGGAAGGCCCTGATTGGCCCTGATAGCCGGCCAGGCCTAGAGACCCTACCCGTGCACTAATTTCATGCACTGGGCCTCTAGTACTTTTATATTAAGCTTGCAAACATAATATTAACAAAATACCATTATTTACATTATTTGCAGCTTATAAATAGATCCTTAGAGTATTTTAAAGTAATTCTCAAAATCTCTATAATGTATATGATATTAGATCTTATTTTGGTAGTGAGGAATTTGAGATCTTGGAGATTAAGGAACATCCCTAAAGCCACACAGCTTGTAAGGACAGAGCCTAGACATGGAGCTGGCTGGTCAGCCTTTCCCAGCCTGCGTGTATCCTACTCTCCTGTGCATTCTTGAATTAATGCTGACCAGTGGGAGGGTTGTCTCGAGAAAGGGGTTGTCAGGCAAGGTGTAATTTAGTGAATAAAACTTGCCAAAAAGTTTCCTTGGGGCGTTATCAATCAGCCTTGGTTTAATATACTAATAAGAAATTAGCCAAGCCTTTTAATTAAATCCTAAAAAATAAGGAAATGAAAAGTAAAGCACAGAACTCAAAGATGCGACTGATACCTAGCACACCATTTGCAATATGTATGTCTGAATGGCAATTTGAGAGCTTCCTCGGTTTAGAAAATGATTTAACACATGGCTCCTTTAGATAGAACGGAGAATTTGAAATGTGTTTTGATTTTTACAAAACTATTCAGGCACAGACTAATTGGACCATACAGTATATATCTGTAAACACAGGTAGAACCAGGTTAATTACATAGAAACCATGACCTGACATTCTCAAGAGAACATAATATAAATACAGATGCGCTCTTTTTATTTCTGTACTCACAGTTAGGAATTCTGGTGCTTAGGTCTTATTTCACTCTAGTTACCAGAGAAATTTATTTGTACTTCAAGCCCTCTGCTTGGTCTGAGAATGAACTAGGCAGACTGCCTAATTCTAAATAAATCATGGATGAGTCCTGCACATTGGTGTGTGTGTGTGTGTGTGTGTGTGTGTGTGTGTGTGTGTGTATAAGCAACTACCAAATATACTTAGTCTGTCTTGCAAACAAGGAAGGATGCAAAGTCACTCTGATAATAAAACATATTACCATGGATCTCAATATTTAGTCCAATCAGAAAAGATTTTAAAACTGGCAAAGAGTAAAAAGGCAAATCCCAATTTTCTGTAGTGACATTTAGTGTATATAAGGCGGGTGGTGATGGTACAGTCTGGAGCGTTTTCGGATGGAGAGAGACACAGGAGGCTTGCTCCTGTCTCTCATCCCATGGAGATCCACATTTCAAAAGGGCAACCTTTTATGCAACTTTTCTCCAACAAGATAGAGTGCAAGGATTGTTTCACTTATGTAGTGATAAAGTATCTTTTTCCTTTCTCTTTTCAAATTCAGTGGAGAGCCGGGAGGGGAGGGGGGGGAATCCAAACTTGTTCATTTGCTCATGTCACCCACCAAGGAAAAGCTATTTTCATGAGTAAAGCACAATTTAAATATGATGGAGGCTTTCACTTTCAGCTATGATAGAGTAGCAAATAACGTACCAATGGTCCTTCTGAGAACAGCTATAAAAGCTGAATAAATTACAAAAATCCATCTCTTTGAGGGCACCAGAGTGCCTCTGAGACAGCCAGGCTTCGGAACAGGATCCAGATGAAAGAGGGCTCTTTGAGCACGAACCCAACATTCTGTGGGCTTCCCTCCCTAGGCCATTTACTGAGCAGCGTGGGAAAGGGGTGGGGAGGTAGGGAGCGAGACATTTCCTGAACAGCATGGCTACTGAGAGGTAGGGAAGTTGGACACTTGCTTATTCCATTGAGAAATTTTCTGAATTCTTAACCTGTGTAGGGCAGGCACAGAGCAAGCTAATAATACAGCAGCTGAAGGTGGCACAGAATGCTTGCCTTATCAAGGCGTCGAGGAAACTAAAGTCTGAATTCAGGAACTTCCAAGGAAGAACAACTTGGTTGATGACAAGTGGATAGTCATGTCTTCTCTTTCTTACCCCTTCTCATAGATGGCTTTTCTCTATAGTTTCTTCTCTAGGAACCTGTCTTCCATCCCATTCATTCTTTTTTCTAAAATATACTTTTTATTGTTGATAGTATTACAGAGATCTTCCCTCCCCCACCCTTTACTACCCTATTGCCTATGTCCATGGACTATGCCTATAATCATATAAGTTCTTTGGTTTATCTCCCCATTCATTCTTTCTAGTCAGTTGTATTTCCCACCTGTGGTTCCTTCTGAGGGTGGTGAGCACCAGGGATCAACTAGCACTTGTGCCTATGGGGGTTGGTTTGGAGCTAAATGAGGACAAACTCGGCCTCTTCAACAAATACATGCTCTTTATTATGTCACTGTAGATTGTGGGCTGTATGAATAAATCATCTGGCTCTGTAGTCCCCGCTTCCAGTTTATGAAGCTCATTAAGATGGAAAAAGTTATATTTTTATAGGAATTAATCTGGTTTAAATGTGTGGTCAGTTACGGAAACCACATGACAAATAGCAAAATGCTTGGAGATAAAGTCCTTTGTATTTGAAATGACCCAGGAATTATAATTAAACAAACAAGTAGAAAATAATGCCACCCCAGGAGAAAAAGAATAATTTTTCAAGGTCAGTCAGAACTTGCTTGAATTTATTCAGTAGGATTAATAGAAGTACTAACTAATGGGATATTCCCTCTACTGAATTAACTTATTTGTTCTCTATGTAGAGAACCATTACTTATGGTCAGAAAGTGTAATCATAATGTCAAACAATAAACGTGGACGGGCATGGGCTGTACATCTTGAGATTGTACACAGAGATCTGATGAGCCACTGACTCCTTAGCCCTCGGAGGTCTCATTCGGTGCTCTCATAGGATGCTTCTCAGAGGCAAGTCGGAGTGGAAGCAGATAGGATGTGTGGTCCGCTCTGGCAGCAAACATGAGGAGTAACATTGGCCTTCTCTGTTCCTTGGGGTCATGTTGAATACAGTCAAGAAGTGTCTTGCCCATGTGGACAAGGGGCCTGTAGAGGCATTGGAGAAGGGCCATTCTTTTTGGTGTGGAGGGACTGGTGCACTTTAAGGATGAAGCACTATATCACTGTCTCTGCATGAACCAGATAATGGCATGTGTTTGTGGCTGATGTTCACTCATAGTGACTGGTGGCCGGGCCATCCTCTGTGTGACTGCTCTCACAGTGCATGCATAGTCTATAATTCAAAGTACTTATGTGTTAATTGAAATACTTGATATGAAAAGATTGGACTCTATTGGCATTAGGTAGTTGTTTTCACTATCACATTGCTTTCTATAGGATTAATACATATTATTGCTATTATTTCTATTCACATACTAGCGGCCCAGTGCATGAAATTCATGCATGGGGGGTGTCCCTCAGCCCAGCCTGCACCCTCTCCAATCTAGGACCCCTCGAGGGATGTCAAATGGGCAGTTGGACATCCCTCTCACAATCCGGGACTGCTGACTCCCAACCACTTGCCTGCCTGCCTGCCTGCCTGATTGCTCCTAACTGCTTCTGCTTGCCAACCCGATTGCCCCTAATTGCCCTCCCCTGCCATCCTGGTTGCCCCAACTGCCCTCCCCTGCAGGCCTGCTCCCCCCCCAACTGTCCTCCCACTGAGGCCTGGTTGCCCCCAACTGCCCTCCCCTGCTGGCCTAATCGCTCACTACTGCCCTGCCCTGCTGGCCATCTTGTGTCCACGTGGGGGCGGCCATCTTGTGTGTTGGAGTGATGGTCAATTTGCATATTACCTCTGTATTATATAGGATTAGCTTAGTAAGAATACGTTTAAAAATATATATATTCTTTTATTTTTTAGAGAGAGAGGAAGGGAGAGGGAGAGAGAGAAACATTGATGTGAAAGCAAAACATCAATTGGCTGCCTCCTGCATGCTCCACACCAGGGATCAAGCCCACAACCTGGGCATGTGCCCTAACTAGAATCGAAATGGAAACCTTTTGGTGCACAGGGTGTTGCCCAACCATCTGAGCCACATTGGCCAGAGCAAGAATACATTTTAAATAATATTTTATTGGCTGCCTTTAATATCATGACATGTATTATGACTACTTAGATTCTAATGTTAAGTATTACTTTTACCACTCCATTGATAGCAATAGAAACTTAAAAGTTATTTCCATTTAAATCTTTTGCTCTTAATTTTCTGCTTTAAAACTCATAAGACATATAATTATTGTTTTTTGCAGTCAATGTTAATTTGTATCCATCTATATATTTACTCTTTTCATTCTTTTTACTCCTTTCCGGAATTTTAGTGTTTTCCTTGGGGCTCATTTTTTAAAAAAAATTCTTTATTGCTTAAAGTATCACATATGTCTCCTTCCCCTCCCCCCCATTGACCTCTCCTCAGCCACTCCCACCCCCCAGCACATGCCTGCATCCCCCTAGTGCAGTGATGACGAACTTATGACACGTGTGTCAGAAGTGACATGCAAACTCATTTTTTTGGTTGATTTTTCTTTGTTAAATGGCATTTAAATATATAAAATAAATATCAAAAATATAAGTTTTTGTTTTACTATGGTTGCAAATATCAAGAAGTTTCTATATGTGACATGGCACCAGAGTTAAGTTAGGGTTTTTCAAAATGCTGACACGCCGAGCTCAAAAGGTTAGCCATCACTGCCCTAGTGTCAGTGTCCATTGGTTATGTTCATGCATACAAGTCCTTTGGTCCATCTCTTACCTTGTCCCTCCCCTCCTCCCTGGGCTCACTTTTCTTTAGCCTGAGCTGTTCACTTAGATGATTATTATTATTAGCCACAGATGACTTTCTTCAAATATATGTACACTAGAGGTCTGGTGCACGAATTCATGCACAGGTGGGGTCCCTTGACCTGGCTGGCAGGGCTATCTCACTCAGTCCCAGGTCTGGGCCAATGGGGTCTGGCCAGTCGGGGAGGGACTGTGGGAGGGTTCCAGGGCATGTCTGACCCTCTCACCCAGTCCTAATTGACTGGCCCCCAGCAGCAAGCTAACCTACCAGTCAGAGCATCTGTCCCCTGGTGGTCAGTGCATGTCATAGCGACTGGTTGACGATCAATCAGACACTTAGCATATTATACTATTATATACTAGAGGCCTGGTGCACAAAATCTGTGCATGGGAGAGGGGGTCCCTCAGCCCAGCCTGCACCCTTTCCAATCCGGGACCCCTTGGAGGATGTCCGACTGCCGATTTAGGCCTGATCCCACAGGGATGTCAGACATCCGGCAGTCAGACATCCGGCAGTCAGACATCCATCCCTCTGTGGGATTGGGCCTAAACCGGCAGTTGGACATCCCTCTCGCAATCCGGGACCACTCACCTGCCTGCCTGCCTGATCACCCCTAACCATTCTGCCTGCCTGCCTGATCACCTCTAACCCCTCTGCCTGCCTGTCTGATCAACTCTAACTGCTCTGCCTGCCTGTGTGATCGCCCCTAACTGGCTACCATTCTGCCTGCCTGCCTGATCACCTCTAACCCCTCTGCCTGCCTGCCTGATGCCCCTAACTGCTCTCCCCTGCTGGCCCGATCGCCCCTAACCGCTCTCCCCTGCCAGCCGGATCACCCCTAACTGCCTCTGCCTTGGCCCTGACACTGTGGCTTTGTCCAGAAAGACGTCTGGTCTATCGGGTTTAATTAGCATATTACCCTTTTATTAGTATAGATATACATATATATTTGTCTGAGAGCATCTTTATCTCACTTTCTCTTTTAAGGGATATTTATACTGGATACTGAATACTAATTAGGCAGTTATTCTTTTTATAAAGCATTTCAAAGATTCTATTTTCTTTGGACTCCCATTAACTTCTATTGTGAAGGCAGCTCCAGTCTTAAGTTTCTCTCCATTGAGAGTAATACATCTTTTCTCTTTTGCTGTTTAAAATTCTCTCTCCTCCCTCTCTTTTTGGCCATTTTCATGTGATCTGTCTAGGTGTTTCTTTTGAATTTATCCTGCTTGTTCTTGAATTTGTGAATTATCTTTTTTTCAGTTTGGAAAATTCTTGGCCAATGTCTCCTTAAATATTAACCTTTTTTTCCTCATTCTTTTTCTCCTCCTTGGGAAATTTTTGATAGTTTTTTATCTGTCTCTTACTCTTGGTTTCATATTTTTCATTTCTTTTTTTAATGTGTGTTTTTGTTTAGTTTCTAATGAACCATGTTCCAGCTTTCTAATTCAGTCTTCTATATCAAATGTACAAACGCATTTATTAAGGTTTTCAAGTTAGAATGTCTTTTAATTCTAGAATTCATATTGTATTCTTATTCCCCACAGTCAGAAGCAATTCTTCATCTTTTCATTTATTTCTGTCATTTCCTCCCCTCTATTTTCTGGAGATAGTAATCACAATTATTTTAGATTTCTCACTTTCTAAGCTCAATATCTGATGAATCTGTAGGTCTGTTTCTATTGTCTGTTTTCTTCATTGTATTTTTAGTTAGAAAAGCCTGTTTCTTGTCTTTCCTAGTATATATTTTTTTAATTTGAATACCACTTGCTGTGCATAAAATAATTGTAGTGGATCCATATGATGTTCTCTTCCTTCAGGGATGATTTCTCTTCCCCCTGCCAGGTGAAGTGGGCTAAGGTAGTGATCAGATTGATTCAGATGCCTTCTAGTCCTAGAATCAGCAGGACTTGATGATGATGGGATAGTGTTGGGGAACAAAAGGATGCAAGGCACCAAAGTTGATGGCCAAGATTCTGGCTTTGACTGCTGGGTAGTGTGTGTGGAGTTGTTGCCTGAGCTGGGGATCCCTGACAAAAAAAACTTGTTTGAAAGTTGGTATGATCAAAAATTCACTTTTGTGAATTGAAGGTGCCCTTGTGCTACCCAAGGAGAGGCAATTTTCTATGGTGTTTTCTATATGAGACTGCCTTGAGCTGTATTTAGCTTTGCAGAGTCTCTTAATTCTTACAATCTTGCTTCCAAGAGAGGGCAAACAGTGTAACAATTAAAGAAGTTACTATGTTTTACCAAGTACGTTTTCCTCAGTTAGTGCAATCTGGATTCATGCCCTCATTTGCACAATTATGGAGACACATTAACTACTACCATCTGCACCCTCACCAGGAGGACTGCTAACTGTTGTTTGACTTAAAATGGGGGTCTTATGGTCCACATCTACTTTCTTAGTTTGCAGTTCTTAAATTTGCCTTACCTGATGTTGAAAGCTACGTCTGTGTGTAGCAAGCTTGGTACAGCTGCCCATGGTGCAGCATGAGCATTCTGGGGCATCGGGTTTCGTTGACGTACGAGCTTGTATTACAATCATGTATTACAGCCCTTGCGGCCTCTAGGAAACTTGAGGGCTTTCTCTTTGACAGTTTTCTCTGCAGGAATTAACAATTAAAAACGCTCCCTGGATGTTGGCAAACAACATGTTATTGCATAGCTCTTCACCTCACGCTGACTACTGTGTGTTGATAGACTATTGCTTATTGTTTTAGAAACTTTATTGAAGAAAATAGAGCTCAACTCATTAAAATTCTTAATACTGAACATGGTTCAAATATTAAATTTCTCAGTGTTCAGCCCAATCTGAAACTGGTCTCTTTGTAGGTAGTATTTGGATTAAGGCTATTTACTTCTTGGAAAAATGTACAGTGGAGTTTTAGTTTTCTGAGAAAGCTACTGTTTCTATTTCTTTTTTGGCTTTTTTTTTTTTTCACAAGAGAAGAAATCCTGCCTCTTCTTATTTTCAAGCTAACTTTTATGTCTGCCTGGAAAACCTAACCTTGTCAGAAATTTTAAAAAGCTCAAGTACTATGTCCATAAAATCAGTTCTTGAAGGCACACTGAGTTGGAAAGTCAAGCTGCCTTTTTCTGTATTATTGTATCCCCAGCCCATAGAAGTGCCTAATACATACGAGGCATTCAATTTTGGAATCAATGAGTAAGTGGATACATGAATCCGGTAGCCTCTGATTGCTTGCTAACGAGGGACAATGGTGTACTCAGATAGATCTCCAAGATCTGGGCCATGCAGCTCCACCAGCTCAAGCTCAGGCTATTTTTTTTTTAAATCACTTACAATAGACAGGAGATCAGTCTTTCTTCATGTTTAGAGTGGAAAGGTTATGTTGCATAAAGATAGCGCCTCAGAAGGTCACAGGCTAATTCACTGTAGCAGTATCCTGATTATTTTTTATTGCACGTACGATCTACTCAAGGGAAAGAAACACCCATGAGCCATTGTCTGTATGGAAATATGTTTTTGAAGCCCACTCTTGTCAGGTCCCAGGCTTTTCTGGGATCAACCAGAATCTCTGGGGTGGGGAATCTTTTTGGGCAGCTAGGGTGAACATTTTCCCGTCAACTTCATTTCATATGTATTAAATTCTCAGTGAACTGTCAGCTGAGAATTATTGCTCAGGATCAAAGGTGTGTGATTTTTAAAAAAAAATCTCTAAAATGTGGCCCAGTGCCCTTGACTGGGTTAATGGTCCAGACTCTCTATTCTTGTCAGGGAATGTGCTCATGGAGATCAGCAGAAACTGTAATAGCAAATCTGACAAGGTATGAAGGCCATGGTCAAAGTGAACACGGAAAAGCTTAGAAGAGAAATTACATTACTGCTAAGCAGAGAAACCTGGGCCCTGGGAAAGGCCAGAAACAAATGTATTTTGAAAAACAGGGTATTTTGATTTAAGTTTCTTGTTGTGGTTTGTAAATGATGCCTCCTTGATCACATTATTAAAGGAAATAATGGCTAAGAACAAAAGTTCCAACATGATCAAGGTCCTGTTTGAGCCCAAGTAGTGTGGCTCAGTGGTTGAGCATTGACCCAGAAACCAGGAGGTCATTGTTCGTTTCCTGTCAGGGCACATGCCCGGGTTGTGGGTTCAATCCCCATTAGGGGGCATGCAGGAGGCAGCTGGTCGATATTTATCCCTCATCATTGATGTTTATATCTCTCTCTCCTTTCCTCTCTGAAAAAAAAAAGATCTTGCTTGACACTTTTAAAACTTTAAGTGTTACAGCAAGTTAATTAACTTAATATTCTTTCCTAGATGCAACTCTAAATGATGGCTTCTCTTCCATATTAACTAAAATTGGATATAGGCAAAGAGATGTTTTTCTTTTTGTTCCTTCTCTAGTTAAGCAGGAGGCATGGTAATCTAATTCTAATATGTACTAACAATATTACTAATGCCTTATGTACTAAGGACTTAATAATATGCGACAGACACTATTCTCAGGTCATTACCTTCATGAACTAACTGATCCTCAAAGTAACCCATGAGGTTAGGCACTATTATTTTGGCCATTTTACAGATGAGAAAACAGAGGCAGAGAGAGCCAGTCATTTGTCTAAGGACCTAGAGCTGTGCAAGTAGAGTAGCGATTCCAATCTAACTTACTTGATTGTGGAGCCCAAGCCCTCACCGAGCTCGCTATACCTCTGTGGCATCCATCTTATCTTTCAGGTCGGGGCGGGGATGGGGAGTGGAAGGAGTTTAGCCTAAAACAACTATTGTGAGTCCCAGATAAATACAAATACATTTGAAAAGTTTTATCATCAATCCGAAGACATGCTGCTATCTTTGTTGGGAAAAATGGCCCCAAAGCTGACATACTATCAGTGAATGGGATAGAGAGCTTTACAATGCTAGGATTTCTGCTTGTTTCTAGAACATGCACCTGACAGATGTAAAGTCTGTTATTAACTAGGGTCTATAAAAGATTCATTAATTTTGCCATTGTTGACACTTCAGGGCTCAGCCTAAAGGATTGTTTATGGAACTGCAGGGTCTTTTTTATTAGGTCATTAATGGGCAATATGTGTATATTTTTCTGTGTTTATTTGTTTGTACCTGAAGCTAATTATAATTGCTAGCTATCCTGAATCCTTTTCTGAGGGATACAGATTTAGGCTTTAAATAACTAGTTTCTTAATTCTCACCCAATGGAATATTTTTATTGATTTTAGAGAGAGAGGAAGGGGAGAGGGGAGAGAGAGAGACAAAGAGAGATTTGTTGTTCTACTTATTTATGCACCCATGATTGAGTCTTCCATGTGCCCTGACCTTGGCATATTGGGGTGATTCTCTAACCATCTGAGCTACCTGGCCAGGGCTGTATGAATCTTTCTATTAAGTTTTTTCTGAAATTCCACATCTAGGATATCAGGCATTGTTTATGAGATTATCTTGAAGCGGTGTAGATGTGGCTATTCAGCAAAAGTTACAATCTAGAAATTAGAAGAGGCTTTAGTCTTAGTTTTAGATTATGAAAACCTCCCAAAAGTTGACTCCAAGAATTAAGGACCTGGAGTTAAGTACCAGCAATACAGAGTTGCCAGAAAGAAAGGAAGGCTGAATTCAAACACTCAGGGTAGTTCATCACTAATGGGAGTCTGGCAAATAGAACAAAATGTTCTTAGGTTTAATATCCTAGTTCAATGACTATTATTCATTGACTTATTTTCCTAGTCAGTAATTTTTATATTTGCAGGAAACATTTCTTTAATGCCATAAATCGTTGTGATTTGAAACAGGTTGACGTTTTTGTTATTACATAACCACGATGTTTAAAAATAACAGTCTAATTAGCTCATTTAGAAAGCGTCTATAAACATGTCCATAGAGAAAACACGAGAATTTAGAATTTCCTTTGGGGATTGGTTTGAGAATGAACTGGAATTCTGTTCAGCTGATTCTGTTTTTTGCTTTTTATTTTTTTTTAACAAGATGTCATTCACAATCATTTAACTTTCAGGGCACCACATACCCCTACAAAGGTAGATCAGATTCAAAGTGCTGGATTAAGTGATGTTTAAAAATTTTCAATAACCCTGTGTTAGTACCCCAAGTCATAGTACATGTCTTCAAGAAACTTACCTAATTAAGGGAGTTTGTTGTACACATGAAGTTATTAGCTGTTTGTATGAACTTGTTAAAAACTCCTTCAACTTTCTTGTCCTCAGATTCCTCCTATGAGAAATGCGAGAGTTGGGCCACGTGACAGCCAAGGTTAGCTTCGGCTCTGTGACTCAGAGTTGAGAATAATTTTAGAGGAAATGGAAAATAATTAGGAGGCAAGTTGTATATTTCCATGCTAAGGCTATGAAGGGTTGTGTTGATCTGAATCTTGCAGACAAGAAATAAGGGCTATGGCACCTTTTGGTGGCACAGTTAAGTGGCCTTCCAAATGGTGCTTTGACGGTTTCAGCCATATACCTGTTGCTTCTCTGAGGATTTACATACCTTTTTCAACCCAAAGAGGCCAGTGGCTCTCCATGATCTACAGCAGTGATGGCGAACCTTTTGAGCTCTGTGTGTCAGCATTTTGAAAAATCCTAACTTAACTCTGGTGCCGTGTCACATATAGACATTTTTTGATATTTGCAACCATAGTAAAACAAAGACTTATATTTTTGATATTTATTTTATATATTTAAATGCCATTTAACAAAGAAAAATCAACCAATGAGTTCCCATGTCAGAGGTGACATAGGTTCTCCATCACTGATCTACAAACTGAGTTTCAGCTTTACAGAATGATTACCACACATGCATTCTGACCCAGAAACCCAGGACACTAAATTTCTTATGCTTTGTCAGCTCAGGCACCTACTTCCACATTATTTGCCATTTACCCTTTCCCACTGTTCCCTCTTTCTCACTATACCTTCTGCCTCTTGCATATCTCAACATGTATGAAACAGTTTGTGCTTTTAGGCACTTGATATTTCTTTGGGAGATCTTCATGAGCCCAGATAAAAGCCATCATTGGCGTGTGTAAGAGTTGAGATAGAGAATGCTTCTCCTCCTCCCCCTACTTTTCTTAGTTCAAAAAGGACTGTCTGCTGTGATCTTGAGTGTAGTGCAGTGGTTCTCAACCTTCTGGCCCTTTAAATACATGTTGTGACCCAACCATACAATTATTTTCGTTGCTACTTCATAACTGTAATGTTGCTACTGTTAATGAATCGTAATGTAAATATCTGATATACAGGATGGTCTTAGGTGATCCCTGTGAAAGGGTCGTTCAACTGCCAAAGGGGTTGTGACCCACAGGTTGAGAACCGCTGCTGTAGTGGCCGCATGGAGAAGGTGCTCCTATCACCTTGCTACCATTTCTTCACAGAGGTATTGCTGGCTCATCGGGCTCAGCGATTCCTCATTGCCCAGGGCTGTGCTTCTCATTTCAGGAGAGTTTAACATCCATCCCTGTGGGGGTGTGAACCTAAACTCCCTCCTTTTCAGCCCTTACTTTCCCTCAGTGGTCTCCGACCCCCTTGAGAACCACTGAGTCTATAACATGTGCCTCTCCTCTTGGGAGATGTACTGATGAACAGGTGAGGTTGCTAATAGCCTGGCATTCATTGACCAAGGTTCTCTAATGGACAGGGCTGATGTGAGATAATCTACATTGTATTTTTTAAGAAAATAAACACGTTATTGTTTGAGAGTAGTTTAAGGTTCATAGCAAATACAAAGAAGGTACACAGATTTTCCTATACCCCGACACATGCATAGCTTTTCTCATCAACATCCCTTGTCAGAGTGGTACATTTTTACAACTGATGAACCTACACTAGCACATCATTATCACCCAAAGTCCATAGTACATTAGAGTTCACTCTAAGTATTGTGCAGTCTATGGGTTTGGACAAGTGTCTAATAATATATGTACACTATAATAATATCATAGAGTAATTTCACTGCCCTGAAAATTCTGTGTTCTCTCTATTCATTCTTCCCTTACCCTTCAACTGCTGGCAACCTCTGATATTTTTTAACTTTCTTTATAAAAGTTTTGCCATTTCAGAATGTCATGTAGTTGGAAACATATAGCATGTGGCTTTATTTCACTTACTGATATGCACTTAAGTTCCTTCATGTTTTTTCCATGGCTGCATAGCTCATTTCTTTTTGGTGCAGGATAACATTTCATTGTCTGGATGGGCCACAGTTTATTTATCCACCCACCTACTGAGGGACTTTTGGTTCCCTCCAAGTTTGGGCAGCTATGAATAAAGCTGCTATCAACAGCGGTATGCAGGTTTTTGTGTGGACATACATGAACTCTTTTGGGTAAACCCCAAAAGATTTAGAGTGTGATTGATGGGATGCATGGTGAGAGTGTATTTAGTTTTGTAAGAAACCACCAGACTGTCTCCCCAAGTGACAGTTCCACTTTGCATCCTCAGCAGCTGTAACTCACTTTCCAGGCAGGACTTACTTGCTCTTCTTTTTTATTGATCTTTACAGAGAGGAAGGGGGAGGGATAGAGAGTTAGAAACATCGATGAGAGAGAAACATCCATCAGCTGCCCCCTGCACACCCCCTACTGGGGATGTGCCCACAACCAAGGTATGTGCCCTTGACTGGAATCGAACCTGGGACCCTTCAGTCTGCAGGCTGATGCTCTATCCACTGAGCCAAACCAGTCAGGGCTGTTGTCATTTTTTAAAATTTGACAATCTAAGGGAGACGAGGTCAGTGCCCCGGACTCAGGAGGCAGGTATTGCATGTTTTAAAAATTCTTGCGGCACACGGGTTGAACATCGCTGGCACAGAATACAGCAAAAGCAAAATCCAGAAAGGGTTTTCCAAGGAAGGCAGTTACGATGCCAGCTCTCAGCAGGGATGGTGTGTGGTGTGTTTTGTGTTGGCTGCAAAGCGCAGATTTGCTTTATCTTCCATCCCTTAAGTGCTCAAGCCATAAAATCAGGTTGTGTCCTTGCTCGTTCCTTCAGCTTCCATAGATCAGAACTTATATTCCCATATTTTCTTTGCATCCTCGACCACTTCAGGGTCCTTCTCCCCTCCTGTGCTTTCTTTTGGTGTCGCTGGGCCACCTTCAGTAGAAAACCCGTAACATTCAGTGTATTATATTTACCACTTTTATTTCTGTGATGTGGTTGATGTAATGTGGGAGTAATGGCATTCTTAAGGTTTTGAATTCAGAGGCTCACAACAAATAAAAGGTGCCAAAATTTCAAGGTCAAACAAGTAATTACCCAGATGCCTTGAGAGAATTATAAGGCGAAGTGTAGAGAAAGGAGGCAGCATTTAATAGCTGGGTAGATTTAATTTCAGAACAAATACGATTTCAGAACAGATTTTTGTTTTACTTCAATAGGCTGAAAAATATCTAAAAAGGATAGGGAGTAAACTTCTTAAGGTTTAGAAACAAGATGAAAATCCGCAAGCAGATGTGAATATACACTATTCTCAGTAATAGCTAATCCTCAAATGTTTGTAGTATTTGTTTAATGTTTGTTTACTGCAAATCAACATAAAATGGGTTTGAAAGCTATATTTACCTTTAAATTTCCAGTTCAAATCCACTTGGCTTTGGAAAACAAATTAAACATAGATTGTTGCCTCTGCTCTGAGATGTAAAGAAATGTCTTAAGTAAGCACCTAACCAGTTAATTAAAGAGGATTATTCTTGGAAGAATAAACTTGAAGAGCTACTTGAAGAAGTATATTTTAAAATTTCATGTTCTAATTCTACAGTAACTTATATCTTTAAGTTCACACCATGTTTATGGTAAATTTTAGCAAGTTATAATAAGCAATGCATTCATAGTTTCAAGCTATAGGAACTATTCTTTTTCCATTTCAATAGTTGATTGGTTAATAAATAAATAAATAACACAGCCTCATTGGGAGTAGGAGTTTGGGTTGACACATTAGAACCAGCAAAAGTAAAATAGTAATTATTTTACATAATTCTTCAATGGTCTGCAAAATTGAGATTGATTTTGGTTGGAAGCAAAAGGTAAACAGGTTAAAATGATATTCAATGTCCACCTCTCTGGATCCTGAGTTATGACTAAAGGTGGACACAACCAATTTTTCTACTTTCAAATTAGCCAACATCAAAGGATTATTAGTAATTGAGCAAAAAGGTCATTTCTATTTCTATCTATCCTTACGATGAATAATTTCCAAGCCATCTGTCCTTCGGTATATTTATGTGAAGGGAATGGAGAACCCTGAGACTGATGCAGAAATCTTAAACTCCACCCGGAGCTCACCCATAAGCCTTCAAAGTACATCACACAGACATCAGCTACCCTGGGGGCAAAGTGGACCCAAAACACCCAGGAAGGAAGTCCCCTGGTTGGTACACCTTCCATGCCTGCCTGCCTCCGTTCTTCTGTATCTAATCCTTGATATTTTCTTGAGTAGGAAATTCTTGACTATCATAAGTTAGCAGGCAGAACGACACTATTAATGACAACACAGGTAGAATTTTAATCCCAAATGAAAGCAAACCAATCTAGAGAATATAGACTCCAGAAAAATATTAAAACATGAGGAAGGATGAAGTCTTTTCCTAAGGCTCCCCCCCCCCACACACACACCAGAAAAACCCCACACAAAACAAATAAACAAACAAAAAACATCCAGGACTAGGAAAGTTCAGACAAATGAAATTTCTCTTCTGGAGCTAATTGTTGATCATTATCTGTTTTACGGTCAGCAGGTCAGACTGGGGGTTGACAAACACACCACTTACCCCAAAGCAGCCGCTGTGTCGGCTGGAGCAGAGGTGGCTGGGAGAGCTCTGATTCGGTTATGCTCTGAGCCAACATTTGGCCAATGAATGTTGAGATGCCAGAGGCAGGGGCATTGTGAGCAAGCCCAATTCTGCTGGTGCTCCTGGCAAACTCAGTAAGCTGTTTTCATGGCAGGGCTTGCATTTAATTTTTGTTTGTTTGACAAAATCTGATCGTTTATGGAAGAGCCAATCATTCCATTTGACCCCCTTTGGCCTCAGCAAGGGGATTGACAGTTTTAGCAGGCTTCAGTAAGAAGCGCTCTCATGTCAAATGTGCAGCATTTGGGGATAAAGAACCTGAAGGCCCATGTTTTATGCTTAACCAGGGAATATACTTGTTATTCAAGGTGAATTCTCAGCTTTTGCTTGTTCATGTGTTGGTGGGAAAGGGAAGGGGTCTATTGAATATACATACAAATGAGTTTGGGTTCTTCATAAGGTGTCCCAAATCTAGAAATTACTCATATTCATCACATCTTCCCTCTGCAAATCTTAGTGTCATGTGGCCTTAAGAAAGAGTATTGTCAGCTTTTGGACAGGGATAGTAACATATAAATTTATCTTATGAGATATTTTACCAGAAAGTATGCAGATATATGAAATGTAAATTGTAGGTGGATGGTTTTTAATTTTGGAAGTGAGTTTGAGGACTCAGTTTATCTGTTGGTCCCTGCTCATTTTCTCATAGTGTCTGTTGAGTTGTGCAGTGCAGCTTCTCAGTATTCTCACAATGGGCAGGAGAAGAAATGCACCATTTGAACAAGTGACGTAGACCACAGGTGTTGATTGGCCTTGAACTAGCATGACTGTGCTCATGCAGAGATCATAAAAGGGAATGGTGTTCACCAGCAGCTCAAGATCCAGGATCTGTGAAATAAACGAAACTAAAATCAAAACAAGAACAACCTTAGTCTCACTTTCTTTCACCCCTAATAAAAGTTTCCAGCTATTCTGTATATATAATATCGAGATGTAAATTATTCACGGTTAATGTCCCTTCCCATGTGATCTACTGCTTTGCCCCTTTCAGAGTTCCACATGTCAGAGGTGAGTTGTTGTTTCTGAAAGCTGTAAAATGAGATAGCAAAAACAGCCAGCTGGTCTAACTGAAGAAGGTCCAGAATGTCAGAGGCCTATGCACTTCGGCCAGATATCAAGGCGGCTCTTATTGTGATGAGGATTATGGTGATAAAACGGGGTGAGTGGGATGGTGCCACTTTTTTGAGCCAGCCGTGGCCACAGGCTGAGAGAGAGCCAGAGTTTCTATCACTCTCACTGGACTGGTTTCAGCCCGCATCTTCTCTGGTGTTCCATCAGAGGATTCTAACACAGAACATAATTTAAAGATCATTCCTGTTGTTAAAATGCTCCGGGAAGAGGCCAGTGGTTAGAAGATTTCAGGCACAATTTATAACCTTCCTCCTTTTTTCAGTTTTGCTTGTTTTTGCTTTTAAATCACTCCAAGAGGCGCAGTGCTGTGAACTGGGGTCTTGAACAAAGATGTTTCAAAGAAGATACTTGATGCTTTCCTTGTTGTTTGTAAGCAACTATTTCCAGATGCTTAGTAACATACTGATAGTAGAGCCTCAGAACACTTGCAGGTAAGAGCAGATTAAAAACTGTATTCTCGGAAAGGACAAAGGAGCTGGCAGACCCAAGAGGCGTCATAAGAATCATGGGGATAAACAGCTGAAATGGACCTTGGAAAAGATACTTCAGATGATAAACCAGAGGCTTGGAGAGGTGCAATGAATTGTCTAAAATCAGACAGATAAATTGCAGAAGTGATCTTTTTATCCTAGCCCAGTTCTATTGACAAGTCTCCAGGTGAGTGGTGTGAGGGTGGTGGAGCAGAAGTGTAGTATGCTAGTGAATGCCTCATAGTGGTTAGACAATTATATACTTTACAAAGTGTATAAAATTTTAAAAAAGAAGTATAACTTTTATGCTAGGAGAGGAGATAAAATAGAATCATATAAAAAGCTCAATTAAGATGAGAGAAGGCCAGAAAAAAAAGGAAGCAAACGAAGAGTAACAAATACCAGGAAAAGAACAGTCATAAACATGCTAGACATTAATCCAATTATATAAATAATCACTTTAAATCTGAATGTCTTTTTGAACTAATAAAGAGACTATAATAGTGAGTAAAAAAACATGAGACGCAACTATATGTTGAATTACATTTTAAAGACTCGGGTAGATTAAAACTAAAAATAAAAGGCAGAAAAATGTACTAGGCCAACACGTGCTATATCTATGGCAGAAGTAAAAGCAGTGAAGATTTATATGCTGTTGCTTTTATCATCTGAAAATTCAAGGAGAATCAGCATTCATCAACATGGTTAGGCTGGAAGGAGTAGAATAAATGCCGGTTTCAGCATTTTGGACAGTGTGAGGGATAGTCATTTCTCAATTGCACTTAAACACCAAACATCAAAATACATGACATTAATTCTTCAGAGAGTTACCGACAATCCATGTTCAGGAATATTTGTTCTGATCACATTGTCTTAAAGGAAAGAATAAAATAAGACTAATGTGCCAAGAAGAGAAAAAAACCCTAAAGCTGACTGCTTAATTTTCTCCTTCTCTAGTCTTTTCAAGGTGGCTGCCTTCGTTGTGAGGCCTTGCCCTGTAGCATGAATGACTTCTTTGGGTGTGAACAGTAAAGTCTCTCTAGAGCAGCGGTTCTCAACCTGTGGGTTGCAACCCCTTTGGGGGTCGAGCGACCCTTTCACAGGGGTAGCCTCAATACATCCTGCATTTCAGATATTTACATTACGGTTCATAACAGTAGCAAAATCACAGTTATGAAGTCGCAACGAAAATAATTTTATGGTTGGGGGTCACCACAACATGAGGAACTGTATGAAAGGGTCGCGGCATCAGGAAGGTTGAGAACCACCTCTCTAGAGCATAAGTAATCACAGAGACGGTGATTCTGATTCTCGGAGAAGCTGGGGAGCCTTCTAACAGCCAACGTGCTCTTCTTTCTGATGACCCTCCTCTAACGATTACTTGCGAGTGCCACCCACAGACTACTCTCCTCTTTGTCTTGTCAAGATATGATGTTAAAAATATAACGGGTTGCTAAGTGCTTTTTGTGGAAAGAACAAGGCAAAGCACCCCATTTAAAAAATCTTCCACGAGAAAACCAAAAAACAAAAGAGCCCTTTTATAATCTTACAATGCACAGCTTGCTAAAGTATCTTTTATTACAATGACTCCTTTTAGAGGAAGGAACACGCACAGTCTGCACCTCGCCTTTAATGCATCGTTCCCTCGAAGGGCCATTTTAAGGACTTGGAAGATTCATTATATGCCAGACTACATTGTGGAAAACCGCCTGGTTAATCGGGCTGTAGGTACACTGGGTCATGTCAGTGCAGCTGAGTTTAGAGGGAGGTGGGCTCCTTCTATCTGTTTATGAATTTCTAATTGGGATTGACCTTGTGCGTTCTGTAAGAACATTAAAGAACGTTTTAGATTTACGCCATGCTTTGTGAATTTTTGCACATGTATTGTTAACCCAAACGATTCAGAAGGCATTCTGAACCCATGTGCTCCATAAATAAGTAACTATGATTGCACCAACACATTCAGCCTGTCTTACTGCAGCTTTCTCATCCCCGGAGTGGAGATAATATAGTGAATACTTTCCTTCCCCTTCTGGCGGAAATATTTGGTGATGAAATAAGCAAATAGACACAGAAATACACAATGCCATGCTTTGTGAATTTTTGCACATGTATTGTGAACCCAAACGATTCAGAAGACATTCTGAACCCATGTGCTCCGTAAATAAGTAACTATGATTGCACCAACGCATTCAGCCTGTCTTACTGCAGCTTTCTCATCCTGAGTGGAGACAATATAGTAAATACTTTCCTTGCCCTTCTGGGAGAAATATTTGGGGATGAAATAAGCAAATAGACACAGAAATACACACATATATTGGTATTGGTGAGTGTGTATGTTTTGAAAATAGTAGAACAACTTATGTTATTGAAGTTCTCCTTATTGCTGTAGAATACCTAATTCTGGCATCTTCTGGTGTGCTGTTGACTAAGCGGTGCTAGGTAAACATAGCCTGCCTTCTACACATCCAACACAAATCAGTGAAATTTCTCTTCACGTCCCTCTTCTGGGGAAAATAGAAGCAAACACACACGCTGGAATCCTGAGTGGTGCTTGTTCTTTATTCCAAAAGTGTCCTCGCGGACTTTGTTTCACCCTGTGTCTGGGAGACCCTGTAAAATTTCCTAGGGTCCCAAAGTGCCAAAACTAGTATATGAAAAGTATGTGTTATTCAATTGGTGGTTTTATGTGAGAGCAGCATCTGTACATTTACAAACACCCGACAAAGGTTAAAAACAAGTGAGGAGGGAGTTCCACGTCCACAGGCAATCAGGGTGTGCACCGAGAGGGAATTGGCAATCTCAGCTGTGGTCCTGTTGGAGTCAAAGGTTGCTAACTCTATTATGTGGCTTCAGTGTTACTGTCCTGCCTTCTGCTCGAGGCAGGGATGCTGTAGCTGTACGAAAGGCAGTTGCTTATCTCACATAACTCTTTAGCTTCCCTGTTTGTTTAATCACCCCTTTATGAAACCGAGACACTGCTTTTCCTTAGCAAGAGTCTAAGAGGCAGCGGTAGGAAAGTGTCCTTTTTCATTCCACGGAAGCGCAACACAAGTTTGAGCATATTTGATATTTCATCTGGCTTTAAAATATAAGCTAAAAATGCAAGATAAGCCTTGGACATCTTGTAGTACCAGAATGTAAAGAAGTTTTCAAAAGCAAAACAAAACAAAACAAAAAAATGGGGGCATGTTCAAGGGACACAGGAGCCAATCTGAAAGAACACCCAATGGCCAACGTTGGAACAAATTAAGTGAAAAAATGGATAATGTGCTATTGGATTACAACCCAAAGTATAAAATAAATAAACACGTGCGTATACTGATATAAATGAATGATTAAAAATAAATAAATGGGGGAGAAGTTATAGAATTCCAAGTAATATATGTAGTTATTTTGCTTTATAGAAAGTAAAGCTTAATCCCCCCAACCCGCACTCCCATGGGCTAAATGTTGTGCCTGGATTCCAGAGAACAGAGCAGGGAAACGAAAGCAATAGTGATGCTAGAATGGGGAGACCTAGCAAAAACTGCCTAAACAGGAGATGGAAGTTCACAGCCCTCCATGACATTGTATGGATACCATGCTCCCCTGATACAATGTGAGGAGAAAAGCACTTCTTCCCTGCGGTATTCTTTCTCCTGTACCCATAAACCCAGTGTGATCATAAGAAAGACATCAAACAAAGCCAGACTGGGGAGTTTTCTATGGAATAGCTAGCTGGCCAAGTACACCCCAAGATTCTCTATGATAAACAAGGAATATTTGGGGAACTGTCACAGACAAGAGGAAATAGGAGGTAGGACAACTAAATGCTTTGCTCTGCCCTGGATTGGGTCCTGGAATGAAAGATGACATTGATGGGAAGACTATTTGGAGTTTAATTAATAATAATAAAATGTGGAGGGTTGAATGGTTATAACCATGTTTTAATCCCTAGAATTTGTGAATATTACATTACTTGGGGAAAACCATACCTTTGTAAATGTAATTAAGTTAAGGATCTTGCGATAAGATCATCCTTGATTATCTAGGATGCTCTAAATCCAATGACAAGTGTCCTTACAGGAGAAACACAGGTAGACACATGAGAAGTGGAGGCAGTGTGATCACAGGGCCAGAGAGTGGAGATTGGAACCATAAACCAAGAAATTCCAGCCACCACCAGAATCTGGAAGAGGCAAAGCGTAGGATCCCCCTAAAATCTTTAGAAGAAGTATGGCCATGGGACACCTTCATTTTGGACTGTTAGCCCCCCAAGCTGTGAGAGAATAAGTGTGTATTGTTTTAACCCTTTGGGTGCCAACCAATATCCTAGGAACTATGCTAAAATTGCCAAGGTATTTTTGCTGATTTTACAGCAGTTTAGGAAAAAAAAATATGAATTGCAAGTAAATGAAGTTACATATTCAAAAACTTAAGGAAACCTTTACTACATTTGTTTTCATCTTTGACATATATTGTTTGCTGATTGTATTATAAAATACTAGTAGAAAAAAAATTTTGAACAAAACATATAATGTTAAAATAGAGGGACACCCTTCTCCAATATCTTCCACAAAATCATCATCTTCACAGCAAGAATTGACATATTTAGCAATATTATCATCACTAATAAAAGCAGACTTAGAACTGGACGCCATTTCGAAGCTGTAGGGCTACAAAATCTGAGGAAACTTCATAAAATCGTAGTACCTGTAAAAAATTAGGCAGATAAATGCCAGTGGTCAATTTTAGAACTACAAACATTCGACATCATATAAGTAATCTGCACTTAGGTGCCATCTGTCAATGAAGAGTGAACTACTAGCATCCCGGCACTTTTGGGGAAAGACAGGAAGAGGGCAATCATACTCCCCAGCACTCTAGGGGTTAAGCCAGACAAGTTGTGGTAATTTGCTATAGCAGCCTTAGGAAACTAGTAAATGTACCAGCTTCTTGTTTTGGATAATGTGCTGCGGTAATGCAAAATGTTAATAATAGGGGAAAACAGATGAGGGATATACAGGATCTCTCTGTACTATCTTTGCAACTTTTCTGGAAATCTAAAATGATTCCACAATAAAAAGTTTACTAACTAAAAAGAACACAATTCAACTCAAAGAAAGCTGTAGGTTTTACTTCTGCTTTGCTATGAGTCAGACTTACTGTTTCTGTGAAAAATGTGACTACTATGCCATTAACTCTCTGAACAATAAAAAGAAACTTTTCTAGAAAAGACATCTTTCAAATGGGAAACATTGGTATGGCAAATGATGGTTTGAAATAAATTCACGTGTTTGGGTTTCACTGTGCTTCAGAGCCAGGAACTTTTCTTGTGATATGTAGTTAAGGTGTATTGTCCTAAGCAGTGATGGCGGTGATGCTTACACAAAGTATCTCTTGGCCTTCATCAAATATAAATGTACGCTATCTGTCTCCCTAATTCTAAGCTGAACTCATTGACAACCAGTCAGTATTTAATCACTGATCCAGAACAATGAGCTTTTCTTATGCCTTCCTTTGTAACTAAAAGTACGTGACTCAAAGTTTGCAAAGTTTACACTTTGTAGATGTTTATTTTAATTAAAAAAATGTGGACATGCTCATCATGATTTTTTTATATGGCTCAGCCCAAAGAAGAACCATTTAGGTTTTATGAACCAGCCTGTGGAAGGTCCTGTAAAATTAAAATTTGTCTTAAAGTGTGTGAATGACTCAAGGCAGAATTTGCAGATAATAGTATTTGGTAAGGAAGTGATGGGTGGTTTAAGGTACCGCCAGCAATCAGTCCATAAGCAAAATCAATCATTCAATTTTTCTGTGAGTGAAAGTTATAGGACTGTGGAGATAAAGGGGTCCGTTAAATACTTAGAAGCAAGTGTGTGATACTCCGGGAAAAAAAAGAGAATCTATTTTTTGACAGCATATTTATAACCATAAAGCAGCACTGATAGCCTTGCAGCTGTTTTTGGAGATATCATTGGTACTTCATTGATTACTTTGTGAAACCTCTGTGGGTTCATCATGCTCCCAGCTCTGCTTACTGCTTCGATCAGGATGAGTTATGAAAGACTATACAGAAAGTGCAACAGTTTTTGTGCTTGTTGTTTTTTTACCAGTGGAAGCACTTTGGCTACCTAACATAATAAATTGGTAGCTACTAAAAATGGCCAGGTCAGAAATTGCTTTGAGAAATTTCTTATATGTGAAATTAAGACAGTCAAGGCTATAATATTTTAGAATAATAAATATACTTCTTTTTAATTTAAGCAATTATAAAGCAATGCTATTACTGGGAAAAGCCAAATAAATAACCCCATGAGTCATGCTCTTAGTAATTTTTAAAAATGTTTTCTTAGTTGATAATACTTAAACCGAGTCCTTTTAAGAATGTGCACTTAATTTATTATTTGCAAGAATCCTAGTTTTTATACCTATGGAATGTCTGGATTTTATATAGGTAATTTAGTCAAATTACCCTTATTTTCAAAGATAAAGCCCCTAATTTAGCTTTAAGGCAACAATAGACTCTCAGGTTGATGAAAAAAAACAACAACTAAAAAAAAACAAAAACAACAACCCACTATAAAGTGATTTAGGCTGAGAGGGGGGAAAAATAAGCCATGTCTGTTATTTTAACAGTAAACGTTTGAAGTGTATATGCTAAACCCATGGCCAAAAAAATGTTCTCCAATGGAATATTATGAAACTAAGTAAAGTTTACTGGTGATCTTTCTTATTTTCCCACTCGTAGAGCACCCTTATTGTCCACCAGTGACATTTATTGTGTGCCCACTATTTCCTGAGTATTTCTATTGAAACTATGTTGGAATGACCTAAAGCGAATATACCAAAAATTTTGCCTTCCGGTGTCTAAATTATATATTTTTTTCTTCTTTTTTCTATAGGCTCCATTATTCATGTAATGCCTATTCCAATGTCTTCTTGATATTTCTGGAAATTAAGAACGAGCTTTCTTAACTTTATTACTATTGGCATTTTGGGCTGGATAATTCTTTGTTTGGGGAACTGTCTTATGCATTGTAGTACGAGGAAGTGTGATGGTTAATTTTGTGTGTCCATTCAGCTGGATCATGGTGCCCAGATATTTGGTCAAATATTATTCTGGATGTTTCAATGAATGTGTTTTATAGATAAGTTTAACATTTAAATCAGTGGACTTAAAGTAAAACAGATTGCTCTTCGTATTGTGGATGGGCCTCAACCAATCAGTTGAAGGCCTAAATAGAATAAAGAACCATCTCCCTGAGCAAAAAGAATGTTTTCCATCAAATTGCCTTTGGGATTGAACTGCAACTCTTTTCTGAGTCTCCTGCTAGCCTACTCCATCAGATTTTGAATTTACCACATTGTGTGAACCAATTTCTCAAAGTAAATCCCTCTTACTCTCTCTCT
>NW_006283588.1:4591904-4597972 GCF_000327345.1 Myotis davidii
ATATATATATAGGCTTTTGGTTCTGTTTCTATGGAGAACACTGAGAAATACAGAATTTGATATCAAGAAGTGAAGTGATACTGTAACAAATACCTAAAACTTCGGAAGTGACTATGGAAGTGGCTAGGAGAGTTTTGAAGTACATGTTAGAAAACATAGATTGTATCTAAAAGATTGTTGGGAGAAATATGGACATTAAGGTGTTTCTGGTGAGACCTCAGAAGGAAATGAGGAGCATGTTATTTGACATTGGAGGAAAGGTGACACTGTTATAAGGTGGCAAAGAACCTGGCTGAATCACCTTCTAATGTTTGGTGGAAGGTTGAATTTGTGAATGGTGAACTAAGATATTTAGCTGAGACTATTTGTAAGAAAAGCATTGAAAATGTGATTTGATAGTCCTTGAGCCTTATAGTCTAATGGGATTTTCCCTGATATCTTTCGGTCTTGATTGGGACCCCAGAGCCCTATCTTTTTTCTTATTTCTCCCTTTGGAGTGAGAATGTACAATATCTTATGCTTGTACACCATTATATTTTGCAAGCACATTACTTGCCTGGTTTCACAAGATCACAGCTGGAGGGGAATTTCTGCCTCAGGACGATTCATCTTTTGAGTCTGACTCACCCTTGATTTAGATGATATTTGCATGATATTTGGGATTTAGAGCTGATGCTATAATGGGCTAAGATTTTGAGGCTTTTGATATAGGGGTGAATATATATTGATTGTGAGGAAGACATGGGCTTTGGGGGTGCAGAGGGTAAAGTGTTGTGGACTAAATTGTGTCCCCTGTAAATTCATGTTGAAGCCCTACCTCCAAACGTGAGTATATTTGGAGATAGAGACTTTAAGGAGATAATTAAGCTGAGATCATTTGTGTGGGCCCTATAAGAAAAGGAGATTAGGATACAGAAAGAACTGGGAGTGTGTATGCACAGAGAATAGGCCCCTTGAGAACACAGCAAGAAAGTAGCCCTCTGTAGGCCAAGGAGAGAGGCCACAGGGGAAACCAAACCCTGGTGGCACTTTGATCTTGGACTTACAGCCTCCAGAACAGGAGAAAATAAATTTCTGTGCATTTAGCCACACAGTGAGTGGTATTCTGTTATGGCAGTTCCAGCAGATGAATACAGCCAACATCTCTAGCACTTTCCCACAAATTCCAGAAGCATCTCTCTCCCTGCACCCTATCTCCACCTCCTAGTCATGACAAACAAAAATGTCTTCAGATATTGCAAAATATTTTTTTGGGGAGACAAAAATCATCCAGGGTGAGAACCGCTGCTTAACCATACACACAATAAAAATAATAACATAGCTTCCTCCTTTTTGAAACCATGATTTGGCACTGGTGACACTATCTTTTTCAGGTCTTTTCCAAACCCTCCTCTTGCTCCTTGAAATGGAGGTACCCCTGAAGGGTCTCTCTGCTACCTTCTTTCCTCTTTATCTATGGTTTTGTCCATTATGTCCTCATATTTAAAGGGCTGCTTCCAAATACATCGCAGAAGTTTGCAGATAATCGCTCTTATCCTGAACTCTTTCCTGATCCCCAAATGTGAATTCCCACTGGCCAGACTTTCAAACAGTTCTGAAATTCTCCACCTGAATATTCTACCACTGTTACAAACTCAATACACCTAAGACCGAATACAGGACTGCCTCCAGACTGTCCCTTCTGTGTTCCCAATTCAATTACACAGTCCACTTCACTTCGCCTCCAGAACCACTTTTGGGTAACTCAGGATATTATGGTTTAGCATAGAGTCAATTCATTCAAACAGATTTAATGGAATATGATAAACACAACGATAAAAATATGCAGACTCCTCTATAGGATTTCAGGGGAGGAAACTTTTATGCAGCCTTGGATGTCAGGGAAAAGCTCCCTAGAGGAGGTGAGGTATGAGCTGAATCTGAAAGGGGAAGCCCGAGTTAGGTAAGGAGAGAAGACACAAAGGTATTTCAGGCCGGTAATATAGTATATATAGTAACACTATGTGGAGAGGAATAACAGAAAATACCTAGTTTGATTTTTGCTAATTTAAGTCAGGCAAAGGTGAATATGTCCTAAATATCATGAGTTTGGAACAATATTAATTAATAATAGTTGGACGTAAGGAAATTTTATCAGCATCAAACTCTACTAGTTATTTCAACCAATTTCAGCTCCAAGAAGATTCAATCTTCATATTAAGGGAGTTCCTGCAGCTCACCATCATTTTAGAAGGCCCATTTTCCCTGAAAGTCTTAAGGGAGCTTTTATTAAGTTGTTTTTTTTCTTTTTAAAAATGGCCAATAGACATATGAACATAATCTCTGCAAATTAAACCACAGTGAGATAGCATACCTGTCAGAATGACTATCATTAATAAGTCAACAGATAATAAGTGTGGGTGAGGATGTGGAGAAAAGGGAACTCTCATGCATTGTTGGTAGGAATGTAAATTGGTACAGCTACTGTGAAAAATAATATAGAGGTTCCTCAAAAAATGAAAAAGATAACTACTTTAAGAACTAGAGGTTCCACTTCTGGATATTTATCTGAAGAAATTAAAACACTAATTCAAAAAGATATATTCACCCCTCGTTTTATTGCAGCATTGTTTTTTTTTACAATAGCCAAGGTATAGAGGTAACTCAAATGTCCATAGATAGATGAGTGAATAACAAGTTAGTGGTATCTATATGAATATTTTTCAGTCAAAAAAAAAAAAAAGAATGAAATCTTACCGTTTCTGACAATGTAGATGGACATAGAGGGTATTACACTAAGTGAAATAAGTCAGACAGAGAAAGACAAATACCATATGATTTTACTTATATGTGGAATCTAAAGAACAAACAAAACTGAAACAAGACTCATAGATATAGAGAAGAAACTGATAGTTGCCAGGTGGAAGGGGGATTGGAGGCTGGGTGAAAAAAGCAAAGTGGTTGAGAAGTTCAAATTGGCAGTTACAAAATAGTCATGGAAAATGTAAAGTACAGCATGGGGAATAGAGTGAATAATATTGCAATAACTATGTATGGTGCAAGGTGGGTACTGGAAATATTGGTGGGTCACCCATTATATAAATGTCTAACCATGATATTGTACACCTGAAACTAATATAAAAAATATGGAATGTCAGCTGTAATTTTAAAAAATAAAATGAAAATATATAAAAATAATTTGAGCACCACCTTAGAAACTGGGAGGCAGAGATCCCATTATTTCCCATTTCTTCCTTCTTCAGGAGAAAAGGGGACTGAAGATCAAACGTCCTATTGGGGTATGTGTGGTATGAGGGTGAGAGTTGGATACCTGGATTTTTGTTGACTATTTGAGTACTGGTGGAAACATGATTTTTTTCACAGGTGTTTCTAAAGTGCAGAACTTTTTATTGGTAGGAAAAAAAATAATCTAAAGCAAGCATTTTCATAAATGCCATCTTTAATTTTTTTTATTAATGTGCATTTCAATTATTTTTAAGAGTAGACATTAGCTCATAACGGAAAGTACAGAGAAGAGTGGGTCAATCCTCAAGTCATGAATCATGACAAGAGAAATTATATGGAGAAAGGAAATCAATCTCACCAAATGGAAAAGGGTAAAGGAGGAGTTGAAGTAAATGAATCATTATCCAGAAGAATTCAATTTCCCCACATTTGTGAGCTAAAATCTGAAAAAGTCCTTGATGCACTATTGGTAATGAAATATTATCAATACATTTCTAACCAACTTCAGAGACAATGACCCGTTACTGCTTTGCTTTGCTGGGAGAGAAGAATTGAAAGGTTCCAAGGGAGGATCTCTTTATATAATTTTATTTTTCCTCTCATTTATGGCCATGAAACTCTGAAATCGGGTAGAGTTCAGATGAGTCTGTCAATTTTATTTAGATGTCTCAAACATCAAACTGTGCAAAGTTTAGCCCAACTCTGATTTGAATTAGGAGATTGCATTTGAGTCTGAGCATTAGCGCTGATGAGCTGCACTATCTTGGGAGACATATTCATCTTCTTAGAGACCCGTCCTCTTCCAAACACTGAGGCTGTACATCAGCTTCTTTTTAAGTTTGTTTTTCTAAAAATTCTATGAGGTAGGAAGTTACACTGTTCATTTCTCTATTGACTCCATGGATGAATATTCACATTTCCTTAAACAAGGTAATATCTTAATTTTAAATGGTTATTTATTAGAAATTGGAAGTTAAAATAAAGAGGAGGATCCAGAAACCTTACCAAAGCTGACTATCAGAGTAAAAATTACTCCATCTTTTGGAAATCTAAATAGAATTCAAAGATTTGTGTTTTGTAATAGAACTTTATCTGTATTAATCAGGCTTCCTCAGAGAAACAGAACCAACAGGATATACATCTATAAAATAAGACATGGGCTCCCGTGTCCTACAATCTGCAGGGCAAGTCATTGAGCTGGAGACCCAGGAAAACATGATGCTGCAGTAAAAGCCCTAATCAGGAAAGAGTTGATGTCCTAATTGAAGGCCATTAGGCAGCAGAATTCTCTTTTACTCAAGTGAATATCAGCCTTTATTTCTATTCAGGCCTTCAACTGATTGGACGAAACCCGCCCACATTATGGTGAGCAGTCTGCTTTGCTAAGTCTACCAATTCAAGCGTTAATTAGGTTCAAAAGCACCCTCACAGAAACCGGCAGAATAATGTTAGACCAAATATCTGGGTTCCCCAAGGCCTGTGAACACAAAAAATTAGCCATCACACTATCTAAAGAGTCATAGCTGTTGTGTTCTGTATTCTCATTTTATTTTATAGTGTATGTGGTTCATGTTAGACAGAGAGTTTAATAGGCTATTTCTCAGATTCTTCTGGAATCCAGGGTTGGCACCTTACCATCTGAAATGCCTGATGCTGTTATGCGTGTGTTCTCAGTTAAGTTAGTTAATGAGATCCCATATTCTTGGAATTATTTATATTCCTTGGAGGAATGAAATATGCTCTCTGAGAAATTATTTGCTTATCCTAGGATTGCGCTCATTATTGTAATCATTATAAAGGAAGAACTGTAGAAATTGAAGAGTAGATTTGTGTCTAAACAAGAGCAAATAAAAGGGCCGATGAGCCCAGGGATGAGAGGCCCTTCATTGCAGATCTTTAAGTGACTATTTCAATTCAGAATAGAAGTGAGGGAGGACCGTTCTAGTACCAGAATGAATGAGTTAAGATGGTAAGGAAATAGGAAAGGAGTAGGAAAAAAGAGGGAAGAACAAAAAAGTTAGCTTCTACTTGTCTGTGTAGATTTTTGTGACATTTTTCTTTAAAGTGCAGCACTGCTCTGCATTGAGGAATAGTAGGTGCTCTGGTCACCTGAAGCCTGACCCCTGAGGGTAAAGGTGATTTTCCTGAATGGTCTTTTCTCCTCTTCATCTGCCCACTTCTAGATAGTAGTAAATGGGCTGTGGTTTGAAGTGCTAAATTTTATTGAGACACCTAAGAGGTGATTTCAGATTGGGCATATAGGTCTACAGTTAACAAGTAGTCTAAACTGGAGACATGAATTAGTGAGCTATTGGCTTTTAGGAATTGAAACTGTGAGTGTATAACAGATGTTGTGGAGGGTGGGAAGATTGGATAAAGAAAAGAAGACCCGATAGTGATTGGGAGAACCAAGATGGCGGCATAGGTTAACGCCGGAGTTTGCCGCCCCGAACAACCAATTCAAAAGTGAAACTAAAAGACAGAAGGGACATCACCCAGACCCACAGGAACGGTGGCTGAGTGGAAGTCCTACAACTAGGAGGAAAGAGTAACGCATTCGGACACTCAGAGGAGGCGCAGTGCTGAAGGCAAATTCTGAGGTGCGGAGTGCGCGGAGCGGGCTGGAGGGGGGCGCGGTTGGCGTTTTCAATCGGGAGGGAGTCGCGGACTCTGAGCTCCAGACCCGGGCGAGTCGCTAGGGACGCAGACGGGAGAAGCAGGACTGTCTGGCCTCGGTCGAAACTCGAGGGCAGCGTTCTCTCCGAGGTTTGCAGCGGTTGCCGAGACTTTGTGAGGCAGAGTCCCTTGGGACGGAACTGAGAGTCGCACAATCGGGAAGAAGT
>NW_006283588.1:4598102-4613193 GCF_000327345.1 Myotis davidii
GTTGTGGAGGGTGGGAAGATTGGATAAAGAAAAGAAGACCCAGGGGCTTTAATTATACTACTTACATTCTGGTAAAGGGGAATAGGTCCGAACAGGGGACAGATAAAGAGTGGCCAGACAATTGGAGGAAAAGCAGATACATTTATTTTTATTTTTTTTACACTCAGAAGCAAAGGAAAGAGCTTGCTTCAGAATGAAAGAATGGTCAATAGCGTATAATCTTTCTGAAAGGACAAGGGGGATGAGAACTAATATATCTAAACCATATTTGTTAAAGTGATTGTCCCTAAAGCCAACTGTGCTCTGTGTCGATGAGTGAGTGGGAAGGAAATAGAGATTAACAGTGAAAACTCTCCAGATTATTTAGCTGCGAAGAAAGAAAGAGTAAGGCTATTGGTTGGAAGGGAACAAATGGTTGAGTGAGGATCTTTTAATTAACTAATTAATTAAAAATAAAAGGGACCTTAGTATCATAATTAAGAGCAATGACTAAATATCTAGTTACAAGAATAGGCTGATGTTAGAAAGAGAGAGAGAGAGGGAGGGAGAGAAAATAATCTATAGTCTATAGTAGGGGTCAGTAAATTTTTTTCTGGGAATATTTTAGGCTTTTCAGGCTGTACTAGTATGTTCTCTGCCATAATTATTAGCTCAGTCACTGTAGACAATACATACATGAATGAACATGGCTGTTTTTCAGTAAAACATACATATATAAAGACACAAATTTGAATTTTATGTAATTTTCAAATGCTATGAAATACCATTGTTTTAAAAAAATTTTTTTTAATCATGTAAAAATATAAAAACAATTCTTATCTCTGGACCTTACAAAACCAGGTAAGGCCCTAAGTCTGGTCTATAAGATTCCTGAGGAATCTGGGGCTGAGATTTTCAAGGAAGAGGTAGAGGGCATGAGTCTTAAATTGAAGAGAAAGGTTCAAACTCTGGCTTTACTATTTAGTAGGTCTGTTTCCGTAGCTATTCTGAGCCTGGGTTTCTCATGTGGATAATAAAGTAGCTACCTTGCCCTGACTGGTTTGGCTCAGTGGATAGAGCGTCTGCCTGCGGACTGAAGGGTCCCAGGTTCGATTCCAGTCAAGGGCAGGTACCTTGGTTGCAGGCACATCCCTAGTAGGGAGTGTGCAGGAGGTAGCTGAATCGATGTTTCTAACTCTCTATCCCTTCTCCCCGCCTCTCTGTAAAAAAATCAATAAAATATATTTAAAAAAAATAAAAAAATAAAGTAGCTATTTTGCTGTATGATAATGAGAAATAATGGGAATAATATGTGTAAGGCCTGACATATCATTTAGCATCATATAGTTGGATGATCTTTTCTTAAATATAAATACAATAACAAATATGTATAAACTTTGATACATTTAATAAGCTGTAAATCTTTCATAGTAAAACCAAAGGCAATCTATTTTCCTGATTGATTATTAGCTGTTGAGTTAAAAGTAAGAGAAGAGAGTTTTATTTAAAAGTATAATAAATGAATTTCAAGCAATGAACATGAAGATTTTATGAGAAGAAAATATATAAGTATGTTTATAGTAATTATATATTCATAGAGGAAATATAAATTGAATATATTCTACTTACACAGTTAATCATTTAGAGGAGGGATCAAACAGGAATGTTGGCTTATTTTTATGCCCATAGACTAAGAATGATTTTTTCATAATAAAAAAGTGATGCTTGCATTCAGGATGCATATATATATCATCTTATTCTAATTTTCCCAAAACACATGTACAAAGTGAATATGTGTCTCTAACTCTGAATGTCAGGAAATTTCTGACACGTATTCCGGCAGGGAAGGGCATTGTAGTAGAACCAAGATGACTGCAAATTCCTGTTGAAAGATGGAGTTTGTTTTCCTCCCCTGACCTGGGGTTTGCCCTATGACTTGCTTTGAGCATTTGTCAGAAGAAATAATGCTGTGTAACTTCCGTGGTTGGGACTCAGAAGACCTGGAGCTTCTTTTGTAGTTTCAGAGCCTTGTCTCTTCTAACCAAGCCATCATATTGTAAGAAGCACAAGTCACATGGAGGGAGCCCCTGGAGGGAAACAGGTCTCGCAGCGTGCCCAGACCCAGCCTGCACTGGCTGCCGCCAGGAGAATGAGCCATCGCAGGTTTTCCCACTTCACTGGGCCTCTCAAGGACTATGTGCCTACCTGACACCATGTTTAGAAGAAGACCTACCCCACTGAGCCCAGTCCACCCACAGAACCAGGAAAGACAATAAATGTCTTTATTGTTTTAAGCCACTAAGTTTTGATACCACTTGATACTCAGCAATGTGTACTGTATCTAAATCAAGCATTTTAAGAAGATAAAGCAAAAACAAAGGAACCAAGGTGGGACCGTGTTTGGCACATTTCCGGAATAGCAGGCAGACCATTGATTAGAGAGGAGTTCTTAAGAGGGAGAATATTCACACTGGGAACCAGAAGCCAGATAATATATGTTTGTATACACCAGGGGTCAGAAAACGATGGCCCACAGGTCCAATCTTGTCTACTGCTATTTTTGGAAATAATGTTTTTATTAGAACACAGACACCCATTTATTTATACATTATTGAAGGCAGTTTTCATGCTACAATAGCAAATGTAAGTCGCTGCATCAGCAATCGTGTGGCACACCAAGACTAAGTAATTTACTACTTGCATTGCAATGCTTGAGCAGAAATAGAAATGGCTTATGTTTTACCAACACCCTACTGGCTGCTGTGTGGAGAATCAACTAAAGGGGGAAAGACAGGAGCAGGAAGACTACTGAAAAGGCAGCAGTCAAAAGAAGACTAAGAAGGTTAGGAGTCATGAGAGCTGGTCAAATGCAAGATGTATTTTGAAGGTAGAGTTCACTGGGTTTCAGATTGCTAAGATGTGAGAAAGTTCAAATACGACTCCAGATATTTTTTAGCTTTAGCAACTGATAAAATCAGCCAATAAATCCTTGTTTATTAAATTATTGTCAGGGCAGTGGTTGGGAGAAATGAATGGTTTTGGTATACTGTGCAGCTCTATTTTACGTATTTAGTAAAGAGCAATGAGTGTATAAACCAGTATTTCCATAGAAGGTCTGAGCAAAGCAACATCACTTTATTTTATGTTATTAGAGAAACACATTTTGCTGTCACCATTGTTGAGTATTTACTGGATGGAATTGAGTATTCATTTGTTGACGCATTCACTGAAAACGGTCCAACATGTATCCGGAGAAGCTACCATTAGAGTTTCTTGTCAGCACTCAGCCTATTGGAAGTGCCCCTAGGTCTGGTGGCCTGTTGTCATGTTACTAGGTGGGAAGCCATGAATAGTTTAGTCTGATGTCTTTCTTGGGAAGTGATTTATCAATTCTTAACCCTAGATGGCTGCTTAATCACTCTAAGGAATGTTCTTTGTACAGGAATCATCTCTTATACTCAGAAGGGATCAGGGGAGGGGGGATCGTCTAAAAACAACTGCCAATGGAGGCTCAACAAGGGAGGAGCCCCCTGGGAACACTGGCATGACCCATATCAGCATCACAGAAGGACACCAGCAGGGGGCTCTCTGTATCTGTCTCTCCTGCAGTCCAGATACGGAAAAATGCTATATGGAAAAAGAAAACTAATCGAGCAAGCCAGCATTTCCTACCGAAAAGCACCTTCCTGGGGCATGTGAGCTGAGGCTGTCACTTCCAAATCCGGTGGCTTACTTGTTTGAACACCAAAACGTGTGGCGTGGCTCCTCTCTGGAAACGGGAACCTGTGAACAGGGAGAGACTCCACTGTGATCAGTTGAAGCAACTTGTTCCTGTTCACAGTGAACCCTCCAGTTTCCAGCAGCTTCCCTGTCCTCCTTTATTTTTTCTTTATTTTTAATATATTTTATCGATTCTTTACAGAGAGGAAGGGAGAGGGATAGAGAGTTAGAAACGTCGATGAGAGAGAAACATCAATCAGCTGCCTCCTGCACACCCCGCACTGGGGATGTGCCCGCAACCAAGGTACATGTCCTTGACTGGAATCGAACCTGGGACCCTTCAGTCCGCAAGCCGACGCTCTATCCACTGAGCCAAACCGGTCAGGGCTTCCCTGTCCTCCTTTAAAAAAATTGGCTCACAAATGATGTTCCAGTTGAATCCCACAAAAGCGACAAGATGTTGTTGAAAAGTGTCCACTCAGCACCCTCCTCTCTAATAGAGGAGTTCTCATTTCTCTCCTGTCAGGGTTGTGTGAGAATTTTTCCTTTATTTATTTATTTTTTTGTCAAGTGCTTGTTTGATCTCTTTAGGGAAGAACAGAGGTACAGACAAGACCTGGACAGACAGGGACGACATTTTCTGGGGACGATGCATAAGGAGAAGGACTTTGGGAGGAGGAAGGAGGAGGCGCATGCAGGCCACCTGGGGGATACAGTGCTTGGTGTGCAGGGGGTAGCCCCGAGGCCTATGGTTTTCATTAAGTGCATTTGTTGCCGGTGAAATTTGTCACCAAAAGCGTGCAATAAGCACGGAGTCTAGTTTTTTGTGGCTCGGCTGGTGAAACAAATAGCTCAAAGAACTGCTTATCCTCCGGGTGGCTGGAGACGCACCCCACACTGCTGACCTGTGTGGGGAGCAGGGGGCTCCTGCCCCCCGAGTGCTGGGGTGAGAGCCACCCCGCATCCATAGCAGCCCTGAGTGAGAACTGACCTCCGAGGCGAGGCTGAAGCCCTGAGCGATCTCAGAGGCAGTGATGAAGCGCTGACAATGGCCCAGGCTGGGGAGCGGCTTCCCTATGCAGCTGCCTGGCAGGCGCCTGTATTTACGAGCGCTGGGCGAGGGCCGCGACAGGTTTATTATTTGTTGGTTTTCTCCAGCGTGCACAGTCAAAATTGTTTTCAGGGAGTGTTCAGAAGTGGAGCTGGCTGTCACGGCGGCAAACCGCACCCACCCACCGGTCTATTCCACTCGCTTGATGGATACCTGGCTGCACGGTTTGGCATTTCAGAAAGAGAGGAAAGAGAACAAGTCGCAGAGGTCATTAATCCTTCCCTCCCCTGGCCTCCCCCGGCCTCCCCCGGCCAGCTGCTGGGCCCTGAGCCTCACTCCCTGCTGCCGATCTCTGCAGCCCCAGGCGTGGGTTTGCCACCAGGTGCCCCTCCACTCAGCGTGGTCTCTCATCCCCAGAGCTGCCTCCACGCGGGTGCCAGAGAGGCCAAACCTTCCTCACAGCCCCGCGTGGGGACAGTCCCTCGGATCACAGCTTTTGCAAAGGACGCTTCCTGACAGCTTTCCACACTCAGATGAGGAGCAGAGGGCAGGTCCAAGAGCCTCCTTCCTGCCAGAAGCAGCGTCAGACAGGAGAGTGTCAAGTTTGAAGGGGGCGTTCCCTGGCACAGCCCCTGGATCCCTCTCCAGGGCCTTGGAGATAATTAGCCTTGATGTCCCCCCATCACGCTGTGAGTCAGGGGGGAGGAGAGCCATAACTGTGCATCGATTTGACAGCACCGGATAAGCCTTCTTTGCTGTCAGGGAGAGAGGCTATTCTTTCTCACTGTCGCGAAAAACGCTCAGAATGTGCAGGATGGGGTGTCAAGAGTCCTTAAACCAAATCAGCCCCCAAAGGAAGAGCAGCCAGGATCGCGGAACCTGGTACCTCTCATTCATCAGAACATGGAACTTGGGGGGTTGGGGCTGGGGGTTCTTTTGGGGTGATGCCTGGTAGGCTCCTTGGGGGCCTGTCCTGCTCTGCCTCATTTCAGAGGGAAAACTGGGGCTCCAGATGGGTTCTGCCTCCCCGGGTCTCAGCTCCTGCCGAGGACTCAGGATGGAATGTTCCTGTCACTTGCCAGGAACCTGGGGGTATTTCTCTGCTGAGGGAAGTGCTAACTTTTGCAGAACATTGAAATGAAACACAAATATCCTCCCATCTGTCCTCTGTGGCCTAAGCTCTCTATTCAATCTTTTTTTTTTTTTAGTTTTTTTTTTTTTTTTACTCCCATAAAGTGTTGCTTTTCTCAATTGGAGTATAAGCATTTGAACTCCCTCAAATTGCTTTCATTTCTATTGAGTGCTACTGTGTCTATAGTATTAGCACCAAACTAATTTATTTCCTAGGGAATTCGTTTGTAATCTACTTTTTGATAATGTAAACAATCTTCCTTGTTAACTTTTTAGCTTCACCTTCATGGTTTCATCTCAATTACTTTATGTTTTTATAAACTCTACTAAGAAGTATTGAGAAAACAGGAAAATGGTAAATAATACTTTATTTGGTAACAGTAAATGCTTACTATAGGTTTTCCCACGTCCTAGAGTCTGGATTTTAACTTAATTGTGACCTTAAATTGTAAGGTACGAGTGCATTATATTGTTTGATTTTGATTTGGGCAAAGTTATATGCTTATCGGTGGTACATTCTTTAAAAATCCATTATTATTTTAAAGTCTACTCTGATATTAGCATCTAATAGGGTTGTACTCAATCAATACATGAGTAGATGGAGGAGAGCCTCAAGTGGATGAAATATTCTTAAAGTCATAGCTTGAGCAAGGACTTTATTTTTTTTTAACTGTTGAGTTAATCCTTAGCACCTTGACACACTTTGGAATAGCAGGCATTCAATATATATTCGATAAATATCATGATAAATGAACCAATTGCTATCATTTGCCTGAAATGATTGTACATTTTATAACTTTGATTTAGGAACTTTAAAATGCTGGGTTCTTGCCGAAACCGGTTTGGCTCAGTGGATAAAGCGTCAGCCTGCGGACTGAGAGGTCCTGGGTTCGATTCCGGTCAAGGGCATGTACCTGGGTGGCGGGCACATCCCCGGTGGTGGATGTGCAGGAGGCAGCTGATCGATGTTTCTCTCTCATAGATGTTTCTAACTCTCTTTATCTCTCTCCCTTCCTCTCTGTGAAAAATCAATAAAATATATTTTAAAAAAAATGCTGGGTTCTTTCTCTTTTTTGATATTTTGAACTAAGAGTGTAAGACTATAGAAGGAAAATTGCTTTTGGCTTGGATCCTATACTTTTTTCTTTATAATGTAAAATTGCTGTGTGCATTCAAATTAATATATGGAAAGTACTTATTTTGAGTACCTGGGGCATGATAGGGTTTTAATAAATGGTAGCTCTTATTATTAAAAGGTTGAAAAAGCAATAAAACACTAAGGATATTCTCATGTGAAGTACTATGGATCAGGGAAGCACTACATTTTATTTCACATGGCAGATTGAATCGACCCCACTGCACCTGGCTAGACTACTGTACTTTTGTCCTCAAGAAGCTCTAATAATATCATCCAAAGTCTACATATCATAAAATGCCAAAACTCCCTTTCTGTTCTGACAAATCTTGCTCAGGGAAGCCATGTGGGCCTTTGTTTACCAACCCTACCTAATAGGCACTGAATCCCATCTCTTCTATTTAGGGACAGTGGGGATCCGTTATTCTCAAACTCTTGCTTTTTTAAAAGATCACTTTATTAGCATTCACACCAAATAAATAAACAAGAAAAACAAGCAAACAAGAACTCATAGACACAGGCAACAGTCTAGTGTTACCAGAGGGAGGGGAGTGGGTAGTAAAGGGTGTCAAATCTATAGTGGTAGAGGATCACATGACTTTGGGTGGTGGACACACAATGCAATATACAGATCATGTATCATGGAAATGTACACTTGAAACTTATATAATCTTATTAACCAATGTCACTCCAATAAACTTAATAATAATAATTTTAAAAAGTATTTCCGACTCTTTTTTTCTGCAAATATCTTTCCTCTACTCTATAAGCGCCTCTAAAAATGGCCCTAATCCTCTTACAGCCACACTTCTTGAAATTGTCTAATCTTTTACATATGATGCCTCCATTTTTTACCTCCTAGTTCCTCCTTATCCAACATTAACATGATCCCCATCACGCCACTAACTTGCTACTACTGATGTCTGTCACAGTATTAAACCCAAAGGCCCCTTTCTGTCTTTGTTTTAGTAGATCCAGCAGCATTCAATACAGTTAACCACTTTCTCCTGGAAACATTTTCTTCTCTCAGCTTTCAGGATATGCCACTATCATTTCTTTGCTGCTAATTCAACAGTCTCATTTAAGGTCCTTTGTCAGCTGCTCTTTCTTTACTTAATTCCTAAATATTGGAGATCTTCAGGGCTCAGCACAGGGATTCCTGTACACTTTATGCTCACTGTGTAAGACAGTAATTCTGTATACATGTATAAAGATGCTTAGAGTGATAACAGAATGTCCTCTTCTTCACTGAGAGTTTGAAAGTGAATTTAAACTCCTCCACCCTGCGTACCTTAGTCAGTTTGATTTTCTGCTTCTGTTGGAATGAAAATTTCCACATTAATACAAACGGATTTGCTTTCAGGAGAACAAAAATGAATACCTAGTTGGATCTAAATGTTTAGGCCTAGATCTCCATTATCTTGTACTCATGCATTTGATTTTTGTGATCCCAGATGGGAGACAGCATATTTATTCATGTGGCATTTGGTCACAGTTCAGCCTTCTAATGTATGGAGATTATTTTGAATCTTAAGTGTGTTATTCAACAGATTTCTTACCTTTCTCTGGCCAGCGAAGTGTAAATTTGAAAAGCATGACTGTGGCTCTGTTGGAATTAAGAGGGAAGTACTAATGGAGAAGGCAAGGAGAGAATTCTTGGTGCATCACCAAAGGTTCCACATTAGTTGATAGGAGGTTTGAAATCCTCCTCAGAAATGGAAATTCAGGATGATAATTAAAAACAGGACTCATTATGTTGCCATGACTACTCTATGGCCAGCAAATAATACACATTTATAGTATAAGGTAGTTGTTATCTAGCAGGCACTTTTCTAAGTGATTTTATATGCACTAACTCACTTATTCCTCACCTATACATAAGTATTATCTTGAATAATTATGCACATTTTACAGATAAAGAACCTGAAGTATAGAGATATTAAGTAACTGGCTGAATTGGGATTCAACCCCAAGCAGTCTGCCTCCAGACTTCGTATCTGTAACTAACATGTTCCACTGCATAGTGGCCACACACAATGCAGAAGTTACATATTTTTTATTTTGAAAAATAACATCTAGATATTATTCTCTGGGGATAAATCACATTGTCTATTCAACTGGGGTAATTAAATTAAATCTCTAGGTGATTTAAACTAAGAAACTTTGTGAAAAAAATTACTATTTGGAAGAAGATATGCCTTCAAAGGCCACCAAGCATATTTAAACACCTATATTCATTTTCACAGTGAAACTACGTTTTGAATGAGTAATTTTGAAGCCTTTCTTAAATATAAAGTTTCTCTGAAATTTGGCTTTTTTCCTGGTACATTATTTACCTCGGATCTCAATGGACAGGTCGTAAATTTGCTTTGCACCCCCAGGTGCTCTGCTCTGAGGACACTGGTGTCTCGGGATGGAAGAGCCATCAGCGCAGGGCATGTCTGCAGCTGTCTTCTGATGGGGATGGACCTTTTGAACAACACCATTCCCAGGGCATTTGTTCAGGGAAGATGTTTTATAATCCAGCCATTTTCTGTTGACACTACTTAATATGCCAGGCTGCTCTGGAAACCACATTAACTCTTTCAGAGACGAGGTACTGTGTAGTGTCTGGTACTGGAGCTTCCTAAGTAGTCCTCTTGAACCCTGGAGAAGTGAATTCTACTTCCAGATGTGCCCTATTTCTGAAAAGAGGTTTGGATCCCTAGAGGAGTGACTTAATGAATGTTAATTGATGATGATGATGATGATGATGATGATGATAATGGTACCCAACTGTTATCCTTATAAATAGTATAAATGACTTTGCATTCCTAAACCCACTAAAATGTCTTCAATATTTGACTGATTCTGAACAAATATAAATTGTGTATTTTTATTAATTTTACTATATTCTAGTTTTCTCGACTTGTCTTGGTTTTAAATGTTTATTAGTATGCATGATATAAGTAAACTAAGTTTTACATTATAAAATGTGTTTTCAAAAGGTCTTCACATATATAAATATATATATACACGCATATATACACACATATGGATATAACTTTATCTATTAAATTTTAGCTGAAAACAAACCTTTTTTTCTAAGTAAAACCAAGAATACATTTACAAAAAAGCTAGAAAATACAGATTTAAAAAACTCTGTACCACCACTCAGACCTAAATTCTATTAGCCTTTTAGTATATATCCTTCTAGTTTTTCCTATCAATTATCTCTTATTTTTATATTTTATAAAACATGCATCACATTAATCTCTTATAACAGCAGCTAAACCTTTTAATAGATCATGAATCTATGCATGAATCTATGCAGTACATATTACAAAATATTATTTTTAATTGATCCATATATATTATTGCCAAAATTTATTTAATTATCACTTTATCAGCAGTCATTTGATTCTTTCAGTTTATATTGTGCTGGTGTCACAATAAATAGCTTCCCAGGAAATATATTTGAATATACCTGGTTCCAAGAAGGAAAGTTGTTAGTTCAAACTTGCCGATAAAGTTTAAAGTTTTGCCAAATTGCCTTATAGAAGACTTAATCAATTTACACTTTTGGCCACAGTGTATGAGTAATGCTTGGACTGACTTTTACAATTTCTAGTTCACACCTAAAAAGATAGAAATGTACCTAAGATGTTCCAGGAAGAACAGGCTACGGGGTTAACCAAATTTCCTGACATTGGTTATGCTTTTGATGACCAGGCTTGTCATCTTGAGTTTGCAGTAATACTCTAATGACAGGCTCCAAAATGCAGCAGGAAACAAACCCAACAGAGGAACATTATTGCTTTCTTTTCAAAAAGACAATAAAAATGCTTTCACAATGATGAATCGATTTCACATAGCATCATTTTCTATTTTTCATATTTGACAAGCATTGCTGACAAAATTAATCATAATAATATTTATTGGTCACTTATTATATGCCCTACCCTAAATGCATTACATATTTCATCTCATAGCCTGGAGGCTAATTTGGTATGGATTCATTGAAACATCCGGCTCATGTTTTAAATTAACTAGACCACAATAGTCAAATGGACTTTGTCTGGTTTGCTAAGACTCAGCAATGCTCGCCCTTACATCCCAGAAATGCTGGATTTTCCTTTTGAAAAGTATGAAAGCCATGGAGACTTACCACTCTTAGCATTTTCTATTCTTATTCAACTAGATCAATTTTGCTTAGATTATTTTTTAAAAGATAAAATAATTAGTACAATCTCTTCACTCCCTCTCCCTCTCAGCAGCTTCTCCCAGCTCTTGGGAGAAATCTAAACTGAGAAAGCAATCGTGCAAGACCTGGACACGGCATACCCTCTGATTTCATCTGGCAGCTCTCTCCCTTCCCTCACTGTCTGTGACAATGAACTCCTCTGTTCCTCACAGCGATAAGCTTGTTTCTCCCTTGGAGTCTTTTCATTAGACACTTTCAGTGCCTGGAGTGCTATTGTCTCTGGTCTCTTCTGATCTCTGCTTGTCCATCACCTAAACAAGAAGCCATTTCCGACCACCAGTCTATAAGAACCACTGGGTGAACTTAGGTTTTCATCCTATTTATTTTTTATTTTTTGACTTTTAATTTCTTTATTGATTAAGGTGTTACATATGTGTCCTTATCCCCCCATCACCCCCCACCACTCATGCCTTCACCCCCCTGTTGTCTGTGTCCATTGGTTAGGCTTATATGAATGAATACAAGCCCTTTGGTTGATCTCTTCCCCTTACCCCCACCCTCCCCTACCTTCCCTCTGAGGTTTGTCATTCTGATCAATGCTTCTCTGTCTCTGGATCTGTTTTTGTTCATCAGTTTATGTTGCTTATTATATTTCATAAATGAGTGAGATCATGTGATATTTATCTTTCTCTGACTGGCCTGTTTCAGTTAGCATAATGCTCTCCAGTTCCATCCATGCTGTTGCAAATGGTAAGAACTCATTTTTTACTGCAGCTGTTTTGGGTTTTTTAGGATATATTCTCAGACATTGGGAGTTCCATTTTCAGTTTTTTAAGGGAACTCCATACTGTTCTCCACAGTGGCTGCACCAGTCTGCATCCCCACCAGCAGTGCATAAGTGTTCCTTTTTCTCCGCCAGCACTTGTCCTTTGTTGATTTGTTGATGATAGCCATTCTGTCAGGTGTGAGATGGTACCGCATTGTCGTTTTGATTTTCATCTCTCGCATGATTAGTGACTTTGAGCATGTTTTCATATGTCTCTTGGCCTTTCTTCTGTCTTCTTTTGAAAAGTGTCTATTTAGGTCCTTTGCCCATTTTTTGATTGGGTTGTTTATCTTCCTTTTGTTAAGTTGTATGAGTTCCCTTTACATGTTGGAGATTAAACACTTATCGGTGATAACATTGGCAAATATGTTCTCCCATGCAGTGGGCTTTCTTGTTCTTTTATTGATGGTTTCTTTTGCTATGCAAAAGGTTTTTATTTAGATGCAGTCCCATTTGTTTATTTTCTCTTTAGTTTCCATTGCCCTAGGAGCAGTATCAGTGAAGAAATTGCTTCAGCATAAGCCTGAGATTTTGCTGCCTGTGGATTCCTCTAGTATTTTTATGTTTTCCTGTCTTATTTTTAAGTCCTTTATCCATTTTGAGTTTATTTTTGTGTACGGTGTAAGTTGGTGGTCTAGTTGCATTTTTTTTTTGCATGTATCTGTTCAGTTTTCCCAACACCATTTATTGAAGAGCCTGTCTTGTCTCCATTGTATGTTCATGCCTCCTTTGTCGAATATTGAGTATAGTGGTTTGGGTCGATGTTATAATAATGTTATGGTCATAAGGAAACACCTCTAATATGTGGAAGTAATTATTTTGTGAAATGATTTATGTGTGAAATGTTTGCTGTGTGAAGACCCCAATACTCTGTAACTTCCAAAATGTGGTGAACGCCCCACTATCTTGATGTGAATGCCCTGAGCCCTTAAAGTGTAAACACCCATCTCCTAGCAAAGGCACACCATCTGGCCCACACTGATAAGCCACAGTTGTTTACCACGGCTATATAAGCACCAGATTTTCTCCAGTGGACTTCTCCTGCCTGATGAGAGGTGGACTCCATGTCGCTCCATGAGACAAGCCCCTGATTGACTGCTCTGCTGTGTGAGCCTGAACAAACTGTGGCCGCCTGTCTGTCTCTATCTTCATCGTCTGTCTTTCGGTGTGCATCGCCGGGTGGCCTTTGCTGGAGCCTAGGACCCACTAGAAATAGGTAAATAAACCTTGTGTGATTGCATACTAACTCTGTCTTGTGTATTCCTGTGTTCCAGTTCAGCTCAACTGTCTAGACATTGAAGTACCAGGGGATAGGCCGTTATTGCTGACTCCTGGTCACCTGCATTTGTCCCACTAAGTCTAGACAGGTAATTAATTAATTGGGGCATAATTGGGACAGTTGATTTCTGGGTTCTCTTTTCTATTCCATTGGTCTATATGTCTGTTCTTGTGCCAGGACCAGGCTGTTTTGAGAGCAGTGGCTTTGCAATATAACTTGATATCTGGTATTGATATCCCACCTACTTTGTTCTTCTTTCTCAGAATTGCTGAAGCTATTCAGGGTCTTTTTAAATTCCAGATGGATTTTTGGAAAGTTCATTCTAGGTCTGTGAAATATGCCATTGGTATTTTAATGGGGAATGCATTGAATCTATAGATGGCTTTGGGTAGTATAGACACTTTGATGATGTTGATTCTACCAATCCATGAACACAGTATGTTGTTCCATCTGTTAATATCTTCCTCTATCTCTTTTTTCAAGGTCCAGTAGTTTCCCGCATATAGGTCTTTTACCTCCTTAGTTAAGTTTATTCTTAAGTTTCCCCCAAGAATAGGAACAAGACATGGATGCCCACTCTTACCACTCCTGTCCGACATAGTACTGGAAGTACTAACCATTGTGATAAGACAAGAAGAAGAAATAAAAGGCATCCAAATTGGAAAAGAAGTAAAACTGTCCTTATTCATAGATGATATGATACTGTACATAGAAAACCCTAAAGACTCCATCAAATAATTATTAGACTTAATAAATGAATTCAGCAATGAAGCAGGATATAAAATTAATGCCAAGAAATCTATGGCATTTCTATACACTAATAATGAACTTACAGAAAGAGAGACTAAAAAAGCAATATCATTTACCATCACACCAAAAAATTCATCCTATTTTAATTATCTGAATAGCTCCTTGCACTAGCTGATATTTTCCATGTTTAATTTATTTGAGCTATCTCATCAATTATTTTTATTGATTTTAAACCAAAAAGTCAGAATATGTCTTAAATCGCTTTTGAGTAATTGTCCAATTAGCACTTTATTTTTCTTTAGCATACTATATTAAATAATGGTAAAACCTCAAAATTGATACATCTTTACTTCAATGCTTAGGCTATTTATGTAATTATTATTGATTTATGATAGCAACTCTAATTCTACAAAAGTAGACATCTTGTCTGGCTGATTGTGTCAGCAGCAACTGGAGCAAAGCCTGTGCTGAATGAAGATTTTTTTGACTCAATATGTGAAAGAAACCTACAGTAAGACATTAATGCAGTTTATTTAAATTCAGTAATTAGATAAAAATACCTGTAAGCATCATTATATATAACAGCAGTCTGGAGATCCTAAGAAATATGATAAAAATTTAAAGATTAGGAAGATTGAATTTATATTATTTGCAGAAAATATGACTGTCTTTCTAAAAGAGAGAAACAAATATTAGTATTGTGTCTAACAGGATAAAATAGCTTGTTGACTACGTGAAAAATACACTCAAATAAAATTTTAGAAACTGATTGACATGTGTGAAAACTAAATGGTTGAAGATTACTGTATAACAGCAATGGAAGTAGAAATCCTAACAAATTAGCTGAACTAAAAATGTGTAAGCTGTAAATCCATAAAATCTCGTGGAGAGAAATATAACTTCACTAAATGGAACAAAAGGAAGTTCATTATGACCAAGATATTGTCGTTTTCCTAAATTATTTAATAAGATTCTTACCAATGTAATAAAAATTTTGTATTTTTAATGTAACTGCTTCAAAAAATAAAAATTAATGA
>NW_006283588.1:4613437-4631495 GCF_000327345.1 Myotis davidii
TGAAGATTAAAATTTCTGACCTATAGCTGACCTTTCTGAAAAACCTCTTTTAACATTTCTTGCTGGCAGACTACTGGTGATGAATCCCTCAGGTTTATTTTTATTTTTATATTTTTTAGCATGTTTTTTAGAAAGTGTTTCCTGGCCTCAGAATAGATAAGGTTCCACTCTCCCCCGCCCCCCTTATTGAATTTATTCGGGTTACTCTGGTTAATAAGATTATACAGGCTTTAGGTGCACAATTCTACAACACATCATCTCTATAATGTATTGTGTGTTCACCACCCCAGGTCAAGTCTTCGACCATCACCATTTATCCCCTCTACACCCTCTTCAACCTTTCCCCATCTGTTCCTCCCCTCCAGGCAATCACCACACTGATGTCCCTGTCTATGAGTTTTTTCTTCTTTTGTTCTAATCCTTCATCCTAGTCCATCCAGTCCCCCTCCCCTATCCTGAAAACTGTCAGTTTGCTTTCTATTCTCTGAGAAATTCTTCGTTTTCCATTCACTTTTGAAGAATTATTACAATGGATATAGAATTCCAGGTTGGTGGTGTTTTTCTTTCAACACTTAAAATATTTAATTCTACTGTATTCTTTCACTTTTTCTGGTAGGAAGTCTGCTATAATTATTTTTCCTTGTACCTCAATAGTTAAGGTTGTTTTTTAAAAAAAACTATAGTTTCATTGATTTCAGAGAAAAAGGGAGAGGGATAGAGAAATAGAAACATCAATGATGAGAGACAATCATTGATTGGCTGCCTCTGGCATGCTCCCTACAGGGACTGAGCCAGCAACCCAGGAATGTACCTGACCAGGAATTGAACTGTGACCTCCTGGTTCATAGGTTGATGCTCAACCACTGAGCAACACCAGCCAAGTGGATAAAATCCCATTTTGATCATATTTACTTTTCCATCTCATATTCTACTTTTCAGTCCCCAGTTGCTCCACTTTAGACTCTTAGATCCCCAGTTAATTTACATTGATTTGCACAACCATGGTTTGCAATGAAAAAGACAGTATTATTTTCTTTTTTTTGAAAGAACTTTTCCTTCGCGACCCCTTGATAAATCCTTATTCATCCTTCAAAACTAAGGTTTGATGGCAATTGCTCTGAGAACACTTTCTCTGCCCACTCATATTCTCTTGTACCTTTCTACCTTATGCAGACTGCTAGTTCCTCAGCTTTCACACTGCACTGCATTTCTGCCTTTTATATTGATCTGTCTTTCTAGACTCTGAGCTACTTAAACATAGGGTCCTGATAGTAAGCCCTCAACAAATCTTTAGAGAATAGAATTGCATATGAGAGTGGGCCTTTGGAACACTTTCTTAATGGGCGTTGGTGACTGAGTGGTACAGACTGAAGATGTCAGCAGAAGCAAAAGCTTATTAAAGAGTTTTCATGAGACCTTACTTGATTAGATCTGTGGGCAAAAGAGAGCTTTAAGCACAGAGTCACGGGGACCACCTATTAATATTCATGGAAGATGGTCGTCGAAAGGAGGCTATGTTCTCTGCAGGCATTTGAGCTAAGAGGTCTACGGAAGCTTACATATTTTTGTGTTAAAGTTCTCTTTGTTTTCATTTTGGATTTAGGTGTGGAGAGGAGTGTGAGAAAATTAGAAATGTGAGGAAAAGAAGCTTAACCTTTCCCCCTTTTTTCTTGTCTTTAATTGATGTCTTATGTTTTATTGTAATATATAGTGTTTGAGGTCATCTTGCTGATAAGTTAATAAAGCAAAATAGTCTGTGATGAATAATGTTAGTGATATTGACTCATCGTAGAGAGCCCTGTCAACTGTTACTTTGAGCAGTGCCTCAAATGCTAACACAGTGTTTCTAATGACTTCACATTAAAGGAAATAAGAGACTTTCCACAGATATATTCATGTAAGAAATAAGGTGATCCTAGCACACATGAAACAGCTTTTTTATAACTGATGAAAGATGAACACACATTGCCGTGAAAATGCCTACTCATTTGCTCCATCCTCTAGTTTTATACACACTTGCTGAGTGTGGGGGTCTCTTGTTTCCTCTTCCTCCAGTTTTATGTGTTATTAGACACTTCTAGATAATGTCAACTTCAAGGGACCTGGTGATATGGTGATAAAAAGGCAGAAACCAAACTACCCGTGTAACCATTTTCAATCCCGACTAGCATTTAACTCCACTAAATTGAACTATGACAAGGTTTCTGAAATAGACACTAGATTTGAAGAGACTGTAGAGGAAAGAACTAAAGAAATGGCAGAACAGGTTATATGGAACCATCGATTTCTTCAGCATCATGGCAAAGATTGACGCAGTCTGTTTAATCAGAGTCCGAAGAGAAAATGCTACCGTGGCCTGATCTCTCACTTTCCCTCTCCTACACACAGACATACTCAACATTTCTGAACAACTTCTCTAAACTGTAGCTAGCATCCACTGGGGCAATGGCATGAGCCCAGTTAAAAGAGAAAGCATGAAGCTGGCCTTTGTTAAGTGTTTTTTTCTCTAATTCTAGCATAGTACCTGGGACATGGTAAGGAGATAGTATATTTTTAAGTAAATAAATCTGTTTTACATTTCTGTAATTTTCAACAGCAGATTCAGCCTTTACCCACATGAATGAACTTGAGGCCTAGATAGCTATAGAGTACTGACTTCATGATCCATTTGAACTGGCCATTAAGTAGCATTTAGGCTTTTTTTGGAGAAAAAAAACCACCCACAAAAAATGGAAGCCAGTACTGATTCTATCTTTTATACTGATAACAATTCAATTCTTTTCAAAGGAAGAGATTTTACAAGAGAATTTCAATCAGGTTTTATGTTGATTTGAATGGGTTGAATTATGGAAAAGACTTGCCTTTGGCAATTGAATCACAGTAAAAGGTACAAAGAAGTATGGCATCGTATGGGATGCAAATAGGACCAGTAATTGAATAAAGAAGAGGTCATACGGAAGCAGGAACATCAATGACATGTCTGTTAACATGTTTTGAGATAGAAATTAAATATCTTATATCTGATTATGCAATAAGAATTTTTGATTAGAGATAATATGGTCCTCTGTAAATTGTACTGAGTACGGGTAAGTAGTTCATTATAGTTACCTGCTAAATATATGTGATAATATGTTTATATTTCTTTAAGCATACACATATTATGGGTCTGAATAAGAGATCAAGAAAATAGGGATGTTTTTTGTAGGCATAAGAAAGATCGAGGAGGGAATTTTGGGTTTTCCTATCTTGATCAGTACAAACTTGATTGTTATATAAAAAAAAATCAGGAGATATTAAAAGTGAGACAAGAATGATTTCACAGTGTCAATTGGCCAGTTGAAAAGATAATAAAAATAATAAGAGCTAGCATGAGCTGAATAATTGCCAACACTAATTGAGACTAACTATGTTCCAGGTAATATTTCAAGTGCTTTACATGAATTATTCCCTTTATTGATGAGTAATAATAATGAAATGAGAGAATTAAGATCTTGAGGATCATGTTTGAGGAGACCAGTGAGAGGCTCCACAAAGATTCATTATTATTTCAAACTCAATGTGTCTAAAACTCGCTGCCTTCCCTCTCAAACATGCCTTCCTTTATATTCATTCAATTTCATAGTGACTTGATCCAGTTCCTCCTCCATTACCTAGCCCTTAGAGTTATTTTTGACCTCTCTCTTTTGTTCCTCTTTCAGCATCTAACTCATTTAATAAGTCTGTTAATTTCACCTTTGTAAGATTCATATTTGCAAATTACAATAGAAATTTAAAAAGCTGTACAGGTGCTGTTTCCAGGAACTGTTTTATGTTTGAGAGGGGAAGGAGAAAATGCACAGTGGTGACTTTCTGCCATAGGACAGTCATGCTCTGGGCAATACTTCCTTCCTTTCAATAGTCCTAATAATCACCTTAAACATGAATAAATCTGTGCGTACCAAGGTTATTAAGTTGGTCAAGGTCACACAGCTCTTACGTGACATATAGATAGATCCAGGATTCACTCCAGGGTCTGTGTAATTCCTACTGAATAATATTGCCTTATCAATATTATACACTATCAAATGATTGATTACATAGTGATACAATTAGATTCATTAATATGTCTCAAATTACTAATTCAATAATGCCACAAATTTATTTTCATAACGAAGTTTTAAAATGTACTGACCTGTGCTATACTAGATTTGGCAGATAAAATACAGGGCACCCTATCATTTGGATTTCAGCTTAACAATGGTTGTGCTTTTAGAATAAGTATATCCCATGCAATATTCTGGATATAGTTATAGTAAAAAAACGTATTGCTTATTTATCTGAAATTCAGTTAAAGTATGTCCCAAATATTGCATAACTTGTATTAAAAATCCATTAGTCATTTATCGGAAATACAAATTTAAATGGGTTTCCTATGTTTTTAACTGCAAAATTTGGTAAATTTATACCAAGCACACATATCTAATCTTGTAGGAATAGATTCAAGTAGGAGGCAGAATTTAGTAATTATCACTGTCTCGGTGTCATCAGCATCTCATCTCATACCCAGAGAGTAGTGTTTTACACATTTTATTTGCTCCTTACCATAATCTTATAAGGTAGTTACTATTGATAGCTCTACGTGACTGATAATGAACGTGAGGTGATATCATACTCACTAAAAAACATTAAAACAATAATTTAGGATTTGATGGGTCTTAAATCATATATGGATATTCAAGAGCCAGAGATATGATCCCACACCTGGGATAGATGCATGAAAAGTACACCTTTGAAATATCATTCATATATTTTTCAATGTATTCACAGTGTGTAAAACAGTTGGCATCATGCTATGATTAGCATTCATGAAACTATGAGAAATTTTTTTAGCCGGAAATTTAAGAAAGGCCTTAGGTGAAAATAATTAATATATATATTAATTTATAATTATTAATATATATAAAATAATAAAAGCATAATATGCTAATTAGACCAGACGTCCTTCCAGATGTCCTTCTGTCCTTCTGGATGACGCCAGGGCTGTGAAGGAAGCCTGGGTCCCGGGTGCCAGAGGGAAGCTGGTGCCAGCAGCTGGGGCAGCAGTTCTCAACCTGTGGGGCGCAACCCCTTTGGAGGTTGAATGACCCTTTCACAGGGGTTGCCTAAGACCATCCTCCATATCAGATATTTACATTATGATTCATAACAGTAGCAAAATTAGAGTTATGAAGTAGCAACAAAAATAATTTTATGGTTGGAGTCACAACCTGAGGAACTGTATTTAAAGGGCCAGAAGGTTGAGAACCACTGAGTTGGAGGAAGGAAGGCCTACTATTGCACAAATTTTGTGCATTGGGCCTCTAGTATATATATATTCAGCTGTGTTTTATTTCTTTCTTTGCAATGCAGAAGTAAGCTTCTTATCATTACATTTAAACTACATCTGAAGGCTACTTTTGACATGGGTAAGACATTTACACTTAGAAGTTATAATTAATAATTTTGAATGGACTCTCTTGTACTTCTAAAGCATCCTCTCCTTTTGACTTTATAACCCATAAACTTTAATCTTGAAGGTTTTGATGATGTTTTATAGGATTCAGAAATATTCCAGTATTGTTAGATGATAAACATGTATATCTCTGGTTTCAAATTTTTAAAAATTTTCCCTTTAACTGGATCTTACTTTCCCTTTAATTTTTATAATTTGCAGGTTTTGGTTTTTACTTCTTTCCTGAAGTAAAATACAGTAATTTATTAATTGCAATGTTTTCATACTTAAGTGTTTTACTTTCTCCAGCAATAAAGTTGTGTTTATTGCCTATCTTAAAGGCTAAAATTCTGTTATGCTGTTACATTTTACCTATGTTGCTAAGAGTTACTTGCAAAAATATTGCTTCTCTTTACTAAAAGTTATTTTAATGGTTAACACACTCCCTTAATTTTGTCCCATGGACATTTGTTTTCCTGTAGGTATGCACCGTTGAGTGTTTTTTTAATGCAGATAAATGGAATAATAGGCTTAATAGGCAGAAATTTGCAAGCAACTTTTTCAGGGATGTATTTATTTGCATATTAAATATGGCTGAATAGGCAGTTGGCTTTTTTCCATGACAGTTGACTTTCAAGGCCTCTTTCAGAAGGTCACTCACTGTTCGGGTCCTTTTATATCTCCATGATTCTGTGATAGATTGCATTGCAAGCTAAGTGTTTTAGTGTGTCTAATAAAAAACAAAATAACCAAACAAACAAAGGAACATTGACTAAACAACTTTGTCCGGATACCCACTTGACAAGATGGTCTGACTTCAGTGTATGAAAAGTTCCAATATTCGTTTTATTCCAAGCCAACTCATTTTTTTCTAGTTTACCTTTGTTTAGGAAGCCCAGAGTGTGATTTTTCTTCCTGCTTTACGACCTCACATTTTTCAGTAACTTGGAATAATTACTCCAGTGAAGTAAACAGATCTTTTTGCTGGTGAAAATTGGAGGGTTGCTCTTTTTTCTAGTGATGCTGTCTACTAAATCTGAATGAAATGCTTTCTTTTCTCCTGTAAGAGGGGAAGATGGTTTCTTCTAATACTCGGGGATGAGGGCAAACTGTGACTTACTTTTCATCATATTCAAATATCTAAAGAAATCAGAGAGAAGAATAAATTTTCAAATGAAAACTTGGTTTGATTATTTGAGCAGAAGAGAAAAACTGATACTTGGGAAACATCGTTCTGTGAGAAATAAATGGGTCTGTAGTTAGATAAGAATTTAGTGCCTACTACAATTAACTAGGTAGAATACTGGTTCAGCCAATCTTAGATGATAAAAATGTTCACAATTTCAAATGAACAGAGATCTTTAGAATGCTGAATAGAGATTTTAAGGAAGATAATAATGAGTTTAAAGCAAGATAATATTACATATTGTGTGAGAAATATCTTCTACAGTAGTTAATATCTTGGGCTCTGGGATTAAGCATTATTGAGTTACAATCTTGACTTCATCTCTTATCAGCCTTTGGCAAACTGCTTTAGTTTTCTAAACCTCATCTTTGTTTAATGTATGAATGATAACATGTCAAATATAGATCTAGTGCAAGAAAGGGTGCCCTCAGTAGAAATGTTGTAAAACACAAAACATGCCTAGAATATAGAGAGCAGAGAGGAGAGAATTGACATAAGAAAACAAAATAGCTCTGAAAAAAAAAGGAACTACATGAGAATACTGTTTCACATGCATAATAATAAGAGCATATTCAGAATATCATTAAACCTTGAGTGAAAAAATAAAGACCTGTGGGGAGACATCAGATAAGTGAGTTGAAGAAGGGCAGTCAGATCACCTGGGCTAGTGTGGACATGTGGACAGGGGCTCCCTCCATTGTGCACTAACCTGTAGGGATAACTGGGATGCTCCACAGATTTTATTTTATCTGTTTTATTAATCTTTATCCAAGGATATGTTTCCATTGATAAATATATAGAGAGAGTGTAAAGGAGAGGGTGTGACAGAGAGAGAGAAACATCGATGTGCATGTGCGGGATCAAACCTGCAACCAAGGTATGTGCCCTTGACTGGATATGAACCAGGGACCCTTCAGTCCGCAGGCCAGCACTCTACCCACTGAACCAAACCAGCTCAGGCTCTCCACAGATTTTAAACTGAGTGCAGCCCTGGAAAACAAGGGAACTGTCTGCCTAGAGAGAGCTCCTACAGGAAGGTTGGGGAACAGCGAGAGAAGCAGAGCCTACTGAGTCCAGGATAAAAGGTGTAGGTGGGAGGAATGTAAAAAGGGAACAAAGGGGGAAGGATCTCTGTTCTGGAGAGCAGCATGCTCAGTGTTCTCCACCTCAGGCGCCTGTCCGCCACTTCACAGTCATCTACTCTAAGGATACTCTTTATGATGGGAAAATAAGATATTGGGGGGGGGGGGTTAGCAATCTGAATCTGTGCCATAACCTAATGTGCATCCATCATAACCTATAACTAAGTCACTGCCCCTTTCTCCACAATCTGGTCTAGCAAGACCTGTTTTCCTAAATCCTCCCAATTTACAAAGGGGCCATAAAAAAAGCATGTACCAGCTTAGCTCCAGGCGAGGTCACTGACACCACCCAGACGGGCATTTAGACACAATCTAACTGCCCCATTCTGACTTACTCGGGAGGAGCTGTGGAAGCCACCACAAAAGCCTGGTAGTTAGGAAGCAGATAGAAAACTAAGAAACCGAAGGGTATAAAGCGAAAGCTTCCTCCGTAGTCACTCACCCAGGATTTGGAGAATGACCCCCTGAGTCACTGTACTGGTGCATGTGAAACATCTGAAAATAAATGGGTTTATACTGGACCTCCGAGTACTGCTGTGTATGGTTCGGTTGCCTGGTAAATTCTGTAACATTTAAACGTGATCAACCAAGAAACAGAAGTCTGAGCAGATCATTCGGGTTGTGCCAATTGGAGGACTCAGTCACATGTGTAGCTTGTTCACATTTAAATGGCTTTTTTCCCCTTTGGAGCGTTCTCACTTCTCTACTCCTCCTGGTCACCCCAGTAAAACCCAATTCCCCAGCCTTCCTGCTCAAGCATGACTTAATTTCCACCCTGGTCCTACGCCAACATGAAACATGGATTGGGAAGAGAGAAAGACAAGGAAACTCTCTGATTGGTAGAGGACCGGGGGAGAGATAAAGAGCTTTCCAAGACAAGAGTCAGACACGGCAGCATCAGTCACCAGTGATTAAGGGCTGGGATTAACTGTAAACTAAGCTGGCAGGTCAGTTTGGGAATGGTCCTACGTGGATGACTTTTAGCTGATTCTTAGGCCCTTCTGGGAATGACGTGTAGTAATTTCAATTTTTAAATAAATTCATTTTCGAAATAAAACAAAACATGTATTCTGTTGCTTCCATCAGTGAACCCTCCGTGGCACAGTAATAGATCTCAAGAAACTGGGAACTGGAGCTGGGTTTCCTGCTGGGGACAGGACTCTGGTCGTCTGTGACACTCAGTGGCAAACTGAGCCCTGGAGTCATGTATAAATGCATGGAGCGTGCCAGGAATATATATGGGGTGTGCTGGATGTGTTTAACTAGAAATAAATTAGCGAGGTTAACTCTTTAAGATCTCAGTGTGAAGTACAGAGCCTTGAAAAAAGCCCAGAGCCCTTGTTACCATTCTATAATAGCCTTTGCAGAGAAGAGTGGAAATAAAAAAAAAAAAAATCAAAGCCAGATTATTGACCAGGAAAGAATGGGGAGCTGATGGCCAGAATGGGACACTTGGGAAGATCCAAATGTCTCAAAATGGCCCGAAGAATGCTGGAGCCTGGCCCCGCCTCCTTGATCAGCAGAAGCAGTCTCGCCTTCTCTAAGTGACAAAACTGTGGAATACCGCGCGACCAGGAAGCCACTCTGCAGAAGAAGCAATTTCTCCTAATGTGCTGTTCGACCACACTTCATTGCCTCCAGACGCTAGCGTGCCCCGAGGAGTCCATTACAGAGGCCGCCCTGGGAAACGGCTGGTGTAGCAGAAGGAAGGCGAAGACGGTGCTGGTCTTTCCTATCAAAATTCTGGGAAATGTCTGTGGGAGTGTTTCTTAGGGTGCGCACCCTCCTCAGCTCAGGGGACAGCGAAGCCCAGCTTTTGGCTGAACTGGACTGATCACCGGCCGCCCTCACCAGAGAGCCTATGTCCCATTCAGCCGCTCAGGCAGGGCGTGCTATCGCTCCTGTGGACTGTGCTGCCTCCTAGAAGCTATCGGTGCCTGTGGCAAATGGAGTTGAGGTGCTATTTCTGCCTTGGTAAAATAGGAGCATTTGACAGTGAAGAATTATATAGCAATGCGGGAGTGAATTCATCGTGTGTGACCCACGCATCAGTTCCTTCTCTGTGTCCCCAGCAGCATCCGGCAGTCAAGCAGTGGATGAAGCATCGGTGCTGGATGAGTGACAGACAGTGACAGGAATTCCCTGTAGAACAGGCATCATCGTAGGAACGAAGACCCAGGAACGGATCTGTCCAGGAGGACGGGGGCCATTTTTAAACACAGATTTTGAGGTTCAAGCCTTGTGTAGCTCCTTCCTTTCCTCTAGAATGTTCCCATCATTTTTGTCAACCTGAAATTCTGTCCTCTGAAGCTTGAAGTAAAAAATGTAGCTTTCTGCCATCCTGATCTGTCTAGTTTGGAGAGAGCCAGAAAGATGCAGATCTCACCCAGTGTAATTGTCTGCTAAGCTGGCCTCATTTCTTGTTTTGGCTTGATTTTGATTGCCAACCAGTGCCTTCAAATAATTGTGTTTTTAAAAAATATTTTATTTTATGTTGTTATTGACTTTTAGAGAGAGAAGAAGGCAGAGGGAGAGAGAGAAAGAAACATTGATGCGAAAGTGAAACAACCCTAAGCTGCCTCCTATATGCCCCCTACCAAGGGTCAGTCCTGCAACCCAAGCATAGGTCCTCACTGGGAACCAAACTGACAACCCTTTGGCGCATGGGCCTATGCCCAACCAGTGAACCACCCCAACCAGGGCTCAGATCATTGTTTTTAAAAAATATGTTACTGCCCTGGCCGGGGAGCTCAGTTGATTAGAGCAATTCAATACGACACTACTAGTTAGTACACTTAGACAAGATCCCTGTAGATAACAATCATAAAACCTATGTAACATACCATTTATTAGATAGTATTAAAGACTCTCAGGTGGGTACTGGATCAATACAGACTCTAAGAACTACTTTGAAGTAATTTAATTTATTTAAAACAAAAAGATGGCATGAATAATTAAATAAAAATATGATCCTTATTTTCAATTATACACAGATATAAAGCATATAATAAATATTTTCTGCAAATAACCTAAAATTTAAAAGAAATATTCTTCTTTGAAATTGTAAAGCAAAATTTACTTTACCATAAACTTGTAGTTATCGCATCATATTGAAAACCAAATCCAAACAAAAGAAAACAAAACAAAAACCACACACACACACACAAATCAACAACAATCTGAAAATGTTCTGGTTACCGTTTCTTATTTATTTTGGAAAAACTTTAAATTAAAAGTAATGAATTACTTCCATTCAAGAGTGATGCTGTGTTGTACAAGATTTAGTCTGTGGCATTTAGTCAGTTTAAATATTTTATTTTCTGCTTTCTCAGACATAGATTGGAATGTTATTAGTGACAAATACTGGGAGGATGTGTTAATGACTTGTAAACCACCTTGCAAATATCAAACAATAAAAATGATCCTCATTTTTATGTTTTTGAGAAAAAATAAATTGTCTCACTCCCATTATCAGGAGTTAACCAAATAGATGTATTAAGCAAACAAATCCTTGTTTAATTGTGAGAGCAACTCTACCTTTCAGAGAAAGATTTGTAAGTCATGTTCTGACAAATGATGAACTTGTTATGTATATGAGAGAACTGACACTAACACCTAATGTTAAGGCAAAAATAAAAAAAAAAAGGAACCTGAACTTTTTTTTTATAAAAAGAAATACTGCTCTTAAGTTTTTCTCTAAGTGAGAGAGAGCCTATTTCCCACCAAAGAAACGTAGTTTTTCTTTTATACTTTGAATCTCTGTGACATAATACTCAGAAATACTTTAGTGTGATTTGGGCGAACGCATAACAATGAGGAACATTTTATTTTTCACCACTTATCCTGAAGATATGTCTGATGAGTTCCTTCTGTTTCTCATAAGTAGGGAAATAGCACTGCAGGGCTTGCTGTGAAGGGATGACAAGTGATTCACCGCAAGCCTGTTTGTGCAAAATGATGGCTGTGGGCCCGTAGGAGTTGCTTAGCTGGCAAGATAAAAATATGTTCCGACATAGAAAGCTGGTGGTTCCTGGTGATCACAATGCAGCCTACGGCGTAACTTGCATGCCTGCATTAGGCTACCTGCTAATTTGTCTTTTATCCTGGACCTTGGAGTATTTATGATGGGAGTTTGGGAGAGTGCATGAGCAAGAAAGTGTTTTTGTGTGTGTGTGTGTGTGTGCTCTATCTGTGATCCTTGTAATAATTTACTTTAAACTGATGCATTTCTATCTTGTAAAATATGTTGTCTTTAGCTTATTCTTATAGCAAAGATGCCGGTGAATGGAATGGCATGCGTGATTTGGGGATGTGGACCATCTGATAATGCATAATTCAACCATAGAATGACAATCTGAGCTCCCCCAGCAGCATTGCCATTCAGACTCTAAGTTCCAGTGGTTCTCAACCTTCCTAATGCCGCGACCCTTTACTACAGTTCCTCATGTTGTGGTGACCCCCAATGTCATTGTTACAAATTGAACATAATTAATGATTAATCACAAAAACAATATGAAATTATATATGTGTTTTCCGATGGTCTTAGGCGACCCCTGTGAAAGGGTCGTTCGAACCCCAAAGGGGTCGCGACACACAGGTTGAGAACCGCTGCTCTAAGAAATCAGTTGTCCTTATAACAATCCCAATGATTTCTCTGCATCTTTTTCTTTCTTTCTTTCTTTTTTTTTTGGTTATGTTAGAGCAGACTGGAAGGACATGTAAAAGAAAAAATAAATATGACATAGATAGAAATTTAAAACAAGAACAAAGAACAGAAGTACATATTTGTGACTAATGAACCCTTCTAGGCCCTGTAGTATAGACAGACAGGACACAACATTCTAAATTCGTGCCCTCCACCAAAATAAAATAAATAAATAAAATAAAAAATAAAAAATAGGCAACTACACAAATGCCCAATTAACTTATGTAATGCTCCAACTCTGCCGATGAAACTTCCTCTCTCCCCTTTAAAAATATTCCTACACGAAGAATCCTTTTCATGTTCTGGATTTAGCATTAGAATCTTAGTGGGTAAGTTTGTAGCCAAAATGAAAAAGCACAAGAAATATTTTCTGTATATTAGATCCTGAAGGGACCCAATTTTAATCCCAGACTCCTAATAAAACCTGTAATAGAAAAACTGAGCTATACCATAAATTTCGTGTAGAATTCATCATCCAAATAATATTTTTTTCTGCTTTTGCTTCATTTCTGTGCTGAATGTCTTGGTTCAGAGAGAGAGTGTGTGTCTACTGTGAAAGATTTATAGCAGAGTAATATGAATCGATGTTCCAGTGATGTCAGTTATCTTTGATTTTAGATTTATGTGTTAGTTCCAATTTTTTAAAGTAATTTTTCCTCTCCTATGAGACATACGATCATTGCTAAACCATCATAGATGTCTAGAGACACCAATGAACTCCCATAATGAACAGCAAGGGGCTCCGGATTCCAGATGAAACGCTCTTTTCTGTGAAGAAGTTATAGCCACAGGCTAGAGCCAAATCTTTAGTTTTTCAGCCTAGATTTCTGCTACTGAGAGAAAGTAGAAGACACAGAGAGTCTGTTTCTAATAACTAAAGGGGGTAATGAGTCTGTTGCTAATCAGCTTGGTTCTAGAATGAAGCCAGAGCCAAATAAGATGCCAACTGAAAATATATATACTCCTTCTAAAAAGTAGATGGATTGGGTCATTTTTTGGATGCATGAAAGTTTTAAAACTGCCCAAATTCCACCACAGAGATTTGAACTCTTCCAACAGTCATGTTTGACTTGCAGCCTGGCAGCTTTGAACCCAAAGGTGTGCTATCTTTCAGGTGCGAGCTGCAAATTAAAATGACAGTTTGAGAAATAAGAGGTGCATTTAAACAGGTGCTCCTGTTCCGTAGGAGACTTGCTGGGGACACTGTGATGACCATGCTGATGCTCTGACATTATGAAGTGGAGCTTGTCACTCTTCCATCTGGTCTAGACAACTGCTGGAGGTGGAACCCCTTTAAGAAAGTGCTCTTCGGTGTCTCATAAATAAAAACCCAATCGTGGCCTCATTCTGCTCATTGAACCCATTTAGGAGACCTGGGTCATTGTCCTCTTAGGCAAGTGTCCGCCCGTTATGGCTTTTAAGGAGCTTGTTTTTGAATAGGATCCTTTAAAGATTAACTCAGTGTTAACAGGAAAATTGTGACGAGCACATTGGGTTTTTATGTGTTTGATTGTATTTTATCTGAATGACTACACTTAATAAACAGCCCTTCCCTGGGAAGTGTAATGCTATTTGTCTCAGTAGGGCTCGCTGACTTGCTTTAATCTCCCCTTGCACTCATTTATCCTCGAGTTTTTATTTCTAAGCAATTTTGGTAGAATGATCTGTGCTTTGCATACATCATTCAACTAATTTACTTATTCCTGTATTACTTTGTGATTCATAGATAAAAGAGGACCATTAAAAGCAAGGTACTGTTTACTAGAATTCTTTGTTTTTCCCAGTAGGGAGTCTGATGCTTCATCAAATGAGATAGTAAAAAGAAAGAATGTATCCTTTTTTGAACATATCAAAAGTATCTTATTTAACTTTTAATAGTTTGCAAACCGGGACAGTGTGTTGCTCTGAATCAAACATCTTGCTATAATGAGCTTGGTGGGTGAGGACTTTTAAATTTATTTTTTGCCTGAGGTCTGGATTATGTTCAAATCATTGTATAGATTAAATGACATTTAGTTCATGTGATTTGTCTGTGAAATCCTTAATGTTAAGAAATTTTGACTTTTCTTGGCAGAACGTTCTCATCTGTCATGATGTCACTGGCTGATAAAACACATAAAACCACTAAGTTTAATCATCTCTGTGGTTTTCCAATATATTTGGTAGCAAAAGGATTCCATTCCCTGTGCACTTTAAAGCTCACAGTTTGCAGCAGGCAAAGACCGCTACATCCTTCACCGGGAAAACATCGAGAAATCCTTGAAGTATGCTGGCGTCGAGCTTGCCCAGAAACTAAATAGTGTCTGTTCTCTTGAGTAGTCTTCAAAGGGCATCCACAATTCTTTCCCCTCATTCCCACCATATATAACTGTCAAAATGCAAATGTGGGCTTAGGAAAGACACGCACTTTAGTGTAGACAAATGTCTGAAATTTTCCAGAAATTATGAACCTATAAAACTTATTATCAAACAAATTAAACTAGTATATTCAACTTAATAAAGCAGGACAAAATATTTAACAGTGTCCTGGCCTCTGATTTCTGAATAGAATGAATAAGCCATATGTGTGAGATACTATATTTGAAAATGGAAAGATCTTTCTGGAGTTGAGGTGAACACGGGTACACAGGACTTCAAAGGGCTGACATTTCATCATCTGCTCTTGAACAATGGAGAGAGAGAAGCCAGTCTTCAGTAGACTGCGTTTAGAAATGATGATCTTGGCTTCATTGTTCTCTGCAGCAAAGTTGCTGAAATTGGCATTATATCCTACCTCCCAGGATTATTGTCTTCCCATGTTTAATAGTTTCATGATTTAATCTAAGTAGCAGGCAAATCTCTAAAAAGATTTTTAAGAATTAAAATACATTAGCACAACGACTGCATGTCTATGTCATGGTAGTCTAACAGTTCTGAGAAATTACTAAAAGTGATGCTTTCTGCTGTTTTTAATGTGTTTACACGATGCCCCCTCATCTGCTTTGACTATTCTCTACATTTTTAAAGTTTGAAACGAGAACTAAAGAATTTGGGGAAATAAGTAGTTTTCTAATCTCTTTTCAAGTTTAAACTTCGGATAGAGATCGTAATGTAGCAACTATGACATAGATGTCAAATACAAAAATTTGCCTATTTGGACATGAATTTTGATTTCTTATAAAACGATAGATTTGTGGCTAGAGATGGAGATACATTCTACTGTGAAGAATTCACTCTGTAGCAACTTACACCTGCTGTATAGAAAGGGAAACATTTGATAAGCAGGGACAGTAATTTTCAGGAGGAAACTGCAGACAATTTAGGTTCTGAATACATAAAGAAACATTCAATATTAACAAAAGAAAGTCGTCATGACGTATTAGGTAACGCTAATATGTGTTAAGATGATAGTCATGAAGATATGTCAACAGAAGAATATAATCATTTTTTTTTCCCAAAAGAATCTGACCTAAAAGAGCAGGCGGGGGGTGGGGGAGGGGTAGATACACATACATATATAGGGTGTCCCAAAATTCTCGCAAGATTTGCAATTCTTGCGTGAATTTTGGGACACCCTGTAGAACCATGATGGGCAGGTTCTGACTGAGAGATGGCGATGAGAGAAGCTAAAGTGGTATTGTTGTGAGATCATCTAGAGATTGCCTAGCAAGATGGAGGAGAAGCTCAAAGCTTTCCTAACACAGTTTACAAAACAGAGAATACTGTGCTGATGGCCAACCGCAGACATTCAGACATCTCCTGGAAATCTTATCCTGCTAAAACTGAGCACATAAGTGATATTTGCCCTCCTTTGTTCACAATTTTATTCTTTGGGTAGTGGAAACAACAAAGGGCGCTTTTCTTCCATATTTAATTTATGCTAACGTAGCCTGTTCAGGTTGGCTTCTTTCCCTTACTAGTATATATTTCAGGTGCCTTAACATTTTTACATGACTTGATAGCTCATTTACTTTTAGTGCTGAGTAATATTCCAATGTCTGGATGGACCACCGTTTATTTATTCAAATACTTACAGAAGGCCATCGTGTTTGCTTCCAAGTTTTAGCAATTATGAATAAAGCTGCTATAAATATCCATGTACAGATTTTTGTGCGTATATAGGTTTTCAACTCACTAGGCCAATACCAATGAGCACCATTGCTGGATCATATGGTAAGAGCATCTTTAGTTTTTTTTAGGAGACTGTCACACTGATTTCCAAAGTGGGTGCGCCATTTTGCATTTCCAAGGCTAATGAATGAGAGTTCCTGATGCTCCGTGACCTCACCAGCATTTTGTGTTCTCAGCGTTCTGGATTTTGACGATTCTACTAGTTGTAGGTAGTTGTGCATAGTTTTTTGTACTCGCTAACAAATTTGGGGCATAATACTCATTTGAAGGTTATTTGCATACTCAGGAGATGTCCTCTCTTTTAAGATCAGTATTAATTGTCTTCCCCACCTGGGGTTTGTAGGGTAGGACAGCAATGTTCTTTAACTTGCCTCTTCTCCCACCACAGTCTGATCTTCCTCAAACTCTAATACCGATGCTGACTCAACCACACTCACCAGCACTCTGGCACGTGGGGGATTTCCTGCCATCTATGTTGGGAGTCCATTTGTGCTGTCTCCTTTGTTTTTTTCATTTATTTTATTATTTTTTGGTGCTTTGAAGCCTTCTTTAAATTTTTGGTTTTAAAAAGAGTTTTGGAGAGATGAAAAACCTTCATTGTTGTCATGATGTTGTTAGAATTTCTAACATTGACTATTTAAATTATTTTATGGCATATGAAGGTGGTTCTTTATGTCAAATGCTTTATAGTGGTTATTTGAAAGTATGCTCTGTATTCAGAACTATATATCATTTTTTCAGGGGAAAATGCATTTTCCATTTTTTGGGTGCTTTTTTCTTATAAAACGATAGATTTGTGGCTAGAGATGGAGATACATTCTACTGTGAAGAATTCACTTTGTAGCAACTTACACCTGCTGTATAGAAAGGGAAACATTTGATAAGACAGTGACAGTAATTTTCAGGAGGAAACTGCAGACAATTTAGGTTCTGAATACATAAAGAAACATTCAATATTAACAAAAGAAAGTCGTCATGACGTATTAGGTAACGCTAATATGTGTTAAGATGATAGTCATGAAGATATGTCAACAGAAGAATATAATCATTTTTTTTTCCCAAAAGAATCTGACCTAAAAGAGCAGGCGGGGGGTGGGGGAGGGGTAGATACACATACATATATAGGGTGTCCCAAAATTCTCGCAAGATTTGCAATTCTTGCGTGAATTTTGGGACACCCTGTAGAACCATGATGGGCAGGTTCTGACTGAGAGATGGCGATGAGAGAAGCTAAAGTGGTATTGTTGTGAGATCATCTAGAGATTGCCTAGCAAGATGGAGGAGAAGCTCAAAGAAGCCTTCTTTAAATTTTTGGTTTTAAAAAGAGTTTTGGAGAGATGAAAAACCTTCATTGTTGTCATGATGTTGTTAGAATTTCTAACATTGACTATTTAAATTATTTTATGGCATATGAAGGTGGTTCTTTATGTCAAATGCTTTATAGT
>NW_006283588.1:4631622-4644056 GCF_000327345.1 Myotis davidii
CACCTATTGGAGGACATCTTGATTGCTTCCAGGTTTTGGCAATTATGCACAAAGCTGCTATAAATATCCATGTGCAGATTTCTGGGCGTATATAGGTTTTCAACTAGGTTGGGAGTCCATTGTGCTGTCTCCTTTGTTTTTTTCATTTATTTTATTATTTTTTGGTGCTTTGGAGCCTTTTCTAAATTTTTGGTTTTAAAAAGAGTTTCAGAGAGATTAAAAACCTCCATTGTCATGATGTTGTTAGAAATTCTAACAATGACTATTTAAATTATTTTATGGCATACGAAGGTGGTTCTTTATGTCAAATGCTTTATAGTGGTTATTTGAAAGTATGCTCTGTATTCAGAACTATATATCATTTTTTCAGGGGAAAATGCATTTTCCATTTTTTGGGTGCTTTTCCAATGGCAGGTCAGTCAGGAATCTGAATATACTTAGGTACCCTCAAGGATTCAATCCATACTATCTCTTCTAATTGGTAATTTGGGAGTTGTATTGTCATTTGTGTCTGGACTCTCTAAGCTAGATTTCTAAGTACTCTGTTTATAATCTTGGAATTTTTCATTTTAAAAGTTTTATAAATAAGTAGGAAAACATTTTAAATAGTTGACAGAACCTTTCAATGGGTATTTTAATTTCCTGGCAATTTTGAGATTGTACTTGCTTGGGGAAATACAGGTTTGTTTCTATTGGTGAAAACTCCACAGATAAATTAGTAAAGTCTTTTCTATTTGTTAAGATACTGTAAAGGCACAGCATACATCACACTTACCTAAAAAGACAGACTACAATGTGAGGATTATATTTTGAAGGGTTAAAAGGCAGCAATAGGTTTCCACTAGATAACATTTTTCTTCTAATTTTTATTTAACATACATATGTTTGCATTTTTATTAAAATATAGTTGACATACAATATTAGTTTCAGGTGTAGAACATACTGATTTGACATTTACATACCTTACAAAGTGATCACCAGGTTAAGTCTAGTAGCCATTTGTCACTGCACAAAATATTAACTATATTCCCTATGCTGGGCATAAATTTGCAAAAATTTTTTTCATGAGGCATTTGGACATTAGAGCTCTTTAATTTTGTCTAAAAATTTTAAGTACTGAACTGTCATTGTTTATTTTTTGAATTTAGGAGCTGCGAGTGTTACTAAACTCATTACTAAAGTTTGAGTTTACTAATACCTTGAAAATTAACTAAAACAGTCTCACATTGTGATTTCTTGGGGAGTTGTTAGTGTGTCTTATTCTTATCCAATTATATTTAGTATAATATGTGGCCATTTAGAACTGCTCGTAGCTCTTCTCCCTTCTTGCATTTGTTTCTACTCACCATCTCCTGAGCCCCTTAAGAAAAGCTGCTTTGTACTGATCTAGTCTAGTCTACTGAGGACATTGAACCATAGTTTCAGTGATGTGAATGTTAGAAGTGTATTTGACTCTGTTGGTTTGATTGTTCTCTTTTCTTTTGATTTTACCCTTTGGTTTCCTTTTCCTCCCCTTTATAGTAGTAGATGTGGAGCTACACTATCCAGTAAGGGAGCCAGTAGCCACATGTGGCTATTGAGCAGTTGAAATGTGACTAGTCCAAATCAATATGTGTTGTAAATGTAAAATACACACTGGATTTCAAAGACGGTATGAAGAAAGAACGTTAAAACATCTCACGAAAGTGACTATTAGTTGAAAAGAGAATATTGGGATATGTTGGGTTAAATGAAATGGTAATTAAATTTCACGTGTTACTTTTTCATTTTTTAATGTAGCTATTAGAAAAGTTTAAATCACACAAGTGGCTCACATTATATTTTAATTGGGCAGTGCTGATCTGGAGGGGCTAGAAAGGCTGTATAGATTTTTTGCACCTAAACAAAAAATCCCCTCATTGTTTCAGTTCCCTCAGCCTGGCTCATTGTGAGATCATAAAGGTTATATACCAAGTAAATTACCCAAAGATTTCCCCTTTCTATATTTGTATTGAATATCTGTGGCACTTTTAGGGTTGATAGAGGATAAATGAGATCTGGAACCCCAGCCAAATATAGCCTCATCATGTTATCATGAATGCATGAAAAGACTTACAACAATACTATGACCTTTCTACTTAATGGACAGAAATTGAAATGAGAATTGATCGATTTAGAAACTGCAAACTCAGTCAGAGCATAATATGTGTTGTTAAATTTAAACTTTTACTCAGTGTCAGTAACTCACATTATTAAATACTTTATTATGAAGAACAAAGTCACTTTTTGTAATCATCCAAGTCTCCATGCTATCTCACAATTTGAATAATAGAGCTTCCCCAAGCTAATAAATGATGGTAGCATAGAAAATGAATATTAATAGAATTGCAAACCCATAATTCTATTTACACTCAATTTGTAAAGTGACAACAATCTCAGGGATGTGGAGAAACATAACAAGCAACAAAAAAAGTAATTTTTCTTTCTTCTGCAATCAACAAAATTGAATGTCCAGAGGTGAGGGAGTCTTTGTTGAATGAAAAGAAAACAACAATGTGATAATGAAAGCATTCAGTTTAATGCCATTTATTCAGACCCTAGATTCATGGATTAAACCTCAGGATCTAGCTTTTCTTAAGAACACTTTAATTTGTGAACAGGATCTGATGTAAAGAAGCTCAAATATTATTTATAAACTAGAGGCCCAGTGCACAAAATTAGTGCAAGTAGCTTGGCTCCCCACCGTGGCGGCGGTTGCCTCTGCTTTGGCCCTTGCAGCCCCAGCTTCGTCAGGAAGGTCGTCTGGAAGGACATCTGGTCTAATTAACATATTACACTTTTATTATATAGGACTAGAGGCCCGATGCACGAAATTTGTGCAAGGGGCTTGGCCCTCATAGCCTGGCTTTATCTGGAAGGTCATCTGGAAGGATGTCTAGAAGGTTGTCTGGAAGGACATCCAGAAGGTCAATTGGCTGTTCGGTCTCATTAGCATATTACTCTTTTACTATTATAGATGGTATAAAACATCTTCTACACTGAAAGTTAGGCATATCACTTGAAGATGCTAACTTTTGTTACTATAAACTAATAAATAGTGATTGGAATCCCTGTCTCTCCTTAGAGAGTTATCATCAGTTGTGTTCAGTAAACATTATATTTTTATTTTTTTATTTTTTTAGGTTTCTTAACTAATACGGAAGCTTGCTTGAGATAACTAATGTGAATGTCCTTGCCTTCTCACCAATATACAGAAACACAAAAGATATGTTTACAAGAGCATGATAAATCAAGCTCATTAGTCTATGATCTGCTAGACTTCAGGAAAAATTTAAACTAAGGAAAATATCCAAAGGGAACTTGGTCAAAAACAGTGGCTCCAAGCAGTGTTTTCAAACATTACTTACTGACCCTCTCTGATTTATTTAGAAATGTGTGGGATGTGGTGGGGAGGGTTCTTTGGGCTACTACGATGACTAGAGGATGCTACTGATACTTAGTGCATGGAGGTCAGAGACCTTGCACATCCTGCAGCATGTGGACAGTCCTCCACCATAATTTCAATAAAGCTGCTACTGAGACACACTGTGCTTGGAGATGTCAGCCCACACCTTGGGTTGGCTTTCACGTTACCTCCAAACTCTGCTCACACCGCTCTTGACAGCACTGAGCTCATTTAGAATTCTCCTCTCAGTCAGTTTCATTTAGTTCTTCTTTTGAAAAATCTAAATATAATACAACATTAGAACCTTAATATATTACTTATGCAGAAATTATAAATTGTCATATTTTGAGTCAAAGTGCACAAAACTGGGGATTGCTAACAGATTTTTAATGGTAATATTTTCACATGTATAATTTTAAAGTGTTCCTCTATTCTTTTCTTCCTCTTCTCTTCTTCCTCTCTTGCTTCCTTCAGTATTCCTCTTGCTACATAAGAGTCACTAAGATGAACCCACACATTTTAGTTGCCCACATATGAGGGGATCATTTTCTGTAATAATAAATTTGTGTTATAAATAAAAATAGGTGCCTAATTATCCAAGACTGATGTCAGCTCCAGCCTTCTAGAAGACTGTCTTAGAAAACAGACAGTATATTGTAAGGATATGGTGCATATCCTGATATTTACAGAAATATTGGACTTACAGACATGCTCCTTCTCCTTTCTTAGAAGCAGAGTAGAAATGGGAGGACGCGTGTTTTCTTTTCTTCGATTTTCATCTAGAATCTTGCCATAACTTCTATTCTACTGCTGGTTGCTACCATTCATAGGTCTAAATCAGTGATTCCCAAAGTGGGGGCGGTAGCGATCCAGGGGGGTAGTGATGGCCACAGGTGCATTTGTTTTAACTTTTTTTGTATTACCTTTCTATTCTGAGTTCAATAAATAGTTTCATAATTTCAAACTTCAATGTTTCTAATTTACACCTTTCTTTACTATATTTTATGAAAAAGGTACAAACATTAATACATATATCTTTCTGTTTAATTGCTATTAAAATTTAAAAAGAAATTAATTTCCAGGGGGCGCTGAGTAATATTTTTTCTGGAAAGGGGACGGTAGGCCAAATAAGTTTGGGAACCACTGGTCTAAATTCTTGTAGACTCCCTTGAAGTACTGTAGTATAAGAACTAAAGATTCCTGTGCTACGTTGATATCTTTGGGCCTCAGAGGGCCCCAAGGCCTAGTGTAAGTTTCTCTGCCCTCATCAGCAGCCCCCAGCACTCAGTGGGAAGACTCCCTCTGGTTAGTTCCTTTCAGCTGGACCAGCTGGACTCACCCAATGGGCTCCAAGTTGAGGAATTAGACAAGTAAACATCCTCTTGTTGGGAACATGGATATCTTGTCACTACAAAGCCTGCCTCCCACAACTCCAGCTATTCCCGAGTGACACCTCTGTATGGCCCTGCACGACATATGATGTCCTCCTTCCTGGGCTGTGACCGTATGTGACCATTTCATGTGTCCAGTGTCAGGCGTCATGTATGGCCATGTCTAGGATCTGAGGCCAGGACTTCCTCACTCACCAAGGGGGTGAGGAGTTGGTGAACAAAACAAATGGTGTCATGAACAGAATGGCCCCACCACAATGACCACCTAATTCCATGACCTTTTAATACAGTTCCTCATGTTGTGGTGACCCCAACCATAAAATTATTTTTGTTGCTACTTCATAACTGTAATTTTGCTACTGTTATGAATCGTGATGTAAATATCTGATATGCAGGATGTATTTTCATTGTTACAAATTGGATATAATTAAGCATAGTGATTAATCACAAAAACAATATGTAATTATATATGTGTTTTCCAATGGTCTTAGGTGACCCCTGTGAAAGGGTTGTTCGACCCCCAAAGGGGTCGCGACCCATAGGTTGAGAACCGCTGGTCTAGAGGATGGTGCTGACATTCTATTGAGATTTGGGCACTGGCTCACCCCACGTGAACCAAGATCTGGGACTTCTTGCTGGAAAAGAAACATACATCAACTATGAAAGTTGTATAGATGTCTGTTGTGTTCTGGACATTGACTAGACACTAGGATATGAAGTAAAATATTCACTGTCTCTTCCCTACAGGAGCTTTGTACCCAGTGGAACGCAGCATATCCTTCCTCTTCTGACCAGGCTGGTGAGTGTTTTCCCAGTGTTGTGAACTGAATACTGCCCTGTGAGAGCGACAAGGACAGAGCTGATCATGTTCCCACTTACCTATGGCAACAGCATATCCAGGAGATACAAATCCCCTCTCTTGTCAAAACCACTTACTAGCATTATATATATCCTCTGTGACTATAAACTTTTGTTCTTCTACCCAAATGTCCCTAAATTTTGCAAAGATACAAACATAAACAACATTCTTGAGATATTAATTATGTGTTCTTGGTTAATAAAAGTGTCATTACTTTTCACACATTTAAATGTTTTCCAATTTATAGAATATATGATTAAAATAAGAATGAATTATAATTATATATATTTGCTACATGTGTCAGGATATTCTCTGTAAGCTATTTTAATACTTAATGTGCCATTATAAAATTCATATTCTGGGCACATGTTGGCTACCACTCTTCCTTCTAACTTACCTTAATTAGACTACAAACAGAGGTGAATAAGGCAGCTAGTGGATCAAGCCTACTAACATCATATGAAGTAGAATAATAAATCAGTAACTATCAGAATGAATACAACTTTATAAATAATTTAAGTGATGCCTATCTGCTTTACGTACAAATGATAATAAAATATTTACATATAACAGGCAGCTTCATAATGCCAACAGCAAAATCAATTGTCCATAAGTGCTGGAAAAAATCTATGGCATCATGGGGTTCAAAGCTGATATCAAATCATAAATATAATAACTCAAAAAGTGAAAACAGCTTGGGAAAAACCATAGCATATGTGAACTAAAGTTAATGATTAATCTTATGGAGCTATTTATTTATTAATTATTCATTTATTTATTCATTCACTCACTCATTCATTTATTTTTGTTCATGGGAAAATTCAAATCAACATACATAATCACCCCATAAGAATTTCAAGTAAGGAAGTAAAGGTATAGATATTTCAATATGTTTTTACAAATTTCCACACAACCTTTCATACTCTAATATCCAGCAGTATATTCTTCACATAGTTAGATTGGACTTTCTATCTTATATGCCCACTGTCACTATTTTCAAAATTAGATCCACAATAAATAACGGCTAAATTGAATTATGATATCTCTGACTGGCATCTCACTCAAGCCACAGTCATACTTTACATTAGACCTTGTCAAAGAAAGCATTGTTCTAAGGAAGCCTAACATATTTACCCACCTCTGAGGTTCTCCTATAATGTTAGACTTTGTGTATGTGTGTGGAGGTATGTGCTCTTTGCGGCCTCTTGCCCATTTTCTGTGGTACCTGAAGCTGGCACAAGTTCAAGATAAATAACATCTAACAATGTTAGAAGGCTTGACTATTTTGGGCCCATCAAGTAATAGAAGATGGATGTTATTGTAGAGAAAAGTTTCATTACAGGAAAGTTGCATACTGTTTGACAGGCAATTCATTTTATGTATGTCACACAGAGACTATATCCCAAGAGTTATGTTTCAAAGTCATCAAGAATGGGGAATGCATTTTATATTTTTAACTGCAAATAAACACAGTGATTAGCTCATCATTGGGGAGATGTGATAAAGAATATTAATGACTGTTAAAACTCATTAAAAACACATGATTTTCAATAATTTAAAATATATATTATTCATGTGAATTAGTATAGAAGTATAGATACATTTGATAAATTCAATTTAAAATTAGAATGCTTTGGCAAATCATTCAAACATATGCATGTTGAAAAGATTAAATTTATCTGTCTTAAATATGATAATTACCTTTCAATTCTTTATAAAACAAATGTAGATTTTATGGAATAAAATTCATCAATCATTACAAATTGCAATAATATATATGCTTTAGCAGGGAAATCTTGTGAGTACAAAGTAAAGAATTTGATTTATGTGTCCTAGTCAGAGATTATAAGAATTACCCCCCCTTTAAATATTTTAGAGAAAATAGGTGGAAATAACTCAAATTTCCCTTTAAAGTTAGTATTGACAGTTCTATATAACAAGCCAGACACCAAAAAATCTTAGAGATACTTAACAATGTAAGTGAAGTTTCTTAAGTAAATTTCATAAAAAGAAAGTTTTCCCCAAATGTCTTTTTGACCTGAGTTAGACTCCCTTTCATCTACCCCAGTGAATACTTTGCAGTAAAATAAGAAAGATTTAACTTAAAAAATATTTTTTTATTGATTTCAGAGAGGAAGGGAAAGGGAGAGAGAGATAGAAACATTAATGATGAGAGAGAATAATTGGTTGGCTGCCTCCTGTATGCCCCTACTGGGGATCAATCCAGCAACCTGGGCATGTGCCCTTGACCAGTGTTGAACCCGGGATCCTTCAGTCTTCAGGCCAATGCTCTATCCACTGAGCCAAACCAGCTAGGGCAAAGTTTGACTTTTAAAAATGTTAAGTAATTTACACAATTTAAGTGAGTCTTGATTTTAAGTGTTACCAGTGAATTTTGGTTATATATGCATGTTTATATACGTTTTCTTGGATCATTCAAATACCAATAGAGTATTTTTGCTATCATGTTTTTTAAAAGCTGAGTTTATTATAGTACTACTAGAGGCCTGGTGCACGAAATTCATGCATTGGAGGGGGGGTGTCCCTCAGCCTGGCCTGCACCCTCTCACAATCTGGGACCCCTTGGATAGGGTCCCTAGGCCTGGCTGGTGATCAGGACCTATCAGGCTTTCCTTTCCCCGGCTGCTGGCAGCTAGCCCTACCCCTGCTGCTGCCACTGCTTATCGCGGAGCCCCTCCATTGATCACTCTGCAGAGGGAGGCCTGGGCCTCCCTCTGTGGGGCAATCGTGGGGCAATGGTGGGGCACCCCAACCAATCTCATTGCACCTGCCTTGGCTGGTCTGGCGCCAGTGTGTGTCATAGGTGGTTGTCCTGAAGGTCATCTGCATGGTTGTTCTGCTGTTCGGTCAATTTGCATATTGTGCTTTTATGTCGCGGAGCTCCTCCATTGATCGCTCTGCAGAGGGTGGCCTGGGCCTCCCTCTGTGGGGCAATCATGGGGCAATGGTGGGGCACCCCAACCAATCTCATTGCACCTGCCTTGGCTGGTCTGGCGCCAGTGTGTGTCATAGATGGTTGTCCTGAAGGTCATCCACATGGTTGTTCTGCTGTTTGGTCAATTTGCATATTGTGGTTGTCCTGAAGGTCATCTGCATGGTTGTTCTGCTGTTCGGTCAATTTGCATATTGTGCTTTTATCTATCCTATATAATAAAAGGCCAGAGGTGTCACAACCAGAACGACCAGAGACCAGACCACCATGTCCCCTCATAGGGCAAGCTCTACCCCCAAGCAAGCAGTTAGGTGCAATCAGGCAGGCAGGCAGAGTGGTTAGGGGTGATCAGGTAGACAGACCAGCAGTTAGGGGAAATAAGGTAGGCAATAGAGTGGTTAGGGGTGATCAGGCAGGCAGGCAGAGTGGTTAGGGGTGATTAGGTAGGGAGGCCAGTGGTAAGGGATGATCAGGTAGGCAGACAGCCCCTCTCAGGGCTGGCCCCGCCTCCCAGCAAAGAAAGAGGGAGTCCCAGGCCAGCCAAGCCATTTCACTCCAGCCTTTTGCCTGCAGAGGGAGGTCACTGGTGGCAGGGGAGGGGGCGTAGTGCTGCACAGATGGCAAGCATTGGCAGCAGTGGTGGTGGGGCCAGTTGCCTGCAGCTGGGGGAATGAAAGCCCTGATAGGCCCTGCAGCAGGGGAGCAGTTAGGGGGCAAGCAAGCCAGCAGGCAGAGGCAGTTAGGGGCAATCAGGAAGGCAGGCAGGTGAACCATTAGGAGCTAGCAGTCCCAGATAGCGAGAGGAATGTCCCCTGAAGGGTCCCGGATTGGAGAGGTTGCAGACCAGGCTGAGGTTCCCCTCCCCCTATGCACAAATTTTGTGCACTGGACCTCTAGTTATTATATATGTGTGTTTGTGTGTGTGTGTGTGTGTGTGTGTGTGTGTGTGTTTCTGCTTGTCCTGGCATATCAGTGTCATTCTTTCAGATCAGCTTTCTCTATGTATCTAGACAGAAAGTGACACTTTCTGTAACAACTGTTCCTGTTGGTATTTGAGACATTCCAGGGAGGATTCCTTAGCCCTGGCTTAGCTAACACCATTTGATTGCTGGTTAGTGTTCAGCTGTTTGGGCTACCTTGGCCGAGGTTCCCACCCCTGTATCAATCAATATTTCTAAAGGAGTAGCACTATGTCTTTACTGTACCAATAAAGGAATTGTGTGCTGTAATACCAAATAAAATAATGAACATTTTATTTTACTTTACACATGTTTATATGGATAATATAACTTTGTGTAATGTATTTGTTATAATTTTTTTCAGTTTGTCTTTTGCTTTTTATATAGTGTTTTACATTTTATATCATTTATCATACTTTGTATATGGTTTCTCTTTAACATTATAATTTTTAAAAGATGTCCCCTTTCTAGGTAAGAAAACACCACCACCCACCAGATCTAATTTTTCTTTCTTGTATAATTTTTTAATATTTTATATTGGAATTAATTTCAACATAAGGCGTGAGACTGTGATTTAACTCTATCTTTTTTCTTTCTAATCATGAGCAAATATCCTAACCCCATAAATAGAACAATTGTTCAGGTTTTAGTGATTTGAAATGTCATCTGTTATTACAGTAAATTCTTACATCTTGGTCTGTCTCTGTTGCTTCCTATTCTCTCCCATTTACACTTTTATTCTTGTGTCATTTCAGATTTGTTTAATTTCTAATAGTCATCATGATTTCAAATATCTCACAGTTTAATTTTATAATATTGGTTCTTATTGTATATTCATTCACCACATAATTTAGAATAATTTCTCATGTTACAAAATATCCTTGCTGGAAATTCTATTTGAATTTAAGCATATTTATAAATTGACTTAGAGCAAATTAAAGCATTAATATAATTGACTTTCTTATCAATAATGTGATGTGAAAATTCTTTTATTCAAATTTTCATAATGTTTAAGCAGAATTAATATATTTGGCTTCACTTTTATGTCGTATACATTTTCTTTATTTCATTTATTTTTGTTGTTTTTTGTATTTTGTTATATTGATTATGTATTTGTCTCTTTCTTATTTAGTGATTTGTAAAAATATACAGGCCATTGCAATTTAAAATTTGTTAAAGTACTTAAATTAATATACCTTTTAAAGAATAGTATTAGATTCTCAGCTAAATTGAGCAAGAAGTACAGAGAGTTCCCATACACCCCGTGTCTCCATATAAGCACTTCCTCCTCCATTACTGACATCTCACAGTGAAGCGTTTGTTACAATTGATGAACTTACATTAACACATCATTTTCACCCAAAGTCATTAGGGTTCATTCTTGGTGTTGTACATTTTTATGGGTTTTGACAAATGGTCCATGACAATGAAATGTTATTAAGATAGACACTATCAAGCCATGAAAAAAAAACATAGAGAAAACTTAAATGCATAATATTAAATGAAAGAAGACAATCCAACAAAGCTACATACTATATAATTCCAATTATATGACATTCTCTGGAAAAGGCAAAACTATGGCAATAGTACAAAGTTTAGACAGTACAAGTTTACCAGAGGTCAGGGAGGAGGGAGGGATGACTAGGCAGAGCACAGAGAATTTTTAGGGCAGTGGATCTCTGCATGATACTACAATGATAGATATATGTCATTGCACATTAGTCAAAACCCATTATAGTTTTTTTGTTTGCTTGTTTGTTTTTTACATTGAAAATTTAATAGCTGTTTTTTATGGCTCTTCTTCTTCTTCTTTTAATTCTTTATTGCTTAAAGTATTACATATAGTATTACATATGTTTCCTTCCCCTTCCCCCATTGACCTCTCGCAGCTAGCCCCACTGCCCAGCATGTGCCCTCACCCCTCTATTGTCTGTATCCATTGGTTATGCCTGTATGTATGCATACAAGTCCTTTGGTTGATCTTTTACCCGCCTCCCCTCCCCTGCCTTCCCTTTGAAGTTTAATGGTCTGTTTGACGCTTCTCTGTCCCTGGGTCTATTTTTGTTCATTAGTTTATGTTGTTCATTATATTCCACAAATGAGTGAGATCATGTGATATTTATCTTTCTCTGACTGGCTTATTTCACTTAGCATAATGTTCTCTATGTTCATCTATGCTGTTGTGAATGGTAAGAGTTCTTTCATTTTTATAGCAGCATAGTATTCCACTGTGTAGATGTACCACAGTTATTTAATCCACTCATCAGCTGATGGGGCACTTAGGCTGTCTCCAAATCTTAGCTAGGGTGAATTGTGCTGCTACGAACATGGGGGTGCATATATCCTTTTTGATTGGTGTTTCTGATTTGTTGGAATATATTCCTAGAAGTAGGATTACTGGGTCAGATGGGAATTACATTTTTAATTTAATTTTATTTTTTGAAGAAACTTCATACTGTTCTCCACAGTGGCTGCACCAGTCTGCATTTCCACCAGCAGTGTATTAGGGTTCCTTTTTCTCTGCATCCTTGCCAGCACTTGCTGTTTGTCGATTTGTTGATGATAGCCATTCTGACAGGTGTGAGATGGTACCTCATTGTCATTTTGATTTGCATCTCTCAGGTGATTAGTGACTTTGAGCATTAAGATACCTAGGAATAAACTTAACTAAGGAGGTAAAAGATATGTACTTGGAAAACTACAGGACACTGGAAAAAGAGTTAGAGGAAGATATAAACAAATGGAAGAATATACCATGCTCATGGATTGGTAGAATCAACATCATTAAAATGTCCATACTACCCAAAGCAATCTATAAATTCAATGCACTTCCAATTAAAATACCAAC